>NW_012115110.1:4155767-4204550 GCF_000951035.1 Colobus angolensis palliatus
GTAGAGGTGGGGTTTCACAGTGTTAGCCAGGATGGTCTCGATCTCCTGACCTTGTGATCCACCTGCCTCGGCCTCCCAGAGTGCTGGGATTACAGGCGTGAGCCACCATGCCCGGCCGCAGGTTTGTCTTATACTAACCAGTTAATAATGACACTTTGAGAAATCCTTATTTAGTGCTTCTAATTAACTTTTGTCTTTCCAACTGTTTACATTCTATAATAAAGCAGAATTAAGGAAAATTTTTTTTTCTGATTACAGAAATATTACATATTCACCCTAAATCATTTGTTTCCCAGAAGTATGTAATATAGAAAAACAATAGATGCCATAATCCCCTTTTATTTGGACATGTATTTCTCCACTTTTTTTCCTATATGGATATTAATGTTTATTATTGTTATCTTGTTGAGCACATCCCACAACGCAAACCTGTTAGTCACTTGGGTTTTGACTTTATTTCCTAAAGATCATCTCAGGGAAAACACATCGGCTGATGTGTTTTGTTGTTGCTTGTAGATGGTGTGATTTATGCAGGCTCTTGAGTGGTTTTTTTGGTAGCAGAGTGTGGCAGTGTATCATCCATCTTTTTGTCTGTTGGATCAGTCAGACTGGAGACATTGCCATTGTCTTCAAGTGTCTACTGAAATGTACTCAAAAAAACAAAGACCCACATAATCATTGAGATGTAATATAAACCTAGAAAAGATAAAATTCCAGTACTTAGAATATATGTCCTTTAAAAAAAAATCTACACTTAACCTGATTGTGAAGAATGAGTTGTATGTAGATTAAAATTCGAAACAGTGCTTTTCTGATGAAAAGTAAGCTCCTCTTGACTGACTTCCTTGGTGACTTCTGTGACAGATTCCTTTGATTTGCTGTCCCAGTTTTCCACACATGAGAATTCACATTCCATTCTAAAGGATTCACTTCCTGCAGGTTCCGTTAGTGTTGACTGAGTTGGGGTGCACTTGGGGCTAGCTGCCCTTCTGCCTGCCCTGTGAGGCCTCCTGATTGTCAGATTGGCGATCACACTGAGTCAGTGCTGCTGGTCTGCACAATGGTAGCCTTTGGCTTCCTTGTGTGTCTGCCACCTGGAGAGTGGGCTTTTTGTGAGCTGTCGCTCCGTCTGTGAATGGCAGCTGCCTTCATGAGGTGGGCCGTGAGCACGTGGGCACTGATGATGCAGACCAGGCCCCTCGGCACTCACAGACCGTGCCCTGTGCATGGTGATTGACAGGGCCTTTGCTAGTGCCGACTGCCATGCGTGCCCATTGTGTTCGCCTGTCTAGGCTTTGCTGGTGAGGGCCTGCTTCAGAGTCACTCATGTGACAAGATCTGAAATGTAGACGATGGTGTGCGTGTGGGGAGAGTCTGACATAGCCTTTTTGCTGCAGGGAATGATGTTGGCCGGAGCTCCTATGGCGCCATGCAGGTGAAGCAGGTCTTCGACTATGCCTACATAGTGCTCAGCCATGCCGTGTCGCCGCTGGCCAGGTCCTATCCAAACAGAGACGCTGAAAGGTAATGGGTTGCATGTCTGTGTCTGGGCTCAGCATGCCTGTGGGATGGTAGTTACCCCTTTCCTGTGTCATTTACCTCCATGAAATTTATGAAGGGATGTTCTGTCGTATTTTGGTAGAATTTGGATATGTTGGTGAAGGAAGGCCTTCTCGGAATGTGGGATGGCTGTGTGGGATTCATCCATGGTTGAGAGTTGAAAATTTCTTTCTTGGAGATTTGACATTTTCTTCAGGGTCTTTTGTTTTGGGGAGGTGATTTCTAGCTTTCAAAACTTTGGAACATGATGCTTTTTCTCCAGCCTTGAAAGCATAAACATTCATTTTCTAAGTGAATGTATCTGATCACCCAGTCCCTACCATCTTCTCTTACGTACGCTCGTCCCTTGTTCTACGTTTTGGGCCATTTTTACAGTCCCAAAATGTAGTCAGAGGTATTTACTTCTGACCCAGATGATGCTGTGGTGGTGGTAGTGGTGGGATTGGAGGGGGTGGGGGATGAGATAGGAATGGGAAGGAAGAGTAACGTGGTCGTCAAGAGTGGAATTTGAAACAGTTTGATAGATCTGTTCCATAGTGGATGATGGAATAAACAGGTTTCGAGGCCTGGCTCAGTAGCTGCTGCAGGCGCTGGTGGTGCTGGAGCTCTGTGTGTTCCTGAGCCGCTGTCTGCTTGGTGGTTTCAGGCGGAGCTCTGGGCCACGTGTAGGGCACTCATCTCAGTACCATCTCCATTCTCGCCTGTGCAGTGGGAAGTGAAATGTCAGCACTGTATGACCATTGAGGGTGGGAAGGCCACGCTCCCCACTTGGAGCTGCATTTCACAGTGGTCTTCTGTAGGTAGATATACTGCGGTCCAGGGTATGCTGGAGCTGAATCATTAGAAGTCATATATAATTGTAAATGTATTTTAGCTCCCTTCCTACTGTCCTTCACCTAGCGAGATGATCTGTTAGGGGTATAAGGTAGCTGCTCGAGAGGGGTTCTAACTCCCTGATACCTGTTGTACTCTGTTGATCTCCAACAATGTCCCTTTGCAGTACTTTAGGAAGAATCATCAAAGTAACTCAGGAGGTAATTGACTACCGGAGGTGGATCAAAGAGAAGTGGGGCAGCAAAGCCCACCCGTCGCCGGGGATGGGTGAGAGATTAATTCATTTGTGTTCATCGTTACTGCTGGCTGGCGTGTTCATGCAGAAGTGTCTTTATTCCTTTGTGGTAAATTAGTCAAATTAAGAAAATAGCTAGTTTTTCTGATGAGCATTAATTAAAAACACAGTAAGATCTAGAGCAGCACTGTCCAGTAGAAACAATCTAATGCATGCCACACATAGAATTTCAGAGTTTCTAGGGCCGTGTCAAATGTGAAAAGAAACAGGTGAAATAATTTTGGTAGATTTTATTCAACTCAAGTCAAAATATTAACATTTCAGCATGTAATCAACATAAAAATGATTGAGATATTTTATAGCCGTTTTTTGTACTAAGTCTTTGAAATCCAGTGTGTATTTATTTGTACTTACAGTACATCCTTATATGGGTGCCAAATTTTCATAAAAAATACTTGATCTATATTTAGATTTTAGAAAGTTCATATTTGAAGATGATTTACATACCCAAGTTGTTACAAGCATGTTTAATGTTTTCCAATAACTAATTGACTATAATTTTTAAAATTAAGCAAAACCTAGTGTTGGGTTTGTCAGTATCATTAGCAGTGTTCCCGGCTCAGCAGAACCCATGACTGATGCTGCCGGGGCGGCTCCACGCCACAGTTCTCAGGAGTTATTAACCAAGGCTTTTTCCCTCCACAGACAACAGGATCAAGATCAAAGAGCGAATAGCCACGTGCAATGGGGAGCAGACGCAGAACCGAGAGCCCGAGTCTCCCTACGGCCAGCGCTTGACTTTGTCGCTGTCCAGCCCCCAGCTCCTGTCTTCAGGCTCCTCAGCCTCTTCTGTGTCTTCACTTTCTGGGAGTGACGTTGTGAGTGCCCTCCCCTCCTCCGTGTGTCTGTTGGACAGTTTGTGTCTCTGGTAAATGTCCATAGCTGTGAGCTTAAAATCTCCCCCTTAGTTTTGCTCAGGTTTTGTTTCCTTTTATGTGTGTGGAGTGGGTGGGGGGCAGCCCCGTGATGTCGGCACCCGGCTTCCTTTCCCCCACTGTGAACCTTCTGAACCCGTCTGGCTCATGCAGCTGTCGAGGGCAGTAATCCTCTTCACAGATTTAAAAAAAAAAAAAAAAATCCAAGTATCTCTTCTGTATTTCCTTTAACATTCTTTTTCAGTTTTGATGAAATTACTTGAAGGAAGCCTGGGTAGATTTGGGCTGCCCGTTCAGAAGTTAGATTTAATTCGAATAACCTTTCATAGCCAGCCTGGAGGCAGGCGTTTCTTTTCATAGCTTTAAGGAAGTAGTAGTGCACCTTTGTGTACAGCTGTCCTTGTTATTTTTTGTACCGGGTTCAAGGATTCAGACACACCGCCCTGTACAACGCCTAGTGTTTACCAGTTCAGTCTGCAAGCGCCAGCTCCTCTCATGGCCGGCTTACCCACCGCCTTGCCAATGCCCAGTGGCAAACCTCAGCCCACCACTTCCAGAACACTGATCATGACAACCAACAATCAGGTACGTGGCCCTCTGGTGCCCTTCCCGGTGGTGGCCCCTGGGAAGGGCATCCAAGCTGTGATATTCACTAGAGATTCATGGTCCTTTGAATTCGAAGAGTAACTTTTTGAGTCTTTGGCCATTGCTGTCTTGTTCTAGGAAATCCTGTCTTTTTTGTGGTGTTGAGGTCCACCATGTATAGTTTCAGCAGCAAGGAGACTGTGGTTCTTGAGTGCTGCTGTGGCTTTTCACGGGGGCCAGGTCGACTGCCTTCCTGTAAGTTTCCTCACTGCCCCAGCATGAGACTGCTGTCGCGGGTCATCTTGAGAGAGCGACTCAGTCGCGACCCACTTACCCGGGCACCAGGCAACACCAGACACGTGTCCCTGCTTCCTCTCAGAATCTCAGTGTTGAGACTTTTTATTTAAAAGTTTTAATGTGAACTTATTGGACTTTTTTCATGTTTTACATTAGGCATACTTTCTAAGGCTTTTTCTGTTAGAATATACTGTCTGCTTCTAAAATTTAGATAAAATTAGAACTCTAAAGGAGAATTATATTATATGTCACTGGAATATGTGTGGGTATAAAACCCAACATGTTAACTGACTTAAAACCATTTTCTGAAATGTGACGTGTAATTTGAGCATAAAACTATGTAGGTACATGCAAAAGTATTTTGACTCATTTCTTGGAGTTTTGCACTCTGCT
The DNA here is from genome assembly GCF_000951035.1 of Colobus angolensis palliatus. Lineage (NCBI taxonomy): Eukaryota > Metazoa > Chordata > Mammalia > Primates > Cercopithecidae > Colobus > Colobus angolensis. The sequence goes on from NW_012115110.1 coordinate 4,160,607, forward strand.
CTGGGGAAGACATGCTCACAGGATCCACCCTGATTCTGGCAGAGCTTCTGGAATGCTGGCTCTGTAATGACCCACAGAGTTGATGAGCAGAGCCATGGCCCAGCCAGACACCATAACGTGTCTAATGACTGCATGAATGTAAAATTCTGAGGCAATTATTTACGCTCTTAAAATGAACTATACCACAGATAAACTTGGTTGCCTTGTTATGGTCATCAGACTGGGCCCTGACGTCCTGGGCCGTGGGTCACAAAGGTGTTTGTTTTAACCACCCACAAGCCTTGGGGCCCTTGAGAGCCCAGTGCGGCTGCTGAGCTCCAGAGCCACGCTCTGCAGCTGCTTGTGTGGTTCGAGTGTGAGGTCTAGGGACGCTGAGGGTTTCTAGGTTCTTATCTAAGAAGACTCTTGGCCACAGTCGATCTCCAGAGGTGGTTGGGGTAAATGCATGGGATGCCGAGATGCAACGAGGTCAGTGTTGCAAGTCTGAGAAAAGGGATCTTGTTAGTGTGCTTCTGCTGCTGACAGTAATGGGCGATGCTGACATAGAAGCAGCCCGGGACCTGGACAGCAGGCGAGGATGGAACTGCCGGCCGTCCCACGGCCCCTCAGGCCACCAGTCGGGCCAGCGTCGGTCTGTGACCCCAAGTTCAGTGTGTGAGTTGCAGATTCACCACGGGGGTGACAGTTGTTATTCTGATGATGCTAATGTTTTGAATCGTTTGATCTTCAATGAGTTTTAAACTTTATGACTTGGATCATTGGCCATACTTTATATTCCAGTTGCTGTTTCAGAATATGAGGTATTTCTGATTCAAAGCACAATGTTGTTAGGTTATAGTAAAACAAACTGCTTTATGGAGCCCACATGCAACTGTGCCATTTATGAGCTGCCCTTTGGCGATGCTGAGCTTTAGAAGCTGGATGGTTTTCCTGTGACTGATTTGGTACCCATGGCCATCTCTGTCGTTTTCTTCCTAGACCAGGTTTACTATACCTCCACCGACCCTAGGGGTTGCTCCTGTTCCTTGCAGACAAGCTGGTGTAGAAGGAACTGCATCTTTGAAAGCCGTGCACCACATGTCTTCCCAGGCCATTCCCTCAGCGTCCCCCAACCCGCTCTCGAGCCCTCATCTGTATCATAAGGTATAGCTCTTTCCTGGTGCGTTCACCTGTTCAAGCTGCCGTGTGAGAGGTGGCACTGAATGTTTTCTCCTCCAAAGAGAATTCCAGAGAGATCATTTGAAAACGGAATTTGCTTTCTTGTCATTCAGCCTCATGGTTGCTTGTCTTTCCAAACAAAAATTTAAAGAGTTAAACTATTTTAAGATGTAATATATAGTTTTATTGGTTGCCACAAACATCTCTTAATTCCTCTGTTGAACTGATTAGCATAAAACTAAAAGTTGAAACAAGGCTCAAAATGGAGACTTTTCTTTTCCCATTTATATAATTCATTTGTATGCTACATACCTTGGTTTCCAAGAAGTAAATGATAAAACCAAGAGCAGATATGTGTGCTGCTATCATTCCCACGTTGCCTGATCCTCACCTGGGGTGGGAGCAAGCGTCAGGGTGGGCAGAGCTGTGTGCTGGGCCTCAGCAGGGCCCTGGCATTCCTGCCCCTGTGGCTCCTCACAAGTCCAGCTGTGTGCACGGAAAAAACAGGTCACGTTAAGTTCCTATATTCTCCAAGTACCTGAATGATTGGGAGAGCCATGACGAGGATCTTCCAGGTCAGCCTCTATCGTGCGTGATGTTCCCTTGGGCTGTGCGGATGCTCGGTGCTTTCATCGGTGTCCACACCTCTTACTCTACTCCATTCCTCCTTTGCTTGTCTAATCCTATTTTGCCAATAAGGTTTATTCTTGAGGCTTGCGTCTTTGGCCCTGTGTTGTATAATGATTGTTTTTAGGAGTTAAGTCATAGAACATTTCCTCTTGGATTTATGCATTCCCGATAGACATATTCAGGGTGAAAGAACAACTTCGCACAACAGCTCCTTCATTGCATTTTGGCTTTGCTTTCCCAGCCTCCTCCTGCTGTTTGTCTTGCTCTGAGACTTTCCTGAAGCCGGCGTGTGTTTCCTCTCAGTCTGCTTGGCCGGGACTTTGCAGTGCGGGAAATGTGCTTTGGGTGCAGCCCAAGCACAGGCTGCTGCATGCCGGGATCGACAGGCTGCTGAGGGCGAGAGCACCAGGCCCTGGCACGTGTGACTCGCTTGTTTCTAGAAGGTCACAGTTGGGGGAAGAACATGACAGGGACCTTCTTATTTCTTTTTTTTTTGGAGACAGAATCTCAGTCCATCCCCCAGGCTGGAGTGCAGTGGTGTGATCTCAGCTCACTGCAACCTCCGCCTCCCGGGTTCAAGCAATTCTTGCGCCTCAGCCTCTCGAGTAGCTGGAATTATAGGTGTGTGCCGCCACACCCAGCCAATTTTTGTATTTTTAGTAGAGACAGGGTTTCACCATGTTGGTCAGGCTGGTCTCGAGCTCCTGACCTCAAGTGACCGGCCTACTTTGGCCTCCCAAAGTGCTGGAATTACAGGCGCAAGCCACTGGCACCCGGCCAGGGACCTTCTTATTTCTATGGATAAGTAGAACAAGTTAGAAGTGAGGGTCTGCTGAATTTGTGTGGTTTGATCCTGGTACATGGTTCTTGCCTTCAGTCAGTCACGGAATGGGAAGAATACTTTTCTCTCAAATGGAAGAGTTGGGAAGTCCCAGAGGGCAGGTGTCCATCCCTCCTCCCCACGTAACATCACGTCGGTGCTTAGTGTGGTCACTGCCGGAGGACGTGGGCATTGTGCCTGTTGTCTGGCTCCAACACTGCTGTCTCTCTCTTTCTCCAGCAGCACAACGGCATGAAACTGTCCATGAAGGGCTCTCATGGCCACACCCAAGGCGGCGGCTACAGCTCTGTGGGTAGCGGAGGTGTGCGGCCCCCTGTGGGCAACAGGGGACACCACCAGTATAACCGCACCGGATGGAGGAGGAAAAAACACACACACACGCGGGACAGTCTGCCCGTGAGCCTCAGCAGATAATGGCTCCTGGCTGCGTCGGCCTCCCCCACCCCTCCGCAGACTGTCCTGCGGCCTCGGCCAGCGGCAGGGGAACCGAGACCAGCACCCCGCACGTCAGCCGGGCTCACGGCACGCCCGCTGCTGATCACTCTGCATGTTTCTTTGTGTGATGGTCGCGTCCATCTTCAAGAACAGCTCGTTGTGCTCATCTGTGAAGCCTTATTAAATGTGGACGTTGTTTTCTGCCTTCCCAGGATTCTTCCTTCAGTGCTGAGGCAGGTCAGGCTCAGGAACTGCAGGGACGTGAACATGCGCTTGCGGTTTGCGGTAGCCGTGTCTGTTCCTTCGCGGTTTGCTATTTTCATTTCCTGTTTGTCAGAGCAGCAGAGGAGATCAAACCCCGTTCGTGTGTCTTTCCTCCATGGATAGGCTTGGGAGGTCATTGTTTTACTGCCCTCACATTTTGTTTGAAATTTCAGAACTGTTTTTCTATGTAAATATTGAAAACTTATGATTTGTGCAATAACTCAGATATTTTTTATTTAATTTCCTATTTTCACATAAGTTATATTTAAGGGAGGAGGGAATTTTTTTTAAACAAGCTTAGGTCCTTTCCCGAGCTGCATTTTCTAAGTTGGGTCATCGTGTCGGCTGGTTGTCTGACGAGCATCGTTACAAACACCGTGATGAGGGGTTTGGGGTTTTATTTTGATGTCTTTTCTTTTGGTCGGAGTGAGTGAAGGAGACAGGTCGCCCTGACGGTTTTCCAAAGGGCTCGGCTCCAGAGCCACCTGACGAACTGCCCGTGGCCCCTGCTGTCGGGCCCCAGGCCGTTGTCTTGCTCTGACCACAGAGTTTTAATGTTTTGGTTTTCAGTTCTTTTAAACTGGACAACAAATCCAGCATTTCAAGTGCCAGAAGTATAACTTTCTAAGGAGAGAAGGGTTGTCACATTATAAAATCTTTAGGAAAATGTGAACTGGAAAACGCTTCAGTCAGTTTTAGTGACATAGCCTGTGATGATGGGTCTGGTGACTATTATTGCGGACCATGGTACCCAGTTTTAGGAATGTGGAGAAAGGAATTCTGTTGATTCCATTGAGGAATCTGTAGCGTATGTATTCGTTCTGTTAAGAGCAAATCTAGGAGAAGTGCTTCAGCTGCCCAGTGCGCCGTGGGGAGTGTTTTAATGGATCATGTCGCAGGAGAGCACAGCCCAGCGTTGGGGCCGGGACTGCTGGCGCCCGACGTTGGAAGCATACAGGTATACTATGCAAGTGTATTCTGCCACAACAACCACTGTCTTTGTTACCTTTTTTTGAACAAGAATATATCCATCCTGCCTAACCCTGAGTTTTTGGAGCACCACAGTTGTCCTGGGAGTTGGTTGCATCTTGTAGGCCATCTGACTTCCTGTTGTTAAAACAGGGGTCTGGTCTTGCTAAACACTACAGGTAGGTTGGTCTTTGAAGTCCACTAGTGGAGAATGTCAAGACAAGATACTTATTACCATGACATCTGATGGATGTGCAGCAGTGGGGAGTTCTAGATTGATCCTCTGTATGTGATGGACGCCCATCAAGGACAAGCTTTAAAATGTCTGCGGTCTGCTCTTTTGAAGCAGGACTGGCTCACTCTGTCATTGGGAGCTGTCAGCTGCGACTGCAGGTTCTCTAGGAGGCATTCCAGAATAGAGTAGCACACTGTGTCTGCAGTTCTCGATGACTGAAAGTTATCAAAAATATTTAAAATATTTAAATCGTGAACCTATTGATAAAGAATATTTATAAAAACTGATCTGTAGGCCTGTACTAATCTCTACGCATTAGCAATATTGACTGTAAACCCACATTAAGGAAACCACTACGGGGCCGGCAGTGAGTGTCCCGTGGGGTGTGCATTTTAAAGCTCGATTCATAGACACAGGTACCATGTTCCATTTCCGTCATGGTGAAGCAGATGAATTGGCCTGGCTACCACTGTGGTCGCGTGCTACAGGTTTGACAAAAGATACCATGTTTCGATTTTTTTGTGTGTGGACAACAATATGGAAGCTAAAATTGACATATTTTTATGTAAAGTTTTTCTATTCTTTGATTTTTAATAAACTTTGGAAACCAGTTTTGTGTTTGTGTTCAAGTGTATGCTTTACAGGGTAAGAGTGGCTTCCACATTTTCAGTTTTGAATTTCTAAATTAGGGCAATACTTTAACCAGTTATTCTAAATAAGATTCAAAAGAAGGCAGATGATCCCAGTCCTATAAAGCAAGTTGCGGCAGGGAGATTATGTTGTCACTGGTCCATTAAAGTAGGAGGAGGTAAAAATAAAAAAATTAGCCGGGCGTAGTGGCTCACATCTGCAATCCCAGCTACTCGGGAGAGTGAGGCATGAGAATTGCTTGAACCCCGGAGGCAGAGGTTGCAGTCAGTCGAGACTGTGCTGCTGCACTCCAGCCTGGGCGACAGAGCGAGACCCTGTCTCAAAAACAAAAAGTGGGTGGAGGTTCTAGGCTTTGCACAAGGCCTATATAACAGTAACAGAAACGTGTTCTCTGTCCTCACATTCTGATGCTAACAGGAATTCAGTAAAACTGTTTAAATGGTTCTTATATGCCGTTTCTGGCAAGCTGCTGTGTGATATTATGTACTTACACTGCCCAGGGGCAACATTTTACTTTCTTCATTTCTGTTAGGTCAACATTGCATCACTTGCAAACAAGACATTACAAACCAAACCATCATAATGTAGCTTAAAATGTAACGGACATTTGGGATTTATTGAGAACTGTCGTTTGGGATTTATTTGAGACGGAGTCTCGGAGTCTCGCTCTGTTGCCCAGTCTGGAGTACAGTGGTACAATCTCGGCTCACTGCAGACTCTGCCTTCCAGGTTCAAATGATTCTTCTGCCTCAGCCTGCTGAGTAGCTGGGATTAGAGGCACCCACCACCATGCCCGGCTGATTTTTGTATTTTCAGTAGAGATGGGGTTTCACCATGTCGGCCAGGCTGGTCTTAAACTCCTGACCTCAGGTGATCTGCCCACCTCGGCCTCCCAAAGTGCTGGGATTACAGGTGTGAGCCACCGTGCCCTGCCGACATTTGGAATTTATAAGGAAAGGTACAAGAATTCTTCTAGGCCAGTAGGTGACAGAACTGCATGTCCCAGCCTGTGCAGCCCCTTGAGTGCATGTTCTAGAACCATCAACTCTAGAGTTCTTCCAGTTGTCAAGGTGGGTGTTGTGGGTAAAACACATTCCTTCCACCTGGAGAACAGAGTAGCCCTGTCCTCTTGGCACCTGGTTTCTGAGAGGGTGCAGAAGCTGCTGACAGCACTGCCTAGTGGTGCTGTGGGGAAGACGGCAGGCAGCTGGCTGGGACTCAAAAGCCTCTCCAGGGGGCCGAGCCCTGTGTAGGTTCTGCGTGAGCTGCCGTGGCCAGGGTGGGGCTGGCAGGAGCTGAGCTGGGCCTCCGAGGGAGCTGGAGGGCTTATAGCCAGGGGCGTCTGGAGGAGGAGCCCACGACAGTGCTGAGGTACAGGGCACTGGAGTGGGGAGATGTGGCTGAGTTAGCCTCTGTGTTGGAGGCGGGACTGGTGGGTGTTGTGGGGAGGCACTCTCGGCCTGCCCCGGGTTTGCCCGTGGGTGGTGATGCTGCCTACTGAGCCACTGGTGCCTGCAGGAGAGCTGTCTTTAGGAGGCTTCCAGGAGCAGCCACGTTACCAGGGAGCCTGAGGCCCCACAGAGGCATCTGAGGTGTCAAATTTGGGTCCCGCTCTCCTTGGAAGCTGGGAGTACTGGAAGGTAAGGGTTTTCTGGGGGCAGAGTGAACCTGTCCAGGCCACTGCGTGAACATCAGGAAGCCCACCATGTCATCTTGGGACCCCATGCGCTGGATTTCGCGGTAACAGGTAACCCCCTCATGACCAGCTTTTGTACATTCCTTTTGATTTGTCCAGGGTCTCGAGTGCCACCTCTTTACCCTGTGAGATACCCAGAGATCTCTGTAAATGCTGTGCCCAGCGTGCCTCGGCCCGGGCATGAACCGTATGCAGGGGAGGTGGCGACATTTGTAATCCAGACATGGTTTCATTGTGACTGGGTCACCTGTGATGCCCTAAGCCTTGAGAACTTGTCGGGGGTGTGTCATTATCCTCTTGCTGTCTAACTTGTGAGGTTCTTGCCAATCCTTAGGTGACTCTGACTACCTTTGGTCCAAGGTAATTGCCTAGAATGGAGAGTGGCTCCTGTTAAACACACACACATCCCAGACACCACGCTGGGGGCTACGCCTGTTGTTTAAGAATGGCCCCAAAATACGTTGCCTGCATTGTGTCTCCAGGGCCTGTGTGGGAGGGGTGGCTTGGGAGGGTGGGGTCCCGCCAGCCCTGGGTTGCAAGGGTAAACTGCCTGGTGTCATTCATGGTGAGTCTTACTTACCCCATGACTTGATCCTAGAGAAGGACCAGCTAAGGACTTCAGAGGTCTTGGAGTGAGTTCCAGGCAAAGGCAAGAAACCCAAGGATTTTCATGGGGTTCTTAGGTAAAGGAAGGGGGCATGGACCAGTCGCACTGGGAGGTCGAGTCCTGTCTCCTAGGAAGCCACGTGGCTGTGGGGTGAGCTTGCCCAGGGTTCCTTCCTGCCAGTGTGGATATGGCGCCCTCTGCCCAGGCCTCTTGAGATGGGACGCTTGGAGCTCGGCCAATACTCAGGTCGTCATAGGTGCTGTGGGGTCACTCACACTTGGTTGAGAGGTATGTGACTCGAGGCAGATTCCTGTCATTCCTGCTTGTATTTCGTCAAGTCCTGAGCGAGGTTTGTGGTAATGGGTGCAGGTGGCTGTGACCGAATCCAGGTCTCCTCAACAGACAGACAGCCTCCGCACATTCTGCCATGTCACTGTTGGAATTTTCAAGTTGGGAGGAATCTTAACAATCAGCTAGAGCAGCTCAGCCCCAAAAATGAGACACTGAAGTCCTGTGATGGGAAGGGCTTCTAAAGGTCACGTGGCACATCCGCCAGGTCCCCAAGAGCATGCTGGGCCTGGCTCCCACGCCACTGCTCTTTGCAAAGGCCTGCGGCCCCTTTTTGTGGTTTGACGACATCTAGAGAAATTGCTGTGAGTTGACGCAGAACACGGGTGCTTACGCTATGATTGAGTCCCACCAGGTTCTGAAGATGTGTCTTGTACCCGTGGCTTACGTCTGTGGGAGTCTTTCAGGGACATAGCGGCATCACCAGCCTGGCCCTCTGTGTTGAAATGGTTATGGTGGAACTCTGTGGGCTCATGAAACGTGGGAGGCTTCCAGTTGGACTTTTGTGGTCAATGTTTATAGGATCCTGCCAGCGGAGAGCCCGGGCGTAGGGCCAAACAGCTGGAGTTAGGAGCTGGGGTGCGCAGAGCCCTGGAAGGGTTTGGCAAGGCAGGGGAGAAGGGAGTAACAGTCTCACTCTGTGCTTCAGGCTTTTTCTTGCTGGTTCAAGTGTCCACTGAAAGCAGCTAACATAATCAGTACAGCTCCTCTGTTTTGGGAAATCAAACCCCAAATCTTTAATTTGATTTAAAAAGCTTTCCAGGATCTTGCCTTTGCCTCCCTTTCCAATCTTGCCGCTCGGCAGTTATTTCTGCTAGAAAATAGGTATTTCTCTCTCAGCGTCCCCAAATGTGAAAGAAAAGTCATCATCATCAATAGTCGGGTATAAGAGAGGCAGCCTTCTCCGGAAGGGGACCAGTGAGCAGGCAGTTCACAGGGCAAAAGGGAGGGTGGGTCTCCATGGATGGTCACCGGCTTCAAGTCTCGCTTCTGCTGCTTCCTGGCTGTGTGTCCCTGGGCATATCACTCAACTCCTGTGCTCCAGATTCCTCAGCTCCGCAATGGGCCGTTGTACAGACTAAATGAGTAAACACATATAAAGCACCTGGAGCCACACCAGGCCCGATGTGAGCATTTGGGCCACATCGACTCATGTAATTAGACCTGGTAGGCCCGGCGCAGGGAACCAAGCCTGTAAATTTAAAGGGGAGTGGCAGGAGGAACTCATTTTTAATGACAGGCAAAAAGGGAAAATATTGTAGTACATGGCTTCCTGTTTTCCTTTCCCCTTTTTCTTGCCTTTGAATTTATAATGTTGCTTATTTGGTATTTAAGATTCTTGCTCTGGAGCTTCGAACATTTTGAAAGAAAAAGTAGTGTCATTTAATAAATTCTGCCATTTGACGTTCTGGTTACTATTTTAGGGTAGCATGGTAGGTAGATACTGCTAGTTACTTACCCAATATCCATTTTCCTTTATTACTTGCAGGATTGCCAGGTTTAGGAAATGAAAACGCGCTGGGCGCGGTGGCTCAAGCCTGTAATCCCAGCACTTTGGGAGGCCGAGACGGGCGGATCACGAGGTCAGGAGATCGAGACCATCCTGGCTAACCCGGTGAAACCCCTTCTCTACTAAAAAAAAATACAAAAAACTAGCCGGGCGACGTGGCGGGCGCCTGTAGTCCCAGCTACTTGGGAGGCTGAGGCAGGAGAATGGCGTAAACCCAGGAGGCGGAGCTTGCAGTGAGTTGAGATCCGGCCACTGCACCCCAGCCTGGGTGGCAGAGCGAGACTCCGTCTCAAAAAAAAAAAGAAAAAAAGAAAATGAAAACGCAAAACTCCAAGTTAAATGTGAATTTAAGTAGACAATGAATACTTTTTTGGTGGATGTTCCAAATATTGCATGGCCAGTTTAACTGGGTGTCCTGTGTTTTATCTGGCTCAACTTTGCTTTTTTTTTTTGTTTTTGTTTTTTTTTTGAGACGGAGTTTCGCTCTGTCGCCCAGGCTGGAGTGCAGTGGCCGGATCTCTGCTCACTGCAAGCTCCGCCTCCCTGTTTTACGCCATTCTCCTGCCTCAGCCTCCCGAGTAGCTGGGACTACAGGCACCCGCCACCTTGCCCAGCTAGTTTTTTGTATTTTTTAGTAGAGACGGGGTTTCACCGTGTTAGCCAGGATGGTCTCGATCTCCTGACCTCGTGATCCGCCCGTCTCGGCCTCCCAAAGTGCTGGGATTACAGGCTTGAGCCACCGCGCCCGGCCTCAACTTTGTTTAGACAGCAGGGTGCACAGCTGAAAAGATAACTTTTAAACATCCTTGCAGCTAGGGGTGGTCGCAACAGAGTGCTTTCCTTTGGAATAAAACTTTTCTGGGAGAAAGTACTTTGCTTCCCTCGGATTCTGGCTGGAATTCAAATGCAATGCCTGGTGACACAGCAGCCATGTGGTAGTCATGAAGCGGCTAGCTGTGTAGTAAGGCTGACATAGCAGGAAGCTGGAAAGGACCTGGAGTCCTGAGGCTTTGGGCCTTGTTTATATGTTCATATATAACATTTGCATGAAGAAGACACGCACATCTGTTTATGCCACTGATATTCAGGGCTCTCAGCTGAATACAGTTTTAACTGATATATACAGGAAACACATATTTCAAACAAAATCTCATGTGAAACTCCATATGGGTTGTTCTGGTTAAAGCAGTCTGGTAGGGAGGAAAAAGGGGACATCGCTTCATTGCTTGAATTTCTGCTCCACTCCCTTTCCCTTCTCCCAGATTTCGGGGGATGCCCTGTGGAACCCCTCACTTTCCATGGAACACATCTTTAAGCCAGAAAACCACCCACTCTTTCCCACTCTTATTTTCATTTTTATTTTCTCAACTCTTTTGGGCAGGGGTTGAGGAGGGTGTCCTGCGGCTTGCATAGATGCCTGCTGGACTGATCAGAGCCCTGGATCCCATACCTGGAGTCGGGAGCTTCCCCCAGAGCCCTGCAACTCCCACCCTGGTTGCTGTGCACCGCGGAATGGGCCCGTCAGGAAACAGGAAGGGAGCCTGCTCCACTCAGGTCATTTGTCCTAATCCAGCTAAGGCACAGGCTGGAGATCTCAGGGGAGTCCCTTCTCTGCGCCCTTGGGAACGCTGGCCCCACCTGGGTGCTGGTTTCACCACTTTGTTACCAAAGTCTTTGTCACAGACAGGCATCGGGTGAGCTTACAGCTCAGCCCTGCGGACATAGCCCCAGGGCAGCATGGCTGGACTGGCTGTGCACAGATGCCTGCTGTGTGCTGTGGCTCCCCTGCGGGTGGAAGTCTTGGCCCCCGGACCTGGTATTCGAGGTCTTCCGAGACATTCTGCCCTCGGAATGCTTGCCTTTCAATTGATCTGTCCTGAGTGGCTTGTTACTATTTTTTAATATTCAGTCATGTATCAGTAGTCATGTAAAATGTGGCAAAAATGAATGACCGAAGAAAAATGAAATGGAAAAAGAAAAAATCTGAAAATATACAAAATAAAAGCCCACACTGTTTTGCTGTTGGAGTCAACAGACCTGAAACTATCCTTGCAGGAGTCCCTCGGTGCCCACCCGTAGGCCACACTCACCAACTGCACCTGGGGCTATGCTTCCAGGACCCAAAAGCTCCCTCCCTGAGCCGCACCCAGGCCTGCTCCCACTCACCTCACCAGCCGCACCTGTTTCTCCCATGGCCCACCCAGGGGACCATTGCTCCTTTAGTCCTCTTCGGCCAGTGTACCCCCATGGCCCAGGACAGCCCCTAGTGCACAATGGCTGTTTCTTGTGGGCAACGCGTGGAAGCACACATCAGGGCCCTGCTTTTAAGAAAGAAGTGCTGAGATCTGGGTGCCACCTCTTCCAGGAGCCATGGATGCCGGGGCTCACCTCCAGAGACTCTGAATTAAACGGTCAGGAGGGAGCCTGCACACCGGCGAACTCTGAGCACCAGGTGGGTCTGGCCAGGTTGGGAGCTATCGCTGTTCACGTGGCCAGGGCTGCCTTGCCAGAGGAGCTCATCTTACTTTGCCACTGTGTAACTGTTCGTGTTTATCAAGTCATGACCTCCCTTGCTACAGTCACTCTTGTCTTTCGTGTTCTATTTAATTTTTTAAAATGCTGGTGGCCTCACTCGCAAAATTTTTTTCACCACCACTCATGGACAGGACCTGTCACGTGAGACATGCACCAAAGCACGGATGGGGATGGCCATGATCCTGCCTGGAACGGGACTTCAGAACTGGGCAGAGCATGGGTCCTTCTGGTGGGGTCCCCAGAACTCTTTTTCAAAGGCAATGGCAGGACGGGATCCACAGTGCTTGACCCTTTGATAAGGAGGCATCCTCTGGCCAAAGGTGACACCACATGGATAAGGTCCATGTGCTGCTTAACACTGTTTTGGGTGCAGAACAAAGGGCGGCTGGGACATTTCTCGTCTGGTCTCCCCCTCTACATGTCCTGAATTTCTAGCTCGTTCAAAGTGATCAAAGACCCAAGGCTAGTCTGGCACAGAAGGGGTCGTGCCTACATGTAGGGAGGCGCTGACGCTTCTGTCTCCCCTTGTATGTCCCCAGGGACCGGACAGCCCCCTGCCTGTTGTTCCCAGTGTCCTCTGTGAATGGGGACCATCTGTCCTCCGAGTAACTCCCTTCTCCTCCACCTCTGTCCACCTGCTCTGGTAGCCACCCCTTCCACGTGCAGTGCAGCTCTGCATCCCGGAGAGCCTCGAGGACTCTTTTCTCTTCTCTAGTGTTGGCTCCCGTATCTGTCAGTTAATTACCTATTCATTATATGAACATGTTTCTCTTGGGTCATTATTTAACTTTTCACATTTATCTTCCTTACTCAATAAATTGTGAGCGTGGATGTCTGTTCCTCATGGGACCACCACTGCCAGGCATGTAGAAATTGCTCGATGATGTTTCACTGGCTTGTGGACAGGCAGTCATGCTTCTCTGTGCTTCTGTGATTCCATGCCAAAGAAAGTCAGTAGCAAGCAAATAGCAGAGCTTTAGTGAATAAGGACAATATTTTACCTTGAAAAAGGTAGCAAGAAAGAGAGTTAAGACTCAAGTTTCCTTTATTAAGGAAAATTGAAATCTAGGTACCTACAGATGCTCTTTGACTTATGGTTAGGTCTCAGTAAACCCACTGTAAGTCAAAAATGCGTTTAATACACCTAACCTACCGAATGTCTATCTTACATGTGCTTAGAGCACTTATATTAGCATACAGTCGGGTAAAATCAAACACAAGCCGATTCCATTAATGTTAGAACTGATGTAATATATGTACATATTTTAGTACATGTGATAGTTTAATATGTTCATATAATGTATACAGGTCAAATCAGAGTAACTGGGAGATCCATCTTAAATATTTCTTTATGCTAAAAACATTGGAATTATTCTATCTATTTTGAAATATACAATAGACTGTTGTAAACTTGAGTGTCCCTGCTGATCTAGAACTACCATGTGATCCAGAAATCTCACTATTGGGCATATATCCAAAAGAAAAAATTATTGAAGAGACATCTGCACTCCATGTTTGTTGCAGCACTGTTGACAATAGCCAAGATGTGGAATCAACCTAAGCGGCCATCAGTGGATGAATGGATACAGAAAATGTGGTATGAATACACAGTGGAATACTCTTCAGCCATTTGCAACACAGATAGAACTGGAGGCCATTATGTTAAGTGAAACAAGCCACGCAGAAAGGTAAATATTGCGTGTTCTCGTACATGGGAGCTAAAGTGGATCTTCTGAAGATAGAGAGTAGACTGGTGTTACCATGGGCTGGGAAGGATTGGGAGTAGGGGGATGAAGAGAGGTTGATTAATGGGTACACAATCTCACATAGTGTGTGCTTTACTGAAATAAAAACAGAATGGTCGTATGGGTACTCTTAAGTGTGGTTTCTCCTAAACACATGCAGTTTCCACACCATCATAAAGTTGAAAAATCATTAAGTCAAGCACTGTCTGTAATAGAATTTAATACATTGGTAAGGTCCTTCATTTAATTGTAACATAAGTCACTCAAGTGTTGCCATCTTGGATGATTTTCTTTGATTTTTTTTTTTTTTTAAAAGACAGGCTTGCTTTGTCTGGAGTGCAGTGGTGTGATCACAGCTCATGGCAACCTCATACTCATAGGCTCAAGCAATCTTCTCACCTCAGCCTCCAGAGTAGCTGGGACTACTGGCATGTTCCACCATGCCCAGTTAATTATTATTACTGTTTTTTGTAGAGACGGGGTTTTGCCATGTTGCCCAGGGTAGTCTCAAACTCTTGGGCTCAAGTAACCCTCCTTCCTCAGCTTCCCAAAGTGCCGTGAGCCACCATTCCCGGCCCCTCTTTGATTTTTTAAAAGTGCCTGCTAGCTCATCAGCACAGGAGAAAGGCACCTTGGAGCCACAATGAGACAGATGATTGCCAACGTTCTGTTTCATTTCAGTTCTTAAGTTCCTGGATGGGGCGCTTACTGATGAGTCTGTCTTGCCTCTCAGGTGAGCCAGGCCTCCATCCACTCCTGCACAGCAGGGAACACTGCACGGGGACCCAGGGTCCCGGATGGGCATGTTGTGCCCCTCACCCCCTCCACGTGGAGTCTGGCTGAGGGCTCCCTCCCACCTGCCAGGCCTGGTACTTGGGTGCAGGCCCTTGGAGTTCTGGCTGTGCTGCGCAGTCTCACCCTCGAGAAGAAGGGGGCACTGTTGCCTCAGCCTTGCAGAGTTTCTCAGTGGTCCAACCACCCTGCCAGCCTCCCTGCTGCAGCCGGCAGACGTCACTCCATGAAGGAGGGGAGCCCCGGCTAAGGTAGACTGTGAATTAATATTTTTTAAAGCCCCAGGTGTTCAGGTTTAAAAAAGGCCCAGGGACATGAGGCTGCAATTTTTCACTCTATTGAAAAAAAGAAAAACCTGTAGAATTTTAACAGTGACAATGAGGTTGAAGCTACAGATGCTGCACCTTGGGGATCTTGGGGTCCCTCCTCCTCCCCAGGGGAGTCTATCAGTTCCCACAGAGGGGCTGCTAGAATTGCTGAAATCAGACTTGTACTCACCCAACAGAACTTGCACCAAGTTCTGGGCCACATTCTGGTGTGGGCAGGGGATTGGTGCCCGCTTTGCCATTAGGGTCCCCAATGTGCTGGGAGGGGGACATGAGTTTGAGGAGTGGAGGGGCTGGGCCCCCTGAGGATGCTGGTCTGTTCTTCCCTGGAATCTGCCCGTGGCTCAGCCTCAAAACCTCAGGAATGGAAACAGGAGCAGAGAGCCACCTATGCAGGGTCCTGGGTCCAGTTTCCATCTCACTCCCCGGTGAGCCTGTGAGCTGAGGCAGTGGCATTCTGTGACCTCTGCCTGGGTGGAGAATGAGACTTACTGCCTGGAGCGGTGGGGCCCAGACGCAGGCCTTGGCGCAGGGCACTTTGCAAACTGCCTGGTGATTTGCTGATGCCTCTCCTTACCCTCTAAGCCCGCAGCCTTTAGGACCTCCTCTGCTGCTCCCTCTCTCCCTCTCCCCTCCCTGGCACTCTCTTGTCTGGCTGCCTGGGCACTGACTTGCTGGAGGGCCCCTGGCTCACCACCAGCAGACATTTCCCTGTCACCGCCAAGGGCTGAGGAGGTGACCGAGGCTCTGACTGACCCTGGAGGCTGGAGTCCAGGGCAGATGCAGAGGAGCAGCTGGGTGCCATGAGGGCCTCAGGGAAATGTCCCAGACACCTGCCTCGGAAGCCCTGGGGGCGAAACAGCCACTGAACTCTACAGGATCCCCACCCGAGACCACTTTTCCCTCAGGGAACCAGTGCACTGTGTGGGGTGGAGCGAGTGAGGCCGGGAAGCCAGGGTCATGCCTGGTGACAAGGAGGATCCCTCCTGGACATGGGAGAGGCTGGGAGTGGGCGGCCAACTAGCCAGCCATGGGTCCTGGGAGCTGGCTTATTTTGGTTGTTAGGTTTATGGCTGTATTAAGAGAATAACAATTTTGGTGAATGACCTATAAGTAGACACTCAAAACCTACACTGGCAGAAAATAAATATTTCTTATTTTATCAGTGCAAAAGAACACAAAACTGTCTTTTCTCTCTCTCCACCCTTTTTTTTATTTTTTTGAGAGAAGTCTTGCCCTGTCACCCAGGCTGGATTGCAATGACACCATCTCGACTCACTGTATCCCTGCCTCCCGGGTTCAATCGATTCTCCTGCCTCAGCCTCCTGAGTGGCTGGGATGACAGACGTGCACCACCACGCCTGACTGATTTTTTGTATCTTTAGACAAGGTTTCACCATGTCAGCCAGACTGTTCTCGAACTCCTGACCTCATGATCTGCCCACCTTGGCCTCCCAAAGTGCCAGGATTACAAGCGTGAGCTGCCACGCCGGGCCCTCTCTCTCTCCACTCTTTAAAATAATCTTTGTCTCCTTTTTGCTGTGATTTCACATCCTGCAGGTGGAGGTACCAGTGGGTCCGGACAGGTGGGACTCGTTTTGTGTCTTCCAGGCTGGGCTGGCTCCATGGCTACCCTTCACGAGGCCTCCGCGTTGGTGCTGGGGGACGAGGCAGCAAGTTGGTCCCCAAGTTGCTCTGATTTGCCCTTACACAGTAGCCCCCTTCTCTAGTGGGCATGTCAGGGTGGCCAGGAGACAGGAGGCGGGGGCCAGGGAGGGGTTAGGCCTCAGCCCGCATAGGGGATGTCCTCTGCAGGGAGGTGAGCAGCTTAGCATCCGCCAGCACCAATCGTTCGGTGGGCTTCGGGCTGTAGCGGGGCTCTAGTTGCCTGCTTCCTGGCCCTGGAATGACTTGGGTACAGGGAGTGTTGCTGGATGTGTCAGATATGGAGGTGGGGGGTCATAGGGTTGGGATGTTTTGTCCCCTCCAAATATGTTGAAATGTGGCCACCTCCAAAAATGTCCCCTCCAAATATGCTGGAGGTGGGCCTGCTGGGAGGTGTTTGGGTCATGAGGGCTGATGCCTCTGCAGTGGTTGCTGCTGTCCTCATGGTAATGAGTTCCCACTATGAGTTCACACAAGTTCTGGTTGTTTAAAGAGTCTGGCACCTCCTCCCTCTCTTGGGCTCCTTCTTTCGCCAGGTGAGGTGCCTGCTCCCCCTTTGCCTCCTGCCATCAGCGGAAGCTTCCCAAGGCCTCACCAGATGCAGATGTTGGTGCCATGCTTCCTGTGCAGCCTGCAGAGCTGTGAGCCAAAGAAACCTCTTTTCTTTATAAATTACCCAGTCTCAGGTATTTCTTTGCAGCAACATGAAGGACTAATACAGTGGAGCCCACCAAGCTGCCTCGTAGCAGGAGGAATCTCTTTGGCCAACAGTTGGCCTTGTGGATGTCAAACAGACGTGCAGAATCTAAGAAAACACAGAACGGGCAGACAGAGGGCAGGCTTTTCCTTCATGTTGGGTATTGGAAAAGCGGAGGTTCCAAGTCCTGAGGCTGTGTCAGGGTGTAGGGGTGTGGCCTGCCCTGGCCTGAGGTGTGCTGCTTTTAAGGCTTCTCACCCCACCCGTTGGTCAGAGCATCCGCCCTGAATGGACCAGGGTGCTGATGGACACTGATCCCTGTGGCCGGGGCCTCCGAGCATTTGGTGTTCAGCTCACTGGGGACTCCGTGGACACCAGAGGGCAGAGTGGGGTCTGTCTGCCCCAAAGCCCCATGGGGAGTGAGCTTGCATTACCCCAGTGTCTGTGTAGGGAAGGCTCCTGAAGGCTGGCACTTTCTCCTTTACAGTGGCTTTCAGTTTGTGGATTTTTTTGAAGTTGTTGGCCCTGGGGCTTGTGTCAAGGGTCCTGAAGACCACCCCCAGTGTTGGTGATTTTCCCAGGAGAGCTCACAGCCTTCATCATGCGGTGCTATCCTCACAGCACGGTTCATTACTATGAAAGGGTACAGAGCAAGCCAGCGGGGGAAAGGCACGAGGGGCAGAGTCCGGGGATCTGGGTGCACGCTCCCAAGAGCCTGTCCCAGTGCAGCAACACAGGACAAGATTATTTTCTCCAGTGTCGGGTTATGACAACACTTGTTCAGAAGGATCCAGATGGTTGCCTGGATTTGCAGCCGTGTGGTGTCTTAGGTGGTTAGTCTATCCACATGATAGTGTTAAGTCAAATTTCCAGCTTTGGGACCAATCTGTCCCCCATGGCAACCCAAGAAACCCAATCCAGAACTCTTTCCACTGGGAGTTGTCTTCATCCAAGACAATTAGTTTCCCATACTCATACTTAGAGGGAACCCCGGCCCCTTTAAGGTGGGGCTCCCTCAACTTGGGACACCTCACTCCTCAGTTCAGCTCCCCGGCCGTTGCTGGCCTCCTTGACCGAGTTCAGAGGATGCAGCTCCATCCTTCTCCCTCTGTCCCAGCTTCTTGTATGTGAAAACAAACCAGGGAGGCAGGAGGCCCTGCCCGTATTTTTGATATCTGGGTAGCAGCATTGGTGGCCTCGGTGGTGCACCGTGTTCAGGTGGTTAACAGTCATGCTGCTCTGTGGTGATAGTGCTTGTTGGCACCACAGTGAGAGTCGATGCTCTCGCATGTTTCAGAGATGGTGGGATGGTGGGGAGGTGCCAGCAGGCAGGTGAGGAAACATCTTCCCTGGAGAAAAAGGCAGTAGGAGAGCATCCAGGAAGCTGGCAGAGCTGTCTGCTTCCACTAATCTTTACTATTGAGAGACTCTGGCTCATTGTACAAATTGGGCACACAGCAAGAGTGCTGGGATCAAAGGCAGTTATATTCTATCATCCCATGGCATCGCCGGGTACCCTTCGTTTTACTCCTGAGGCTGTGACTTGGACAAAGCTCTTTCTGCTGCTTTGGATTAAAAATTCTTATCCTCCACAGGAAACAGAGCAGATGAAATGCACAGTGTGAAGGACAAGGATTCTGCTGAGAGAATTGCTGCAAGGGTTGCTCAGGTGATCATGGGAAGTAATGCATCAAACTATTCTTTAGGTATTTTTTAAAATTAGGAAGTATTTTTTTGAATTAGGAGGTAAAAATCTCGCTGTTTGCCAAAATGATTCGTCCATGGACAAGCTGGGAAAATTGCTCTGAAACATGTCACAGACTCCTGATTTGGCCCAACTGGGGTGTGAAGGATGAAATCTGTCCTGAGCCCTTCCTCCTTCTGCTTTTCCTGGTGCAGATGCAGCTCGGGTGTGCCTTCTCCTCGCCTGTGCCCATTCACCTGAGATGGACCATGACCGTGAAAGTCAGAAGGCACTGACCCTTCAGAACGTGACAGGGTTAAAAGATGCTGGAGGGAAAGAGTCTGTAGTTGATTTTTATTCGTTTCCTTTCTCCACTCTGCCATTTGGAAAAAGGTAAGCAACTTAACACTATTTTAGACCACATGTTGTAACTAGCAGGAAAATGCCTTTGAGCTGGTGATGGTGGCCCCAACACAGGGAACCTGTCTTAAATCCCTGCTTCAAATCCCCCAGGGTGTCACAGTAGATACTATTTGAAATCTTCCCACGCATGTGTAGGGTGGGGGGAGTACCAACAGCTCATTGAATGGGCTCCATTAGAAAGATCTGGATGGTTGCCTTTATTTGTAATTAGTTTCTTAGATGACATCTCAGTCCACAGGATTGAGTTAAGTCAGATTCCCAACTTTGGGGCCAATCCTGTCCTCATGGCAACCTAAGAAAGTCTGTCAAGGATTCTGTCCATTGGAAGTTGTCAAGACTTTGTCCTCATCCAAGACAATTAGCTTCCCATACTTATATAGAGGGATCCCCCTCCCTACCCCTGAAGTGGCTTCACACTCCTCAACTCAGCTGCCTGCCTGGAATGGCAGTTGCTGGCCTCACTGACAGAGTTCAGAGGATGGGGCTGGTTGGCAGTTCTAAAAGCCTGCCCCAGTCCTCTGATTGGCTACTCAGATGTAAGAACCAGAGCAGTACCCCAGGCTGATAATCAGGAACCTGGGGGCCTGGAGTTACCTGCTGCTCCTAGTGTCTGCTAGAGCTCCCTAGACATCTTTTTAGATGGAGGTCTGCCACTCATTGTGCCCTCACACTGTCCTGTTGGCTGCAGTCTCAAGCTGGGACAGAATGATCAGACTGAATGTTTGTGTCTTCCCCAAGCTTGTATGTTGAAACCTAATCGCCAATATGAGTGTTGATTTGCTCCAGACGACCACCAGAGTAAGTGCCAGAGAATAGGCAAGTAAGCAGGGTAAAAGAAAACTTTATTAACTTGCCAATGTGAAGGAGGGGCAAGGTTCACCAGTCTCCGGCAGTGGAGGCCAACGAAGTCGCTCCGGCGTTCTCGGGCAAGGTTCCTAGGTCCGCGAACGAGGAGGGGCCGACGAAGTTCAAGCCGCGCGCCCGCGGGAAGCAGCTTTTATGTCCTGGGCCTGGGAGTGGGAGGGCAGTGGGCGGGACATAGGCGGGTCCGGGGCGGGACGGTAGGCGCCGCTAGGTAGGTTTCGATTTTCTCCGTCAGACGTCAGACTGCGCCTGCGCAGTCGACCAGTGTCTTTCCCGGGCACGGGAAAGTTGACAATGAAGAACCCGGAAATGCGCCATTGTAGTCCCTTTGTTCTTTTGTTCCCTCCCTCCCTCCGTCCAGACAAGTGTGTTTGGAAGTGCAGCCTTTGGGAGGTGATTAGCTCATGAGGGTGGAGTCCTCATGAATGGGATTAGTGTTTTGTTTTTGTTTGTTTGTTGTGAAACGGACTCTTGCTCTGTTGCCAGGCTGGAGTGCAGAGGTGTGATCTCAGCTCACTGCAATCTCTGCCTCCCAGGTTCAAGCGAGTCTCCTGCCTCAGTCTCCTGAGTAGCTGGGACAACAGGCACATGCCATCATACCCAGCTAATTTTTGTATTTTTAGTAGAGACGGGGTTTCACCCTGTTGGCCAGGATGGTCTCGATCTCTTGACCTCGTGATCTGCCTGCCTCGGCCTCCCAGAGTGCTGAGATTACAGGCATGAGCTACCACACCTGACCTTGAATGGGATGAGTGTTTTAAAGAGGCCTGAGAGAGACTCCTGGCCACTTTTGCCATATGAGGATACAGTGGGAAGATCCCATCCCTGAACCAGGAAATGGGCACTCACACCAGACACTGAATCGGCCTACAGCTTGACCTTGAACTTCCCAGCCTCCAGAACTCTGAGTAATAAATTTCTGTTATGTGATAAGCCATTCAGTCTGTGGCATTTTGTTATACCAGCCCAAATGGACTAAGACACAGAACATAGATTGTGCCTCTTCCAGTTTCTTCAGGATCCTTCTGGGCCCAGAAAATGTAGCTAAGAGGGAGATTCTACCATTAGGGCTGGTGTTCACCTGTCTCTTAAGACTGATGGGCTCCCCATATGAATGACATTGGTCAACCTGACATCAACCCATTGGGTATGGCTGGGGCAGCTCCTCTTGTCTGTGAGGTGGGAACCAGGTTGGTAACATTGCATCCTGTTAGCCAGGTTCCTAGTTCAGTTTAGCTGGTGTGCAGGTCAAGGACTCTTAAGGATTGAATTTCTTCCCTTCAAAAGATATTGAAGTCCTAACCCCCAGAATCTGTGACTGTGACCTTATTTGGAAATGGGTCTTTGCAGATATAATCAAGTTAAGATGAGGTCATATTGGATTAAAGTGGTCTGTAATTCAATAACTGACCTCTTTAATGAAAAGGGAAATTTGTACTGAGAAACACAGAGGGAAATGCTATGTGAAGATGGAGGCAGAGATTGGAGCGATTTGGGGCAATGTGCATGTCTGCAAGCCAAGGAACACCAAGCATTGCCAGCAATCACCAGAGCTGGAGGAGGGGCCTGGAACCGATTCCCACTAGAGCCCCCAAAAGGACCCAACCCTGCTGACACTTTGACTTTGGACCTGTGGCCTTCAGAACTGTGAGAGAATAAATTTATGTTGTTTTGAGCCACTCAGAGTGTGGTATTTTGTTACAGAAGCCCTTGGAGCTTTAATAAAGACATTACTAGCTAGATTGGAGGCACCCCCTCCAAGGCCTGAGAGAAGGTTGTTTTATGGAACTCTGGTTTAGTAGCTGGGACCACAGATGCCTGCCACCATGCCTGGCTATTTTAAAAAATTTTTTGTACAGATGGCGTCTTGCTG
Source organism: Colobus angolensis palliatus (assembly GCF_000951035.1). NCBI lineage: Eukaryota > Metazoa > Chordata > Mammalia > Primates > Cercopithecidae > Colobus > Colobus angolensis. The sequence continues at coordinate 4,182,555 of NW_012115110.1, forward strand.
TGTTGCCCAGGATTCTGGCTGGGGACTGTGGTTGCAGGTGCTGAGGCTAATGCAAATGGGCAAAAGCATAATAGCACAGTCACATCTGTTCTCTAAATCATCAGTCTTTTCCAGACTATGATTTAAGAATCTGTGCCTGAGGAAGCTGAAGGGGGCCTCAGAACTGGTCTTGTGGTCCTCTTCTCAGCTCTGAGGTACCTGTGGCTTGTGGCAGAGCCGCCAGGGACGTAGCTGACCTAGTGGTCAATGCCCACAACTGCAGAAAGGTCACTCTACATTCAACAGAGTGTCTAGAAATCTCAATTCATGGTGTGTGGGGGCAAGATGCCCATTCTGACCCTTTAAGGGGGCATCAACATTTCAGAGGGTGGTAGGAGTGGTGATGAGTCCTCCTTAGGGTGGAAGCTCACCCCTTTGGGCTACTAGAGGGCAGTCACTGGCATAATTTCTCTATTTTAAGCCTTCTGATACTTGATTACATGGAAGGCTGGGTTTGTAGTTACTGAGCCTTTCCAAGCCTGGGTAGCGTGCCTTCTCTCCCGAACGCTACGGAGTTCCACAGTGTGCCCGCATCCATTTCTGTACCTCCTTCTTCCATCACTGACGGACGTTTAGATTGTTTCCAGTTTTCTACCACCACAAACAATGCTTCAGTGACCATCCTTAGCTGTGGCTTCTTGTGTACGTGTGAGGATTTCTTCAGAATCAGGTCTCCACCTTGGACACTGTCCACACATTGGGCCCGATAATTCTTTAGTGTTGGGGGGTGCTGTCCTGTGTGCTGTAGAATGCTTAGCAGCACTTAGCAGCATCCCTGGCCTCCACCCACTACATGTCAGTAGTGTGCACTACTTATCACGACCAAAAATGTCCCCACATGGTGTCAAATATCCCCTGGGGGAAAAACTGGCCTTCCCGACTGTTCCGAACCACTGGGATAGATGAAAGAAGTGAGAAGAAGTGAGGCTTTTTTTTTTTTTTTTTTTTTTTGTCTGTTTGTTTGTTTGTTTTTAAGACAGGGTCTTACTCTGTCATGATCTAGACTGGATTGCAGTGGCATGATCACAGCTCACTGCAGCCTCAACCTCCTGGGCTCAAGTGATCCGCCCACCTCAGCCTCCCCAGTAGCTGGGACCACAGGCGTATACCACCATGCCCGGCTATTCTTTTTTTTATTTTTTATAGAGATGACATCTTGCTATGTTGCCCAGGCTGGTCTCAAACTCCTGGCCTCAAACAATCCTCCTGCCTCAGCCTCCCAAAGTGCTGTGATTACAGGCATGAGCCACTGTGCCTGGCCAAGAGTGAGATTTATGAGTGAAAAGGTGCTGTGGTTTGAATATTCATCCTCTCCCAATCTCCTGTCGAAATTTGGTTTCCACAATGTCAGTACTGAGAGGTGGGGTCTTTAAGAGGTGATTGGAATAATTCATTCATGGATTAATGAGTTAATGAACTAATAGATTATCATGGAGTTATAAGAAGAAGAGAACTTGAACTTGTACACCCAGCCCCTCGCCATGTGGTCTCCTAGGCCAGCTCAGGATTCTGCAGAGAGTTCTCTGTCAGCAAGAAGGCTCCTCACCAGATATGGCTCCTTGACATTGAACGCTTCAGCCTTCAGAACTGCAAGAAATAAATGTATTTTCTTATGAATATCCCAGTTTCAGGTATTCTGTTATAAATAACAGACAAGGGACAAAGACAAAGGGAATGCATGTTGAGTGTAATACACATGCCGAACAGTCATTCAGGGGCTGGGCACATTCCACACTCCAGGAGGCAGTGTCAAATAGACATTTCTCACACCATCACCATACGTACCGGCCATGCTGATGGCTGAGACAGGGCATTTCATTTAGTTTTAGGTTTGATTTTCTTAATTATTACCTAAACGTCTTCTCATGTTTATTAGTCATTTGAATTTCGTTTAGTATGAGTTACCTATTCAGTGTCTTTGTCTATTTGTCTCTTCTTCTTATTGATGTTCAGAGAAAATGTCCAAAATATTTGGCAACCACGAGGGCACTGGATCTTCAAATGCCCAAACACCTGCCCCCATAGGATGGACACCAGCTGTTTACACCAACACAGGAGTCCTGGGTGCGGCGAAAGAACATCTGCCGTGTGGATTTGTTGCTGTTCTTTATTTACTATGGAAATTAGCCTCTTGCCTGTAATAGGAATCGCACATATTATCTCTGATTAGTCGCATGTCTTAAAGCTCTGTTTGTTATTTAAATTTCAAAGTAGACAAATTGAGATGTCTTCTCCTCCTTTATATATTATTTTACTTATTTTTATTTTATTTTATTTTCAGATGGAGGTTTGCTCTTGTTGCCCAGGCTGGAGTGCCATGGCGAGATCTAGGCTCACTGCAACCTCCACCTCCCGAGTTCAACCAATTCTCCTGCCTTAGCCTCCCAAGTAGGTGGGATTACAGGCATTTACCACCATGCCCGGCTAATTTTTTTTTGTATTTTTCACAGAGACAGGGTTTCACCATGTTGGTCAGGCTGGTCTCGAACTCCTGACCTCAAGTGATCTACCCACCTTGGCCTCCAAATTACTGGGATTACAGGCGTGAGCCACCATACCCAGCCTATACCATATTTAGAATGTCTTTTCTACCCCAACATTCTCTTTTATGTTTTTTCCCTTATTGGCATTTTTTTTCTTTTTCTTTTGTATTTAGGACTTTAATTGAGGTGAAACATATTTTGTGGTGAATGCTGTTCTGGTAGGGATTTAACTTGCCAATGCCAAACTTCCAATGCCAAAAACATAGCTGGTCAGTTTAACAATTTTTTTTTTTTGAGATGGAGTCTCGCTCTGTCGCCCAGGCTGGAGTGCAGTGGCGTGATCTCGGCTCACTGCAAGCTCCGCCTCCTGTGTTTACGCCATTCTCCTGCCTCAGCCTCCTAAGTAGCTGGGACTACAGGCACCTGCCACCACGCCCAGCTAATTTTTTGTATATTTAGATGGTCTCGATCTCCTGACCTTGTGATCCACCCGCCTCGGCCTCCCAAAGTACTGGGATTACAGGCATGAACCACCGTGCCTGGCAACAATTGCTATTTATTCTTGAATGAACAAATAAATGAGTTTCTAGGCTTTATCTCCTCCACGGATGGTGTCACCCCTTCCTGAATCAGCACGTCTCTGTACCTTTTAGGAAGTCTGGTAGGGTGCACAACCATCCCTCTTTATTCTTTTCCTTTACAGGTTCTGACTATTGTTACACAGTTCCTCTTCCATATTACTCTGAGACTCAACTTGTCTAGTTCCATTAAAATCTTTGCACTGCTGAATCTTTTCATTTGTGAATGCAATAACTCCCACAACATAGTCTGGTCTTGTAAACGTGTTTGTCAGTAAGGTTTTATAGTTTTCTCTATAATCTTGAACATTTATTGTGAAGTTTCTTTCTCGGTTTATTCTAGTTTTTTTATTACACATGAGATTTTTCTATGCATTTCTAATTGGTTCTTTCAGATGTATAGGAAAGTTAATGGTTTTAAAGATATTGATCTTGGCTGGGCACTGTGGCTCATGCCTGTAATCTCAGCACTTTGAGAGGTTGAGGTGGGTAGATTGCCTGAGATCAGGAGTTCGAGACCAGCCTGACCAACATGGTGAAACCCTGTCTCTACTAAAAACACAAAATTAGCCGGGCATGGTGTCAGGTGCCTGTAATCTCAGCTACTTGGGACGCTGAGGCAGGAGAATCACTTGAACCCAGAAGGCAGAGTTTGCAGTGAGCCGAGATCACGCCATTGTACTCCAGCCTGGGTGACAAGAGTGAGATTCTCAAAAACGAAACAAAACAAAAACTAAGAAATATGTATATATCTTGTCTAGCATGCTGTTCATAGCTGGTGTTTAAAATATGACAATTTGTTTAAGTGCTATTTTCTAAAGACAGTTGTGTAGATTTTTAAGAGGCAGTCACAGTGGTTCATTTTATATGTTAACCTAACTGGGACAACGAATGCCCAGATAGCTGGTAAGACAATATTCTGGATGTGTCTGCAGGGGTATTTCTGGAAGCGATTAGCATTGGAATCTGTAGCCAAATGAAGACTCCCCTTCCCCATGTGGGCAGGTGCTGTGCAATTCACAGAGGGCCCAAGTAGAACGAAAAGGCTGAGAAAGGGGGAATTCGTTCTCTGTTTGAGCTGGAACATCCATCTTCTCCTGCCCTCTGGTATCAGACCTCCTGGCTCCCTCCCTTTTCCCTACCTCACTTCTCAGGCCTTTGGACTCACCAGCTTTCCTGGTTCCCTGGCTTGTAGATTGCAGACAGTCTGACTTCTGGTCCCTATAATCACATGAGCCAATTCCCATAAAAAATCTCTCTCTCTCTCTCTCTCTCTCAAACTCTCTCTTTCCCATGTATGTTATATATCGTATTGATTCTGTTTCTCTGGAGAACTCTGATTAATACACAGTCTGAACTCAGAACATCATGCATGTCCATGCAGTGAAGAGTGTTGCACAAAGTTGCAGAATGAATGGCAGAAGCAGCCAGAAATTGCTTATCCCAGGGAATGAGCTGGAATGAAATGCTCCCCCAGGCTGGCCAACTGTGCCGTGGCTGCCTGGGCCTCAGGGGAGGAGGCAGCGGTGGGGAGAATCAGGGGCGTGTGAGCAGGGAGGTCCAGGTTTCCTCCAAAAGAAGAATGTGGAGACAGAATGGAGACGACATTGGGGCTGTTCCTTCCAACTGTTCTGGAATCTGGAAGCCCTCAAGTTGGTGGCTGTGTCTGGCTAAGGTTCCAGAGGAGCTAGGAAGCAGAAGACAGACCAGTTGCCAGTCCCTTTAGTGAAGGAGGGAGCCAGGCTGAGAAAGGGCAAATCTGCTGACCTAGGACAGCTGGAAGCTAGGGAGGGACGAGCTCCTGGGCATCGCAGTGGATGTGACGTGCAGTCATCGGAATTGGGGTTTAAGGCTGGGCTGCTTAACCTCTGCTGAGTGCTAAGAATTCCCTGGAATGTTTTCTAAAAACGTGGTTTCCCCCTTCCATCCGAAAGATTATGATGCTGAGAGTCTGGGGGCAAAGCTCAGAGCTTTCTTTTTAACAAGCTTCCCAGGTAACTTGAAATTAACAAATACTGGTTTAATTTGCATTATCTTTGACAATTTGCAAGTGGGTTCTTAAGTTAACATATTAAATTGAAAGATGAAACAGGTGTGACACATTATTCAAGGAAACCCTTCTGTTTCAAAGAATGACTGCTTGGCCCATCTGGCCTGTGGTGGTAAAGGCAGGAAGATGAAATAAAGCACCCAGTGTGTGCAGTGTTTAGCGTGAATCAAGTTAGAAAGAATGAAATCTGTGTACCATTTGCCTACATAGCAGCTGCATGAAAGTGAGTTGGCTTGTGATAGGGCAGCTTAGAAAACCAGATTGGTGGGGGCGAGCGGGTTAAGGGAGGCCAGGGGTCCTCCATGACCTACACTTCCTTTTCCCTTTGCAACCCCCAACCCGTTACTCCTCCAACCCTCAACCAGGGGAGAGGATGGGCTCCCTGGGGAGGGCCGAATGAGGGTGGAGCATGGTGTGTGTGTGTGGGTGGGTATGTTGGGTTGATGTGTGAGTGTGTGTGAGGTACGTGAATATAAATTCACAGGAAGTTGCGGAAAAGCACCCTGTGCCGTTTACTCAGTTTCCCTGATGATTACATTTTACATAACTACATTGCAATGTTAAAACCAGGAAACTAACATTGATACAGTGTGTGTATGGTTTTATGCCATTTTTTCTCTTAAAATTCTTTGTTTAATTATTATGGATATACAAAGAAATGACATGTCATTTCATCACGTGTTAATTTGTGAACATTTTAACTTAGAGCAGGGGTCCACAGACTGTGGCCTGAGCGCCAAATCCAGCTGGCCCCTGGCTTTTGCGAATAAAGATAAAGTCTCGGAACAGGGCCGTACTCATTCATTTGCCTATTGTTCGTGGCTGCTTTTTCACTCCAGTAGTGGAGCTGAGTAGTTGTGATGCTGGCAAAGCCTCAAATGTTTCCCTTTTGGCCCTTTATAGAAAAAGCTTGTTGATCCATGATTTAGAGAATCACTGGATTTTTTTTCAATCTAAAAAAAACCTTGGGGTCCCTATATTCTAGCCCTTTTATTTGATAGAGGAGGAAGCTAAGCTCAGGGCACACAGAGGACATGCCGTGAGTCACACGCCAGTCAGCACCAAGTAAATCTATGACCAGGGTCTCCTGGCCTCCCTGCCGTTCTGGCCTCAGCGGGACACTCAACTGGCCACTGGACCATTAAACTGGATTTTATATTTTGAGCATGTCCGGGAGTTGGGCAGTTGGGTAAAGTAGTTTTATGTCCTCAATACAAATATTTCTTCTAAATTTCTTTTGCAGCTTGAATTCCACTGGGCAATCTGCTTATTTTCTTATTTGAGTAAAAGAGAATGTGTATTACAGCATTAGAAATGGTGAAATGAGGCCATAGACCAGGATTGCAACCTCAGTGTCCCCAGGCAGCCGATGGAAATGAGCGAAGCAGGAGAGGAAACTGCCTTGAGGGGGCTGCAGGGCAGGGTGGGGACTGTGGCAAAGGGCATGCCCGAGGTGAAGGGCAGCAGCCACCCAGCTCCAGTTCATTGTTCCTATGTATGAATGCATGGCAAGAGTGGCCAGATTGGATTTTCAAGTGACCTTTTCTAATATTTAAATGTTAGCAACTACTTAAACAATTCACAGACCCTGAGCAGTTCAGCCTTGGCCCCAGGTTTCCCATTTACCACAGTTTACTCTTGGTTTGGCCTCAGGGATCTTATGAATTTGAACCATCAGAGTCAAGGGGTTGGCTGTGAGAGGACAGGGATGGTGAAGATCCCCATCGCCAGTCCAGTCCAGTCTCTGGTGGACGAATGGTCATCTCCACAGGTGCACCATGACCCAGCGTTTCTGCACGTGCTCGCCTACCGCTGGGTGAGCTCCCAAGGAAGCCAATGGCTCAGGCTGTACTGACCTCTCCCAGGGAAACAGTTGATTCCCTAAGACCTTACGAAATACACTTCCTAAATACAAGAGCTGTCATACCCTCAGGTTTGTAGGCATGACCAGCACACTTAGTGATCTCAATGGGGGAACACTTGGTAACACTGAAGACATTTTTGATTGTCACACCTGGGGGCCTGCTGCTGACATCCAGGGTGGAACCGGGGAATGCTGCTAAACACCCTGCAATATACAGCACAGCCCACCCCCAGTAAAAGACAATTTTTCTGTGGCCCCAAAACTCAATGGTGCCCAAGTTGAGAGATCTTGATCTAGAGCAATGAACCAGACATTTGTGATTAAAGATGAGGTGGTCCAAAAAAGCACAAGCCAGTGTTCAGTGACACTGAACGTGGTTGGTGGGCTCTAGATATTCAGCCGAATTCAGGATTTCCTCACCTGCTGCGGGTGATGTGCTCAGAGCCCATCAGGAAAGGTTGGTAGAGCAGAGAAACCTGGCCCAGAGAGATCCTGCACTGACACAGACGCATAGTTGGCAGCACGGAGGAGGGAGTGGTGCCCCCGAGGGGCCCTCAGGAACTGGCTCCTGAGCCCCTTTGGAATTTTAATTCTCTGAATGAAAATGCCCATTATTTTGGAAAGGATTTGCTTAAACTTCTTATGTGAAAACAATGACATTGCAGGGATCAATTTGTTGAAAGTGAAAGCAAAAAATCCAACACAAAGAGTAAATTGCCTTTTATCTACATGTGAGCAGAATGCTGGAGGGGGGATTTGACTCTCCGGAACTCACATATTACTGTGTGCCCAGTTCTGCCTGTCTGCAGGATTTCATCACACTGTGTGCAAGAAACCAAAGTGGGAGGAGAAGCAGCATTTCAGTTCAGCCCGTTTTTCCATTCTCACTAAGTTTTTACCGTAAGAAGTAATAGAAAATTTTTCTTTAACTTATATGCTGCCAGTGAGACAAGGAAGTCATTTGAGGAAAATGTAATGGAAAAGGGAATTTCATCCACTTCCCCAAGAAAATCACTGTGTGTGTGTGTGTGTGTGCACGCGTGCACGCAAGTGACTGCACTGATTACAGAAAAGGTGTGAAAAAAATCTTTCCATTGGAGCTTACAACAAGCCAAATATTAACTGTTTACTTACTGGCTACTTAGCAACAGTTTTTGGGTTTTTCAAGGATGGCTGTCTGTATGGAGGAGTAACTTTAATCAGTACAGCTGATCATGATATCAGCCATTAATTTCCAACATTAGCTTGAATCCTGTTTCTGATTATAAATATTATGTACATGTTCATTATAGGACACTTGGAACATACAGAACAATGATAAAGAAGAGTATCAAAACTACCTGGAATCCTGACATTGACAGATAAACCACTGTTAAGCACTGGTATATTTTAGGGCATGACTTAGTAAACTATGGCCCGTTGGCCAAATCTGACCTGTTGTCTGTTTTTATAAAGTGTTACTGGAACTCAGCTATGTTCATTACTTTTTGTATACTGTTTTCAAGATATGATGTCGAGAGACTGTGGTTGCAAAGCTTAACATATGGACTATCTGGCCTTTTGTAGAAAAACGTTTGCGAATCTCTGCTTAGGGAAGTCTTTATCGTGTGTGTGTGTTTGTGTGTGTGTGTGTGTTGCACATATGATAGACCCATTAAGTTGATAGGTTCGGTAATCATAGTGAGGAATCTCTAGGAAGAGAAAGTTTCAAGTTTTCTGGGGACATAATGAATGGTTTTGGCTCTGCTGAGTGTGGGAGAGCTGGGCGGGTGTTCCCAGGGGAAGCAGGAGCATGGTCTGAGCTGGGGCAGAGGTCCAGAGCTACAGCCTTGCTTGGTAATGGTGAAAGCTGTGGACACACAGGAGGACAAATGTTCGGGGAGAAAGAGAAAGATCAAAGTTGGCTATGGGGAATATGGTGTGGTGAGCTGTTCTTATGCAGGAAAGGGAGGATGCGAGAGGGAGAAGGCAAGGAGCCTTGAATCCCTTGTGGAGGATGGTGCCCAGCAGTGACAAAGGCTTCAGAGAGGAGGACTGAGCTTGTGGGTGTGAAAGGGCCCCTGGATTTGAAAATCGGCAGGTAGTTGTGACTCCTGCGCTCACACACAACAGAAACACAGAAACACTCACCAGAGTGGGGTGGGGAGGGAGTACAGGGGAGCCAGTATGTTCTGGAAGGTAATGGGTGTTTCATGGGATTAAAAGAAGGGCTAACAATTTTGTACTCGTATGCATAAAAATCCACCTTGAAAAGAGCTCAACTATTGTGCCAAATTCCCTTTTATAATTATAAAAGTATTTGATTTGATAGTATTGGTTACTGGAAAGTTTTTATTTCCATCATTTAAACATAGACCTAAATATAATCTTATCAGCGATTTATAGTTTTTTTTGAAGAAAGATGCTGCTTCATCTATATGAGAAATTTTAATATGGTATTGTTCATCAGCTTATATATAGCCTACGTTGCCCATTGTGCAGGTAAATAAAATCTGTATCTTTAATTGCTGTAGGAATCACAAACACTCAGGAAATAAATTAGAATATGAATCAGTCTACAAAGTCAATAATTGCAACCCAATTTTGCATAAATTTGTATTTTCACGTGTAGGTTGGCCTAGAGATGCACGTGTTGAGCATCTTAAATTTCAGGTAGTAAATGCTTGCTTTCCAAAAGGCATAGAAATAGCTTAGTTTAAAGTTTAATGAATACTCTCCCAGTTTCCGGTGAATTAGAACAGATGCCAATGTTTTGTATGTTTTGTAATTTAGGACCACCTTATCAGGTAGTTATGTGATTTTTAATAGTTCAGTCATTTTTCTTAGCTCAAGTTTTACAGGAATAGTAGGTTTCTTTTTTTCTTTTTTATCACTCCCAACCAAGGACAGTGGCCTCAGGGGTATCTCTTGTTGAGAGGAGGGATGAGGGGGAGGGGAGTCAAAGGCCTCTGCTGAAGGAAAGGCCATTGTGAGGGGATGAGAGAGAGGGAAACAGTGTGGTTGGGGAAAGAAGATGGCAGGAGGTTTTGAAGAAGACCTCTGAAGAGGCAAATATTTACTTTAACAGCAAGAGCCTATTTCTAACATTCACCATGCAGCCAATAGGCCCTGGCTTTTCTAATGGATGCACACACAGTGGAGTTTGCTGGGTCAGGATGGGCAGAACCACCCAACCTTGGTCCTCTGAGGATGCCTTTCTGCTGTGTCTTTCTGCAGATGTCTTTCTGCAGATTAGCAGATGCCTTTCTGCTTTCTCCTCTACTTCTGCATTTCAGGTTGAAATTGCTATTCTTGAAGTGACTTGACAATCAAATCAATGATCTCCCTGAAATCAGACCACAGGAAAAGAAGCAAATGACAATTAGCTGGTTGGAGAAGGGTCTCTCTTGACAAGCTCTTTTATGGAGAGGAAAAGATGATTGCAGAGACTTTCCCCCTAGAAGATTCCCTTATGTCTCCTTGGCTAGAACTGCTTACCTGTTTCTGCTTCATCTGGGGATGATCCCACCTTCTCTGCCATTAAGAGACCCCTGTCTGGTGGATGAACCACACTGGGGTTCAGTTGCTAAAGGAGGAGGTGGAAATGAGCTACGGTTTGAATGTGGCCCCTCTGAAATTCATGTTAGAACTTAATTGCCAACATCATAGTATTAAGAGGTGGGGCCTTTGGGAGGTGATGAAGTCATGAGGCAGATCCCTGATGGATGGGATGAGGGCACTTATACAAGGATTGAGAAAGTGGATTTTCTCTCTTCCACCACATGAGGATGCTGCCATGGGGAGATGCGATGGATGGTACAGCCCTCACTGTAACGTCTAAGGTTCTTGCCTAGCCACACCAAAGAATTGGAGTGGCGGCTAACCGTGGCGAGTGATAGAGACACAGACCGATAGAGAGAAAAAGCTGTAGGCTTTATTGAGCAGAGTGAAAGTACAAAGCTTCCACTGTGTGGAAGGGGTCCTGAACGGGTAGCCAGAGTTAGATCATATGAATGCCTTTTAAACCCTTTAAGGCGGGAAATACGCCTTAAAGAAGATGTTACCAGAGTGAGAAACCAAGACAATTAACCATTTATGACATGTTTTCAGATCTTGGGGAAAACCGGAATTGCGACTTAGAGGTTTTTTCTCTTTTATGACCTTGCAGCGGCATGGCAAAGGAGATGGGATCTCACAGGAGTTTACAAAGTATGTTTAGAAGGAACTGAAGTTAGGAGTATAGATAAAGTCCACTGGTCACAGAAAAAAGGGCAATTAACATTCCTTTTACTTTAGTTTCGAGGGGTAAGAGGAAGGGAGAGAGGGAGAAAGGACACAGGGAAACACAGCAAAATTTTCGCTGTTTATAGCTTTCTTGGGGAAGAAAACACATTCACAAATCCGGGTGTTAGGAATATTTTGAGCATATATCTTCAATATTATTCATCCAGAAATGAAGGAAGTCCTGATGCAGGAAATGAGTGAGTTTCACAGCTTTCTGAGCCCCTGCTCGACCCAGGAAGCCCAGCTCACCCCTCCTCTCATCACCAGACACTGAGCCTGCTAGTGCCTTGACCTTGCCTTGGACTTCCCAGCCTCCAGAACTGTGAGCAATACGTTTCTATTTCTGTTTATAAATTATAGCTATCATGTATTTGGTTATAGTAGCACAGACAGCCTAAGAAAGTTTTTGGGGTAGGCAATGAACAGTGTGTGCCTCAGTAATTTAACTGTGCATTTTGTGTAATGTATGGACCTCATCTTCAGCAATGAGGCATTACAATGAGGCATAAGGAAGAGGATTTCCTTGATAGCAGGTAACCTTCCCTGAGGGTTTGCTTCCATGTGTGCCTTCCATCCTCACTTTTCAGGGCTTCCAGGTAACCTTCCCTGAGGGTTTGCTTCCATGTGTGCCTTCCATCCTCACTTTTAGGGCTTCCTATCTCAGATACGAAGAAGCGCATCACACTCATGAAGATGCCCACTTTGATTGGTGGACAGCTTGGCACCTGGTTTCTTACCAACTCACTGTCCTGGTAGGGAAGATTGTTTATAACCTGAGAAATATAGGTGTCTTCATGGTTAGGAGCTGCACAATGACCTGGAAATCCAACACACCCTTTCACTGTTGTGATTGCCAGCTCTCCACTGTGACAGAAAGAAGTGGAGACACCTCCTTTGCTTGGTGTGTTTGACATACTCCTTTATCTAAGTTACCAAGACACACAACTGATAGCAGATTCATTATGAAGTTCCCCCCAAGAGAATGTTCTTTTCATGAGGACCTATTCATGAATACCTATTTCATGAATAGAAGCACTGAGGCACCAGGAAATTCAGCAACTTGCCAAACTCACAGAGTGAGAGACGAACCAGGATTTGAGGCAGGCAGGGAAGTTTGTCCTGCCCAGATTCCTATTTATTTGTATGCCCACTTAATGGGCATTAAAGAATGATGCTCACTTGAGTGTCAAAAATGTGTTAGGATTGTAGACGGCCTCGGATGTCCCAATCTCACCTTCTCGAACTCCCAACCTCAGGCGATCTTCCTGCCTCAGCCTCCCAAAGTGTTGGGATTACAGGCATGAGCCACCGCACCCAGCCACCAATCCCACCTTCTCTTCAGAACTCTTCAGAGATTTCTCTGATGCCCTAGTTGGGAATAATCATGCTTTTCTCCTCTGCACTCTCATGATATGTCATCTGTACCCCTCTCATGCATGGAATTGTGTACTTCTAAATGATACTTTGATGTCTTAGCCCTGGAGCCTGTAAATGTGACTTTAGAAATAGGGTCTTTGCAGATGCCATCAAGTTAAGATGAGGGTGGGCCCTAATCCAGTGATTGGCATCCTTTTGAAAAGGCAAGTGAGGGGAGAATGACTCAGAGACACAGAGAGGAGAACCCTATGTGAAGAGGGAGGCAGAGATTGATGCGTCTCCAGTCAAGGGACGCCAAGCCCTGCTGGCAGCCACCAGAGGCTGGAGAGAGGTCTGGGACACAGCCTCCCCCAGAACGCATGAAAGGAACCAGCTCTGCTGCCACCTTGAGTTCCAACTCCAGTCTCCAGAATGGTGATAGAAAAAGTATCTATTCTTTAAGCCACCCAGTTACTGGCAATTTGTTACGCAGCCCTAGGGAACTAATGAAGTCTCCAAAGTAGGCATTTTTCATTTTAGACTTTGTTATTTGTGTATTTCTGTGATTGCATTTCAACACTGGCATTCTTCACCTGCGAGTACCATCTTCAGGCGGGCCTTCCTTGTTGCTGCTCCATCGTCAGTCCTCTCACTTATTCTCAGCAATGGTTATTTCCAGCCTTCTCCCTGGACCTCTGCAACCACAACCCTATCTCTCTGCTCTGATAACTCTGCTGCAAAGAGAGGAGGAGCAATCAGAATAGAATCCTCGCAGCTCCAGGGCCAAACGCACCAGCCGCAGGATGTGGTGCCTCATCCCTCCCCTCCCTTAGGGGAAGTGCTGGTCTCACCTGCAGCTGCTTCTCGCACCCCAGGGCCTCATTTGTCCCCTCCTCTGGATCCTTCCCAGGAGCACACACACATGCTGTCGTGTCTTTTGTTGCAAAACCAACAACCCTTCCTGGCCCCTGCACCCCTGTCTAGATTCTGCCCATGTTTCCTGCAGCAGCGAGGTGTTCACGCATCACTGCCCCACTCTCTCTGCAGCCCTGGCCACACTTTCCCATCACCTCCTCCAGGTGGGTGCAGCAGCAAGAAGAAAGGCTGCTTGAAGTAGGTTCAAAAGAAAAGAGGAGGGGAGGAATGAATTTCTGGTGTTGAGAGCTAATAACACTTTTCAAAGGAGACGGGATGGTTGCTGGACGGGAGAAGGAGTATCAACAGAAGTCTATTTGGAATTTATTTTTTTTGTGGGAAGATGCATGTAAAATAAAATTTGCCATTTTAATTATTTTTAAGTGTACAAATTTATTAGCAATAAGTACCTTCACAATATTGTGTACCCGTCGTTAGTAGTTCCAAAACTTTTTAATCATCCCAAATGGAAATTCTGAACTCGTTAAATAATCCCCTTCAGCTGCCTCTCCCCAGTCCCTGGAAACCTCTAATTTACTTTCAGTCTCTGGCTTCACCTATTCTAGATATCTCAGGGACATAAAACTTCAGGAAAGGTGCATGGATCAGGTGCACCCTGCTCCATCTGCTTATTCTTCTATGAGGTAAGGGTTGTCCACCTACATAAAACAGAGAGAGGCTCTCTGAAAGCAAAGATGATGATCTGAGAAGAGAGCATTGCAATGGGAATATGCACATTGCAGTGAACTATGCCTGTATTCAGGGAGATGAAGGAAGACAAAGGTTTTTTGGAAAAAAAAAATGAGGAGGATTACTTAATTATTACTTTTGAGATAATTATCCTTGGCTACAAAGATCAACAGCAAAGATGATACCAGTCTGAGGTTGGACAGGCAGCTGCTGGACAGATGTCCTTGCAGAAGTATTTTTTTTTTTTTTGCATAAGGTTGCAATGGTCTTTGAGCAAAGTTGTGATTTTTCTGGAGTTCGTTCTTGTTGTTGTTGTTGTTGTTATCAGGCGTATGGTTTTAGAACTTGCTCTTCATGGCTTCCCTGGCTCTATTTGTGAGGGTTTTCTTAACATTAGTGACTCTGTTTGGATTCTGAGAACTTTCACAGGGCAGGTGCTTCCCCAGTGGATGGGCTTGCAGATCTGGGGGTCAGTTGTTTCTGAAAAGGGGGTGAGCTGCACCTTTGCTCCCTTGCCTGAGCTGTCTTCTCCCACTCTGCTTTTCCAGTACCATGGCTGGGATCTTCCATCTTTATCCACATGACTCCAGCACCTTTTTCTCAGTTCCAAACTGGCTGGGTAAAAGTGAGTGTGATGAGCTCTCACGAACCCCAACAATTTAGTGCTTCACAGGTGGTGGGTCCTCACTGAAAGATGGCTGAAAAAAGGAAAGGGTGAATGAGCAAAATAGACCTATATTTTATTTAGTTTTCCATCTCTTACGATTTTAATGAAAGACTATCTAGAAAGCAGCAGAGTAGTTAATAACACACATGGTCTCTGGAATCCCAAAGACCTGTGTCCAAACCCAGATGCTGTCTCTAACCTTCTGTGAGATTTCTCAATGGGGCTGAGCCTTTAGTCTCTAGATGGTAAAATATTAGCAAATGGCTTGCACGTGTGATGTGCAAGGACTTAAACAAGGCGTACATATAAAGTGCTGAGTGTTCTGTAACTGGTGGGCACTTACTTTGTGTTTGCCTGCCCGCCTCCAAGGAGTCTCATTTCCTAACTTGATAGTTGCCTCCCGGATCCTGCTTGGACACATCCCACTGGGAGGTCCACACCTGTGAGAGTGGCAAATGCATTGTTGTCGAGCTCTTCCTACAGGTAGAGGAAACCGAAGATGGGGCATAATGACTTCCTGGGAGTGACGGGAAAGGCCCAGACGCTACCTGACATTATTTGTGGCTGTAGTTGAAGATCTGGGTGTGCACCTCCAGCCTGTGCATCGGGACTCATAGCGCAGCCGAGTCAAAGCCATGTCTCTGCTGCCAGAACAGAGATCTTGACTAAATTTATCCTGAATTTCTTGCTGTGCCAGATCCATTTTGACTTTGAACTTTAAGAAAACAGCTCCTTGGGTTATGCAACTGGCACCACTGAATGTGAGTTGGGAGGAAGTGACAGGAAATCTTGTAGAGAGAGCGGAAGAGCATTTCTCCCTGGCTCCGAGGCAGGTGGTGTTGGCAACTACAGTCAAGGTGGGGGGAGCGGGTGGTGGGGCCCCTCACCCTCACTGAGCCTCTCTTTGGGCTTCTCCTCCTCCCACATCCCCTCTGTGCTGAACAAAACTCACCACTCCTGGGCCCATTGCTTCAGGCTTTGCAAAGGGTCTGGCAGAGTAATCCGAAACAAATTTAAGCAAGATATGGGTGCTGTAATGATTCGATGCAGTCATTAGACTCACCTGGGGAGCTGGTAGAAGTATTGATGTGGACCCTCATTTACAGAGATTATAAATTAATTAGGCTGGGGGTGAGCCTGGATACCAATATGTTTTAAAGCTCTCCAGGTGGTTTTGTCATGTAGCCAGGGCTGAGCTCCATTGACTGAAGGCATTGTCTTCCAGACAATATTTGCAACAACGGAAGCTTGGGAACCTCATTTCCAAATCTATAAACCGAGGGGCTTGGTATATATGATTTCCAAGATCTTCTAGTCCCAAACAGGGTCATGGTTCTGGTATTCCAATGCCTTGAGCCACGTGTCTTCCCATTGCCTGTGGGTTTCCTAACAGTATCTGAGGCCACAAAACTTCCCCAAAATGGCATTATAATTTAGGCTGTGTTACATTAGCATCCTCCTACAGGAGATTTGTAAATTCCTATTGAGCTCATTTACTGATTGTTTTCCATGGGTCTGTTTATCAAATGTACAGCCCCATGAATTTTCACATACTAAATGCATCCATGTAAGTAACCACCAGCTAGAGCAAGACACACAATATTGCCAGACCTCAGAACACCTCTTTGGACTTCTTTTCCATCACTATCCCCTGCCCCCCAGAATCATGTTTACCTTGACCTCTCTGATATGGTTTGGTTGTGTCCCCACCCAAATCTCGTCTTATACTTCCTATAATCCTCACATGTCATGGGAGGGACCTGGTGGGAGGTAATTGAATTATGGGGGTGGTTCCCCCATGCTATTCTTGTGATAATGAGTAAGTTCTCACAAGATCTGATGATTTTCTTTTTTTTGAGATGGAGTCTCTCTCTGTCACCCAGGCTGGAGTGCAGTGGCATGATCTCAGCTCACTGCAACCTCTGCCTCCCAAGTTCAAGCGATTGTCGTGCCTCAGCCTCCCGAGTAGCTGGGACTGCAAGTGTGTGTCATGACGCCCAGCTAATTTTTGTACTTTTAGTTGAGTGGGGCTTCACCATGTTGGCCAGGCTTGTCTCGAGCTCTTGACCTCAAGTGATCCGCCCACTTCAGCTTCCCAAAGTGCTGGGATTACAGGTGTGAGCCACTGCACCCGGCTCATCTAATGGTTTTGTAAGAAGCTTTTCCTTCTTTTGCTTGGCACTTCTCCTTACTGTCGCCATGTGAAGAAGGATGTGTTTGCTTCTCCTTCCACCATGATTGTAAGTTTCCTGATGCCTCCTCAGCCCTGTAGACCTGTGAGTTAATTAAACCTCTTTCCTTTATAAATTACCCGGTCTTGGGGATGTCCTTATAGCAGCCTGAGAGTGGACCAATACACCTTCTCACTATAGATTGGCTTTGCTTGGTTTTGAACTTTACATACATGGCATCACACAGCATCTGCTCTTTTCTGTGTGGCTTCCTTCACTTAGCTATGCCACTGAAA
Organism: Colobus angolensis palliatus; assembly: GCF_000951035.1. Lineage (NCBI taxonomy): Eukaryota > Metazoa > Chordata > Mammalia > Primates > Cercopithecidae > Colobus > Colobus angolensis. The sequence goes on from NW_012115110.1 coordinate 4,199,927, forward strand.
CTAATTCATGTTGTTGCAGCCATCAGGAGTTCATTCTTTTTCATGAAAATGTGTGCTATGTGTGTGCTGTGTGCTATGGACTGATGGACTGAATATTTGTGTTCCTCTCAAATTCATGTCTTGAAGCCTAAATCCTTATGTGATAGTATCAGGAGGTCATGAGAATGGAGCCTTTATGAATGGGATTAGTGCACTCACAAGGGGATGAAGAGAGCAAAGCTCTCTCTCTCTCTGCCATGTGAGGATACAAGAAGATGGCCACCTCCAAACCAGGTGAGAAGCCCTCCTCATACCTGAATCTGCTGGCACCTTGATCTTGGGCTTCCCAGCCTCCAGAACTGACAGTGAGAAATAAATATTTGTTATATAATCTGCCTTGTCTATGATATTCTATTATAGCAGCCTAAGCTGACCTAGATACTGTGTCGTACTCCATTGCACAGGAGAGGTATCCTTTCTCTTCACTGATACACATTTGGATTGTTTCCAGTTTGGGAGTATTTTAAAGCTGCTAGGAAATTGTTGTGCTCATTTCTAATTTTTAGCAAGTAATATTAACTTGAATTTGTTTCATCAGACCTTTAAAATGCAGATTTGAACATTTAGGAATATTGTACAGGAAATGGACCTACAAGATATCTGCTTGTTTTTGATGCAGTTTGAAGAATGCATGATCATTGCATTCACATTGACTTGAGCTGGATGGTTGTAAAGATATGCTTGGCCACTATTGAATTACCTAAAAATTAATTTGTACCAGGCAGGAGCAACTGTGGCATTGCCAAGTCTCATCCCCAGTCCTCAGGTCCTGGAAGATGAATGGCATGGAGCCAGAAGTGATGTGTAAAATGGGATGGAAGCAGAAGATAGATTCCACTACTAAAAATTGCATGGATTATGGATGTGTATTCCATAATACACAAAGGAGATGCCAGAGACTCTCAGTTATGTTGTTGTTCAGGTCAAATCTTGCCTTTTGAAAAAACAGCATGCGTGTTTACAGATAATTTTTGAAAGCCCATAGTTAAAGCTAATGACTATATTATTTTCTAGGTTTCTCCAGGCTTGTGGCTGCGTTGGGAAAAGTGGATAGGCCTTGACTCCATAATCTAAGATGAGTTACTTGTTTAACACAGGAAATATGTGGAAACCTTGTTAGAAGCAAGAGCAGAGCTAAATTTTCTTCTGCTCCCCATACTTCTTATTACTTCCATACCACCTGTTTGGACAATGCTGTATGCCATGGTATTGGCTTCTGATGGTCTCGATCTATGATCCTTCCTCTTCACTTAGGTTTTAATTATGAGATTGCCTGTATCTTGATGTGAGTAATAGCTCTCCAGTTCAAAGAGAGGGTATTAGAGTGGGTTCCCTCAGCATTGAGTTCATTGGGAACCATCCAAGGAGCAGCCACCAATAATCTCACTGTGCCTTCCCAAGAGCATGGTTCTGTTGAGAACCTGCCAGCAAGGGCATGGGGATGGGCAGGGCTGGGCATGGTCTAGCACTCTCTTTATTCTTCTTTCTAACCCTTTCGCAGTTGAGAGCATCTTGAGGTTAGGTTATCTGGCCCAACCCCAATAGCTCTGCATTTCACCTCTACTTGCATACCCGCTGTGACAGAAAATTCTCCACTCAGCAAGGAGTAAATTGCTTTTTTTTTAGATGTCTAATTGCATTTCAAATAACAAGCTTCCATTCTGCCTTCTATACCCACACGGAGAAGCCTTGTCCCTTTTCATGAGTTCCTTTTTGGACATTTTCAGCCAGTTAAAAAGAAATCTTGCTTTCATTTTCTGAATTGTCTCCTATTCAAGCTTATCTTTCCCTGCTCTTTCTATTCCTTCATGGTAGGATTTCTAGACTCAACCTTCTGGGTAGCCCTTTCCTGGATGGATTACAAGTTTTTCAAAAGAACTCTGTTAATGAATGTGTAGTCTTCTAACCATGTCACACACACAATACATGCACAAACATCTTTCACTTACTGCACAGTGCACATGTGACACACATACAGTGTAACACAGAAATATGCCACATATAACACACACACAGTGCAACACAGACACATGCACATACACACACAGTGCAACACAGACACATACTCATATAACATACACATAGTGCAACACAGACACATACCACATATACACCAAAGAATACACACGCTACAAACACACCACATAATACACACAGTACAATACGATGAAACACAATGCCACATGTGCCACACAATACACACACACCACACATACATAATACACACACACCACACATACATAATACACACACACCACACATACATAATACACACAGTGTGTAGTACATACACAACAAATATGCACAGACATTCCTCACACACACCAAATGCATATTATACACACTCACATACATAATAACACAGATCACCCAGAAACAAACACAATCACGTTATACATACAAACCCCAAATACACTCCACACCCTTTCCCTCCCTCAGTCCTTTGCATCTCTTCAAATAATTGCAAACTCTCCTATCAAAAAATTGCAAGGCCCGTGAGAACATTAAAGGTAATATATAATTGCATTGTGATAGGTCAAAAATAAATTTATGATATCGGAATCCTATTTGTTCAGCATTCTGGCCATGCAGTTGAAGGATATAACACATTTTCCCTTACTCAACCTGTAAATGAATCATCTAAAGAGAATAAGTCATTTTAATAGAGTAGACTGCATAGTGGGGCTTCACTTACATTTAAAGATGATGTGGGACATAATCAATTTCCAGTTGTGAACACAGGTGCAGACATTCATCACAGTTTGAAAAAAATAAGTTCTTCATGGGATTCATGATATTCAGATGATCTTGCTAACTTCTTCAACTTCTTCCTTTTTTATTTACATTTTTATTGTAAAATAAATCATAGACACAGAAAAATCCCACTCATAATAAATGCATAGCTTAGCGAATTATTTCAAGATGGAAGCCCTTGCAATGATAACTGATATCAAGAAATAGATCTTTGCCATTTCCCCCGAAGAATCTCCATATATATTGTCCATATTGCTAGTTTGAGTTTTTATAAAAAGTCATGAATGAGTGTTGAATTCTGTCTAATGTTTTGCATTAACATAAAAGCATGATTTTTCCCCAGTTTTTTTTCTGATGATGAGATGAATTAGACTGATTGCCTTTGAAAGCAAAACTTTCTTTCAGTCCTGAAATAAACCCTATGTCTTCATGGTATGATATCTTTTGTATGTATCACTGAACTTACTATGTTAATATTTTAAAATAATTTTTGAGTATATGTTCTGAGAGAGATTCATCCATAAAAGTTGGGAAGTATTTCCTCTCCTTATAGTCCTTTAATGGTGTAATATATTACTTGTTAATTGTTCCTGTGAAATGAAAAATCCACCTGTGCCTGGGTGTTTTTTGTGGAAATATTAATAATAAATTCAATAATAATCTACTGAATAAACTGAATAATTATTGTAAATTATATAATTAATTTCTTTAATGTATACCAGACTATTCACATTTTCTATTTATTCTTCTGTTAGAACTGGTAAATTGTATTTGAGGAATTTGTTGATGTAATCCAGATTACCACATTTTATGGAGTAACTTTGTTCATAATATTCTTCTATCTTCTTAGTGTTTGTAGGATCTGTAGTTATAGTTCATTTTTTTCTTTCTTATTAGGTAGTTTGCATTTTATTCTTGTTCTATTTTCCTAGAGAGTTATCATTTCAAAGCACAACTTTTGATCTTGTTGATTTTTAAAGATTTTTTAAAAATTTACTGAAATTCTGCTCTGTTCTTTATTTGTAATTTTCTTCCTTTTTCTTTAATAAAGCATATAAAGTTACAAAATTTCCCATTGTTTTCTGTTTCCATGATTTCCCCTCCCCCTCCCCCTCCCCCTGCCCCTCCCTCTCCTTTTCCTTTTTTTGATGGAGTCTTGCTCTGTCACCCACGCTGGAATGCAGTGATGCGATCTCGGTTCACTGCAGCCTCCACCTCCAAGGTTCAAGCAATTCTCCTGCCTCAGCCTCCTGAGTAGCTGGGATTATAGGTGTCTGCCACCATGGCCAGTTAATTTTTGTATTTTTAGTAAAGATGGGGTTTCACCATGTTGGCCAGGCTGGTCTTGAACTCCTGACCTCAAGTGATCTGCCCATCTTGCCCTCTCAAAGTGCTGGGATTACAGGCATGAGCCACCATGCCCGGCTTGTTTTCTGCTTCTAAGATTTCTTTTGAGAAGTCAGCTATTAAGTTTTTTTCTTTTTTTTCTCGTTTGAAGGGAATATGTTATTTCTTTGGCTGATTTTAATATTTTCTTCTTGTCCTTGATTTTTAGAAAGCTGACATCAATGATATATCTAGGTGTGATTTTCTTTATATTTATCTTGCTTGAAGTTTTCTGAACTTCTTGAATGTGTGGGTTGGTGTCTTTCATCAGTTTGGAATGTTTTTAGTCATGATCTCTTTGAATATTGCTTCTCATTCTCTCTCCTCCCTGGTAATGCAATTATATATTGTTTAGACATTTTGAATATATCCATATTTCTCTTAAAATTTTTTTCTTTTTAGTTTCTTTCCTTCAGTTTGGGTGTTTTTCTTTTTTTTTTTTTTT
>NW_012115110.1:4205240-4243352 GCF_000951035.1 Colobus angolensis palliatus
ATAGTGCCACAATAAACATACGTGTGCATGTGTCTTTGTAGTAGAATAATTTATAATCCTTTGGGTATATACCCAGTAGTGGGATGGCTGGGTCATGCTTTCCAGTTCACCAGCTTTATGTCCAATCTACTGTTAAAACTATACATTGCATTCTTAATTTTGGATATTATGATTTTAGTTCTATAGTTTATTTAAAAAATAATTCTAATTCTTATTTGCAAATTGCCATTATTCTATTTTTATTGCCTCTCATTTCCTCTATTTTCTTGAATATGTTAATCATAATTACTTTAAAATAATTGTCTGTTGTATCTAGAATTTGGGTCACTTGAGAAACTAATTCTGTTGTTTGCTTTTAAAAACATTAAAGCACATTGAGCCTATGGTCTTATCTTTTCACAGATCTAATAATTTCTTATAAACTGAATATTTTGTATAAAAGACTGTAGAGGTTCCAACGACGTTATTTTCCACACGCAAGTGTTTTGTGTCTTTTCTCTGAGTCAGAGGAGGTTGGGCAGAGGAGGTTGATTCCCAAGGTCCAGCCATTATGAATTGGTGTCGTTTTGATCAGACTCAGCCTACCTCTGTTCTCAGGGCTTCATCTGAGAGCTTGGAAAGTCTTTGCATCCTGAGTTCTGAATGATTGTGGGTGATTCAGCTTTGCCTTAGAGAAGTTTAAGCTCAGCACTCACACTCCTGACCTCGTCTTCAGAATTTGGCAAAGGTCTTGATGGAGAGAATGGTTGGGTTGGATGCCCTACACGCGAATTTTGTCCTTCACAAACACTAAAGTTTTTGCTTTATTTTCTGTCTCCAGCACCAGCAGCCTCTTGCCAGTGGCTGAGCCTTGATACCCATATTTGTCTGGTGCCCCCTAAAGAGTGACTGCAGATCCTGGTGTGAATTCACTTTCAGCTTGTGCTGGATTTCTTTTCAGGTCCCTTCCCTGGGAAACTTTTTGTTTCCTAGTCACAAATATTGACAGAAATTTTACTTTGCCTTTCAGGAACTTTTTGGCCTAGCTCTTTAAAGGCCTCCACTCCCCTGACTACTCAGCTAAAAAAAAAAAAAAAAAATCAGCAAATGTCTTGTGGGTTAAATCAGCTATGCATTGCAGGGTCCTCACCTGAGATATAGTTTGTCACCTTAGCCCTGCGGCACCACTGAAAGCTTTTCTGGTTTTCCTTCCTCCAGCGGCATCTTCTACCTGACCCAAATCTGATCATTGGGCTCCTACCTATTTAATAGTATAGGAAGATGTTTCCAGGGAAAAATAGATGCCAACCATCATCTCCCTCTTACTGCCTTTTCTCTCTGAAAGTTTATTTAGGCCTTGTTGATACCACATCTCTCCAATGCTTTGAAAATGATTTTTTATTCTTTTATTTTGTTTTAGTTCCTGAGATCAGCTGCATTGGCTGTGACCTACCACTTAGAAGTGGCAGTGTGGGGCACATATTTTGACTTTCTTTTTCATAGTTTGATGATTTAATTCGACATCAGTACACTCTGTACCCTATGACAGGGGTCCCCAAACCCCAGGCCAAGGACTGGTCTGGTATGGTCCTTGGCCTGTTAGAACCTGGGCCACACAGCAGGAGGCGAGAGGTGAGTGAGAAAGCAAAGCTTCCTCCGTCTTTACGGCCACTCCCCATTGCTCACATTCCCACCTGAGCTCTGCCTCCTGTTAGATCAGCAGCAGCTTTGGATTCTCACAGGAGCTCAAACCCTGTTGTGAACTGTGCAGGCCAGGGATCTAGGCTGCGCGATCCTTATGAGAATCCAATGCCCGATGATCTGTCACTGCCTCCCATCACCCCCAAATCGGACCATCTAGCTGCAGGAAAACAAGCTCAGGGCTCCCACTGAATTCTACATTATGGTGAGTTGTCTAATTATTTTATTATATATTAAATATAATAATAAAAATAAAATGCACAATAAATATAATGCACTTGAATCATCCCGAAACCATCACCCCTGCCCCCAGTCCACGTTAAATTATCTTCCACAAAACTGGCCCCTGGTGCCAAAAAGACTGGCGACTGTTGACCTATGGAATCACTGGGGATTTAACACTTTTACTTGCAAACGTTAAACGTTTTGCATCAGAGGCATCTTCAGTGGCCCCAGGCTGGAAGAGTTCCTCATTTAGCTGAGTAGTCCTTAAAAGAATGGAACCTGTGTAACTAACTTTGTTGCAATTATGATGGAATTCTCAAACTCTTGGACACTTATAGCTCAAATTTGGGGCATAATTTCTTAAAGATTCTCTATGCCATTGTAAAGGAATGGTGTGGCTACAGTATGCCATCAGGGCAGTGTCCTTTGATTACTGCAACTCCTGGCATTTAGGAGTTTTTTCCTTTTAAAGCATGAAGGTGAAGGAGGGCTTCAACTGGGAGTTTTGGGTTCTTGGTGTGTGTAACCTACTAAGATTGGTGAGGGATTAAGTATTAGGCTAGGGAAGGAAGAGAGGGAGTCAGATCCAAGTCTGCCCAAGCTTTCTATGTTGATCCAATCAGTTTTCTTTTCCTTTAATTTTTTTTTCTGTCTTCAGGTGGATCATTGAGGCACCAGCATGTGACACGCTTAATTTTGGTTTCCACTGATAGATTGGATTAAAAAAATGTGGTACATGGAATTCTGTGCAACCATAAAAAGAATGAGATTATGTCCTTTGTAAGGACATGGTTGGAGCTGGAGGCCATTATCCTTAGCAAACTAACCCAGGAACAGAAAACCAAATACCGCATCTTCTCACTTGTAAGTGGGAGCTAAATGATGAGAACACATGGACACATAGGGGGAACAACACACACTGGGGCCTATCAGAGGGTGGAGAGTGGGAGGAGGGAGAGGATCAAGACAAATAACTAATGGGTACTAGGCTTAATACCTGGGTAAGGAAATAATCTGTACAACAAACCCCCATGACACAAGTTTACCTATGTAACAAACTGGCACTTGCACCCCTGAACTTAAAATAACAGTTAAAAAAATAAATAAAGGGTTTTTCTGTTTCAGTTATACGTCAAGAAGAGCTGCTGTCATTACCTGTGTCACAGGCAAATGAAAGCCTTGTTTGATTAGTTATGTAATCCAGGAGAACATGTAACTCATCATTTTCAGGAAGGTTGTCAGTAAAGAGAAGAGAAAGAGGGTAGAAGCTTCTTTTAGGATGGAAGAGAAGAAGATTGTTGGAGTGGGACAAGCCCATTTGATGGTGTGTGGCCGCTACAGCAAGGTACAGTGAAGTGGCTCCTGTTTTGGAAATGAGGGAAGCTCCGATTCCCCTGAGAGAGGAGAAAAAGGTCAGGGTGGATGCTAATGGGATGCACCAGGTGGAGGGCGCCTGAGAAGCTTCCTCTGTGCTTGCACAGGCTCCTCAGATGGGAATTATTTCTCTGCTTCCGTCATATTTGTCTTGGTGTAACTTATCCTGCATCTTAAAATCCCCTGCTCAGTTGTAAGCGAGTTCGCCTACCTTTGCACTCCTGAAACACGTGAGAATATTAGTTGTTTTGAATGAGCTGTTAACTGTACTCGTGAGTGTACAGTTTGAAGAGGGTAACATGTTTGTTATGAATATGGGCTCTGGACCCGGCCTCCCTAGGCCCAAATCCCCGTCTCTGCTTTTACTCGCTGGACCTAGGGCAAGTTCACTTTTCCCATCTGCAAAATGAACTAGATCTTGAAAGCAATGTCAGTGCATTTTGTGAGGATAAAACAAGTCACTGCATGTAATATGATTAATATGTATAAAGCACTTGGAGTACACCGAGTACTCACTAATGCTAGCTGCTACATTTCCTACTAGTGTAATTGAACTAATACACACAAACACTTAGAGTGTATTACACTTTAAATAAACGTTATCATATGAACTTGATCGTAATTCTTTGGTGATAGAGACCGTGTCTTCCTTGCAGTGAAGGACACCATAGTGGCTAAACTTAGAGTTACTTTAGAAAAACCAGGTGTTAGGGTGCCCCCAAGAGCATGGCCAGTGGGAGGGAACAGCATCAAAGAGGGCTTTGCAGATGGTAATTAAGCTTTCAGGTCCACGTAGGTCTTAACTATAAATTGTGACAGCGTAAGGGCTGAAGGTCTGAGAGCGTGTGTGCTCACTAAGAGGCTAGGCTTTCAACTTTCCTGAAATAACTACAAGAACTGCACGACACAGAACCTACAGGGAAAGAAAGGAAGGGGCCGGGAGCTTCGAGTCACAGTAAGGACCTGGGATGGGGATTGAAAATCAAAAGCGACTGTGATGACACGCTGCTCCTGCTGGCGGGCAAGGCTGGGGAGACCCGGAACCTAGGCTTTCTGTTCCACCTCCATAGGACCCATCCCTACTGCTCCATGCCCTGTGTGAGGATCCACCAGTGCAAATGGTCATCTCAGGTTCCTAGGAGTCAGCCCTCTTGTGAATCCTGCTGCAGATACAAACAAGGCTGGGATGTGGCTTGCGCATCAGTTGGGGGTTGTCTCAGGCAGAGGCCCTAAGGGATGGTGGTGACACCAGGCCAGACGGGAGAGCCTGGCTGTTTGCCTGAGAGTTCCAGCTTTGCCCCCAACAGCCATGAGACAGCTGTTCTCATGCCAAGAAAATGAATTTATACCGTGAGGTAAATCAAATTGTAAAGAACAATGTGATTAGAGAAAAAAAATAGTTTGTTATCTTGCAGTCCCCGGACATGATATATTCATGGCTCAGGACCTTTTAAACAAAGAAATAATAAGAAACCATTTAGAAAAACAAATAAACTGGCAAATGTTTGTGAAATATTTATAAGATGCAGAGCAATTTTATATGCAAGAATTTATTAGCTAATTTTTTTTTGTCCTGTGAAGGACTATTTTTGGAGACAATGAAATTGTTCTGGAAAAATATTTAAATTGGTAAGGATTAAAAACAGAAGAAAGCCAACGCTTTAATTACTATTGTGATTTAGTTATATTTTTTGGGGAAAAATTATGCAAAGCTATTTGTACTTTTAATCTTTTGTCAACATTTCCCTCATATTCATAACTTATCCAATTTATCAAACAAAGAAAAAAAAATCAGATGTATGAGGGGAAGAGATCTGGCTCGGCTAGTATTACTTGGTCTCTAATTCTGTGATGATGTGAGACCTTAGGAATCTCAGACTTCCTGTATTAGTGAGTAAGTAAAAATCCTGGGTTTTAGAACATTTAAAGGAAATGGTGTTTATTCTCCCTTATTTGTCCCACTTTGCAGTGGAATTATTGCAATTTCAGGGCAATGTATTTGAACAGCGATGCTGGCAAAAGGGAATAAGACAGAGTATAGAAGCCAGGATAGTCAATGATTAGAAAGTATTTTGCAGAGGGACCAGTTGAAGGAATGGGGTTCTTTACACAGAGAACAGAATACTGGGTGGGAAGCCATAGCCCAGCCCTCCAATGTGTGATGGTTTCAATGTCCTCCTTCTTTCTCTGTCCTCTTCCCAGGAGGGACTCTTGACCAGATGGGTGAGTGCAGAGCTTTGTGCATAGCAGTGCAGACAAGTAGTGCAATAGGGTGTGGTCCAAACAACCAAGAAACAGGATTGTGTGTCATGTGGGTACTTCATCCTGAGGAATCTGGAAATTCTTAAGCATCCTTCAATTTTCCAGAGGACCCGAGATGTCTGTCCTTTTTGAGATGGACAAGTTCCCCTGAGAGCTGTCTCACTGTGGTCTACAAAGGGGGCACAGCAAGATGGACTTGGGAGTTTCTGCAGCTCTGCCGGCCAAACTCCAGCCAAGGGGAAGCCCATGGAACCTTGCAGGCAGTCCCAGCCTCTTAGAGTAATTCCCTGGGAACCTCCCAGACTTTTTAAAGGGTGGGTTTGAGGAGAAGAAAGACAGGTTGCTCCAGATTAGGCCACCAGTTCCTCTGCTAGTTCTCTGCAACACTTTGTGCATTTCTAGGTCATCTCTTACTTACGCTGGAGATGCGTGATGGAGCTTGATGCTAATTAGCAGGGCTAGATCTGTGATGTTTTTATTAAGTTGGGTGACAAAGTGTTCAATGCCTCTCTCTCTAGAATGATGATGCACTCATCAACCTGTCCTAAGTTCTGTGGCTTTAGCCAAAATTCTTAAATAATAGGAAAAGTCCCATTTCACACCCTGTTCCATCAGGCTTTAACCAGTCACTGTACTGCTCAGTACAATCTGTTTATTTGTGTGAGTAAATAGAAGTGAGAGTCATTGAACTCAGGGGAGTACAGCACTCTATTGAGCCTTGAGTAGTATCTTGGTGGAGAAGTGATTTCATTCTTAGAACTTTTAAAGGAAGTTTCTGGGAGAGTCACCTCTTAGGTGGAGGTTGGGTTTGATCTCAAGGACTTTGTGTTTGAGTTTATAGGACTCTGCCTAAGCAAACACAGAGCTGTCTAGCCTAAGTGGTGTTCTTTGATGCACACTGGAGCTTTCTTGATCAGTTATTAAATGTAATTCATTGCTATAAATGTGTCCTTGACAAAAATAGGTGTTCCTTAATTTTTGAATATAAAACTGTGTATCCATCCATTAGAGAAAGCTCATCAATTGTGTTGGTCAACTATTCTTGCTGAATTTTTTGTCTGATTGATGTATCAAGAATTGTCATAGCAATCCAATATGATGGTGAATTTATCAAACTTCTTTCTGCAGTTTTAACTCTTTTTGCTACATTTTGTGAGTGTTTTCTTAGGTCTATATATTTGACAAAATTTCTTTTTGTCATTTCAATAAACTGAATCTTTTCAAATTAATGTAGTGATAATCTCTATCCCTAACTCTTCATATTGTCTTAGTGTCTCTTTTATCTAGTATCGATGCAGCTGTATTAGCTTTCTTTTTGTTGGTAGCCATTTATGTCTTTTATTTCTTAAAACATTGAACCATATAAAATTGGCAATATCCATCCTTTTTTGTCCTACAAAAATGGCAATTTCATACGGCTGAGCCAATGCTGTCAAACTGCTTTTGCATGCCCCTATGCTTTAAGTGGGTCTCTTGTATACAATGTGTAAACCCTTCTTTCGATCTTTGTCTTTTAACTATGACTTTAGCCCGTTTACATTTACTGTAACTACTGGTATAATGGGATCCATTCTACCATACTAATTTATTATTTTTGTTTGTTTACCTTTCCACATTTTAAAAAATTGCGATTTTTAATGTCTTTGATAATAAGATAGAATTTTGTGTGCCCTCATATTCACTGGTGTCATCTTCCCTACAAACATTGCCATCCTATTAATATTTTCTATCTTAGGGGTGGTGGCTAATGGAACTTTCTGTGATGATAGAAATGTTCTATAGCTATGCTGTTCAATATAGCAGCCACGTAGGGCTATTAAACCCTTAAAATGTGGCTAGTGTGACAAAGGAACACATTTTAGAATTTTATTTAATTTTAATTAACTCAAATTTAAATTTAAATAGCCACATGAGGCTAGTAACTACCATATTGGATAGTGAAGATCTATCTTATTAATTCTGTATATTTTGGGCATATTTATCTCTTCCTTGTCCTAATGACTAAATAAAGATAACAACAAACTTTGCCAATATATTTGATTATCTTTATTTCACACCACCATCATCACTTGCAACATCTCTTGGATCTGTTTCTTCAATTTAAGCACTTCGTCTACAAACTTTTGTCAATGTGGGCCTCTGGGTGACGGTATCTCTAAGGCCTTGTAAGTTTGGTGACCATCCTATTTAATGATGTTTTGGCTAGATCTAACAATCTGGGCTATTTAATATTTTGCAAACACCAATCCAGTTTTTGTTTTTGCATTCATTCTTGCTATTGAAAAGTCTGGTGTTACCTGAACTTGACCTATTACATATAATATGTTCTTCACTTCTGGCTGCTTTACAATTTTTCCTTTTGTATTTTCTATTTTAAAACTTTATTAAAATGTGTTTAACTTATCACTCCTCTCTGGTACTGTATGAGATTTTTCAATATAAACTATTGTATTTTATATAAAATTCTAGAATATTTATATCTTATTTTTTCAAATACTTATGAGTCCCATTTTAATTTTCCTCTTTTCCTCCTGGAACTCCTTTTATTTGGATGTAGTGCATGTATTTCATTCCTCCATGTTGTTTTCTTTTTTTTTTTTTTTGTATTTACCAACTACAAAAGTTTTAATTTTTTTTTCTTCTTTCTGGGATTGATATTCTTCCAATGCTCTGGTCTTCCAGTTTGCTATTGTGCTCCTCAGCTGCTTCCATTTGATATTTATTCTGTTCATTTCATTTTTTAGTCAACTATAACCTTTTTCATACCAAATGTTTGACTGTTTTCTATGGCATTCTTTTGGATTCATATTGCTAATATATCCCCTTATCTGTTTTCAAATGTTTATTAGTCTAATTAAGAATTCTTGGTTGAATATTTCTGCTTCTGATGGAGGCTGTAATCTGAAGGTTTTTCTTCTTAAAGTGTTATGCCCATCAACAATCTTTCTTTTTTCTTTTTTTTTGTCTGAGAGCGCCTTGCCTTCTGGGTTGTTGGCTACTCTGTCAACCATGCACATTGAGGAAGGCCTGACTCCACCACCTCAGCCCCAGTGAGCTGAAAGGATGGAGTGGATGAACTTTGTAGCAGAGACTTGGCACCAGAAAACACAGTCATGGTTAGTCCCCACCCTACAAAACCACTCCTCAGCTTGGGGCTTCACCCACTACCCTGCTGGGAGCAGCAGCGTTAGGGAGAAACACAGTTAGATTGGAATTCACCAGCCCCGGGGAAGATGCACAAGCTACCGCCTGAAGTGACCAGTCTCTACTTAATCTTTTCAGCTCTTCATGAGCACAGAAAATCTGGACCTCTCTGATGTGCTTTCTGTGGCCATCTGGACCAGGGGCCAGAGTTGCCACGGTTTTGGGTGCAGACATGATCTGAATGAAGAAAATGAATGAAAATTGCAAGCTGAGCTTCCCTCCACCCCCGTGCCTTGCATAACGTCCCAGGCTGCTCTTGCCCCAGGCCGAATCCACCTCCCCATGAGTTTAAAATAGCATCGCCCCCTACCTCCATGTCATGGGGTTTTACCTCTAGAGTTCGCCAGCTTAATTTTGGCCAAAGAAGCTGGGCATCATGTTAGTTCAGCATTTGTTAGGAATCAGACTCCTCTATTCTATACAAATAATACATTTAAAAATTATCTAAGGAGAGATTCACTTGTTTGCATATAAATAAGTACTACAAAACCTTTGTTCTCAAACAGGTAAACATATTGAACATCAGTCTAAATCTAGGCTTAATTCAAAATTTATGATAATTTGGATGGAGTTGGAGATGTTTTATCATGTATCATACATTTGTTTTCAACAAAATTATTCAACAAAATGGGAAAATACTTCATTTCAATAAAATGAAAAAATATTTTCAACAGAAATGTTTATTTTCAACAAAAATAAAATGGCATATTGGCTGTGGTCCTTCCCAAGGTGATTTAGATGAGATAGTATGAAATGTTTTCCTTTCAGATAAAGTTAATGGGAAAATAACTCCCCCTAGGACTCTGACAGTAAGGACATAGAAGTCATTTTGAAATGCAATTACAGTTTGGATGTGGTTTTAGCTCCCGGCTGCCATTAGTGAGAGCTTAATTTTGGTCTCATGCAAATCATGCCGTGTCTATGAGATAATTGCCAAACATGAACTTTGCAGGGCAAGAAGCAGGGGTGTATTTCTATTTCTAAATTTAAGCCTTGACACAGTTAACTCAAGGAAATGATGAAGCGTGTATAAAAGATGACTTCAGAGAGTTGTGAAGAGATCGCCATTAAGAGAATTTATCACTCACTGAAGATTATCATTATTAAATTTCAAAAGATTTAAAAACACAAAGAAGAATCCCAGAAGCATACATATTCATGATTTAACAAATGTTAGCATTTGGGCACTTTTCATATATGTTATTGTTTTTACATTGTTTCGTATTTTTCTGTACTTAATGCTTTTTAAAAAATAGACACACAGAAAATTATAAAAGTAATCATGATCATGCATTCGGTGAATAATCTTTAGCACTGCTAAAAGGGACGAAATAATGGAAGCACACGGAGGCCTAGAAATCTGTCCATCATTTGTGATGGATGTGTGTCCATCTGCTCATATCGAGACTGGGTCCATCTCAGTGGCCACCTAAGCACATAAAATGCACAACCTGGAAAGATTTTAACATAGAATCATATAATCCTAGTTTTGGAAGGGCTTTTAGACCGCCTAGTCTGACACTGTGATTTACAGATGAGGAGCCTGAAACTGAGAGATGAAATAACGTCAACAAGGTCTTATCGTTCAAGTAACACAGATTTGTTCCCTGGAAGTCATGCACTGAATAAATGGAAAATTATAGCTACAGGTCGGGCAAAAGCTCTGAGGAATGAGGACTGCCTGAGCATTTGTGTCATAAGTGGGTGCTTGGAGCTAATTTATTTCCTAAATAACAACAGCGAAACTGCTCTGCTGCAGGCCTGCAAATGCATGCGCCAGAGTCTAGAATGATTGTTGGCTGATGCCTCTCAACATTCTCTGCATGGAACTTTCTTGGAGTCAGACACATAGATTATGAAGAGGTGACAACTTCGCCTCCAGCACAAAGGAAGTGGCATGGGATAGTTGACTTGTTAGGGCACACATTTGGTTACAAAAAGTTTTGTTTTGTTTTAAACGGTGGGATTTTCAGATTCTTAAATGTGCCATGTGCAATGTTTCTCAAACTCAATTAGGGCACCCTTTCTCAGAATATGTTACAGGACAATGTCCCATAGAACATAGGGTAGGAAACTCTTGCCTAAAGGTAAGAAAATGTCAGGATGAGAACAGTACAGGTCAAAAGAAAATTCTTATGTCTCTGCTGTAAAACAGACCCCCTTTTGGAGAGTTTTATGTGCACTCTATGGAGCATTGACTGTTCTGAAGAATGTTGTAAGGTAGATTCTCTCGTGGCCCCCAGTTACGGGTGAAGAAGCTGGACATGGAGGTAGTAAGGGACTTGTCAATGGTGGCTGCTGCTAAGTGGCAGGTCAGGCTCAGTCTTGGAGCCCAAGCTGCTGAGTGCTGCCCTCTGTGTGTGGCCGTTGTCTCCCAGCCCTGGCTCTCTGTTTCCATCTGTTCCTGCACCTTCACTCTCTGAGCTCTGGATTCTTGGCCTCATTTTAATCCCTCCAATGACTTGTGCAGCCTCCACCTCTGGGTCTTTGCACATGCTATTCCCTCTTCCCTTCTTTGCCAGTTAACAGCTACTCACCCTGAGACGTCAGCTCAATGTCACATTCTCAGAACACCTTTCCGGACCTGTCACACTATGCTTCTCTGTTGCCCAGGATCACGCCTCTTCCCACAGGCCTTAGCATAGACAGATGAAGATGCCCCTTCTCTCCAGCAAAGGCAGGGGCAGGCCGGGCTTGCTGTCCATGTCTGTGTATGGTGCCCAGCAGAAGGCAGGGGCTCAACTCATACAGCAAAGATGAGAGTCCCTTCCCACTGGCTAGCCACTCATATTCACAAGAGTGGAAAAGATTGGATCACTCCCTATGTGGCTGATGACGTGCTTGCTCTGATCTTAGAAGAGTTAAAGCATAATTAATATTGACTATGGTTTGTGGTCTCAAAGTCTGTCTCTCCAAAATGGAAAATACCCACATACAACTTTCCAAAGTCTCTGCTTTTAAATAACAAAAGTCATGTCCCAAAGTACTAATGAAAGTATGACCTCTTTTGGACCCTTTCTGTCGGTGGTATTTTTGTATGTGTATTTTGATTAGCTGGCTCTTATATAGTAAGAAGGAAAACAGACACCACACTTCTCTTATTAATGCAGCTGACACATTTACCTCCCTGTATTAACAACTTTTAAAAGTGGCATTCTGAACGGAATGAAAGGGTTGTGATTTAGCTCGGGCTCTAGTTACCTTTATGTTGTCTTCCTTGAGGGATCCAGTTACTGACCCAGCACCTCTCTGGGCATAGGAAATAATTATTGCTGACTCCCTACCTGCAGTGCTTGTGAGCAGCAATAAGAAAAGATGATGGGAAAGCAGTTTGCAAATGCCAGATATTACGTGAATGCTAAATTATTAATTGCTGCTGCTCACCTTGCCCTTGTGAACTCTCTCTGACAACGGTAATTTTAAGATGGGAGTTTTTCTTACTATGCTTTATGAAACTCTCAAACTCAAACTCAAAATCCAACTTACAGATATCTTTTGCATTTGAAAAGTATTTTTACAGGATAGGGCTGGGTTTTTATTTTTTGCTCCCATGTCTTAGTCCAAACGACGAGGTTCTCAAGTTTCCATGTTCTGTGTCAGCTGTGAAACTTTTGTCTGCCTGTCTTTCTGCGAAGACTCTCTCTGTCTCTCATTGCTAGTCACTGACCAATCCTGAAAGTTGAACAGAAAGTACATTCATGATTTGTGCCGGTCTGATGTCTGCCCCTACCACCATGTGCACAGATCCAGGACTCCAAGCTGGGGGCTGCCAAGAGGAGCCTGGACCTGGGGAAGTGGAGGTGCCATCTTGGGAAACGGCACCACTGCTGGAGGAGGGGACTCCATGTTCAGCCTTGCTGAAGTTCTCCATGTCTTGGAGATGAGAAGCCTCACTTAGATGAGGACCTGGGTCAGTAACTGGATCCCTAGAGAAAGGTAGCACAATAGCAACTAGAGCCAGAGATAAATGACAACCCTTTCATTCTGTTCAGAATGCCACTTTTAAAAGTCAATAGAGGGGTTGGGTACGGTGGCTCATGCCTGTAATCCCAGCACTCTGGGAGGCTGAGGTGGGCGGATCACCTGAGGTCAGGAGTTTGAGACCAGCCTGACCAACATGGAGAAACCCTGTCTCTACTAAAAATACAAAAATCAGCCAGGCATGGTGGTGCACACCTGTAATCCCAGCTACTCGGGAGGCTGAGACACGAGAATAATTTGAACCCCTGAGGCGGAGGTTGCAGTGAGCTGAGATTGTGCCACTGCTCTCCATCCTGGGTGACAGAGTGAGACTCTACCTCAAAAAAAAAAAAAAGAAAAAAGTCATTGACAGAGGGAGGTAGATGTTTCAGCGTTAATGAGAGAAGGATAGTGTTTGTTTTCCTTTTTACTATATAAGCATTCACAAGTATTGTGGGACGGGAATCTAATACCTAATGAATACTGGCTCTGGGTATCAGCAAGACCTCATGTTAGTCCCAACCTGTTTACTCCTGCTCTTGGCTTCAGCCAAGCCCTGGACTCATGTGTTTCTGTTCAAGATGAGACATGGTCTTCTCCTGCCATCTGTAGATGGTTCCTCCTGAGGACCTGGATCCTAGCACCATCCTTGGAAAAATGGTGACTTCCTGGCAGCAAGGCCAGCTGGTCCATTGTGAGTGAGGGAAGCCCGTTCACACCAGAATTTCTGTCTAGTAATGAGATCAAGCTAAAGACCCTTGAAACTGCAAGAAGCTTTGGCTAGGCCACAAGACTTTTGCAATCAGTGTTGAGCCTATTCAGGGTTCAGTCTGCAAAAGGCAAGGAAGCAGAATAGCTCAATGTCAGATAAGGCTGGTGTCCTTGGTTAAGGCCCCGGGTTTTTGGCTGTGAAATTGATAAGTATTTTATAAGGTATTGGAGGGCCTGCTTGAAATGAGGTGTGCAAGGCGTCGAGATGTGCCCCAAACAGAAAATGTGCTCCATGGATTATGGTTATTTCCAGGGGACTTCTGTTTGATCTCTTCTGGCCAGGTTTTGTGCCTGATGATTATATACCTGGAATCTCAGCAACTACCTGCCTGGCTCCTGGCCAAGCATGAGGACTTTGCCTGCACACAGACAATTCCATGGAGTGAGACAGTTATGAGCAAGAATCCCGATTTTCCTGTTAGCAGCTGGGAGACCTCAGGCATGCTCCTTAACCTCTCTGAACACTCCTATCTCTAAAATGGAATTCACATGTCCGGCAGGTTGTGTCCAGGTGAATAATAAAGCTTTGGAAAAGCCTGGAGCTACTGCTAGTATGCTAAACACACGTGAGCAGAAATTGGCGGCAGGCCCTCGGAACCTGTGCTTTGGCCTGATCTGTTGCAATCACGGTGGGTTGGGGCCTGTGTTAGTCCTTAGACTAGCATCCCAGTATCGGAGGGCTTTCACCTTCTTCTGAGGTTTAGGCCACGAAGTAAAATCAGATTTTCATGTTTGAGCAAACTGGGTGGCTGGTGTCTGCCCAGCTGCTCTGCAGGTGGGCGCGGTGATGGAAGTAGAACTCAAAGGTCTATTTGGGCTTCAGTGCTTAGCCTCTGTCTCTCGTTCGGCTTTACTGATGACAACGCTGCAGTTTTCAGCCCGTTCTGACTCTTGGGTGAATTTGTCAATTAGGTTTGAAGCTGTGAGATCGAGGTATGATTAATTAGCATTTTCCAGTAATTTCAGGAAAATCATAGGAGCGTTCATATTATTGGAGGGGAATCTATTTTCTGTTATTTAAGGATCACGATGAGCCATTTTCTTGTAACTAACTAGAAGATTATAGACTCTAGCATGTGTGTATGTGTGTGGATAGACTCTAACATGTGTATATGTATTGTGTGGGGTGGTGTGTGCGTATATATATGCTATGTGTGTATATATGTATGTGTGTGTATGTAATACATATCTATGCAAACGATCTTGCTGAAAATTTGCCGATGGTACAACCAAATTCAGAAAAACAATATGAATAGTCATTAACAGCTTGTTAAATTTGAAATGCTTTTAAATTTATTTCAGCTGTTCAAGTAATAAAGTGACATGGTTCTACTCTGACATTTTAAGTCTTGATTAAACATTGTATATACCTACTATCATGTATGTCATTGTCAAATATGGGCCTCATGTTCTCCTGTTCCTCCTCTGTCCCCAGGTGCAGGAGAGCTAGAGCCAGCTGTGACCTCTGTTCCTAACTTCACACTTGTGAACATTAAGTCAGTCATTTAAAACCGGCCATGGCGAGAGTCTTCACACCGTGGCAATCGGCAAAAGCTGCAAAACAGATCCTTCTCATTCCCAGGGGAGTCCACTGTGAAAACTCGCCTGCCTACCCCTGTTTCTAACTTCCAGTATCTGGAAAGCCCAATTTCCATATGAAGGCTGTCACGTTAATGTGTAAAACCTTGAAATCTCTTTGAGGAAAGTGGTTGTGATCAGCAGGTATCATCAGGTGCACCTGGGCGCCTTGGCTGAGCGCCTTGGCTGAGGGCCAGGGGAGGCTGCTCTGTTCCGTGCGCCAGCACTGGCATGCCCCGCCTGGCGATGCCGGGAACCCATACATATGCCTAATCTTGTGTTTCACAGCTGCTCTTCAGTCCAAATGGCAATGCAAAGAAAACATATTTTCAGACCTAATGAGAAGAGTTTTGCAAATAAGGCTGACATAACCTTAGATAGAGGGTCAGGCACAGGATCTGCCCAAGCACCTTCCCATCTCTTTAGGTGGTGGAGCTGCAGCTGTAGATACAAGCTGTCTGCTAAGCAGACTATGAATGGAGCCTCCTCTAAGGGGGCCTATCTGGGATGCAGGGACATTGTGGGAAGTGAATTTACCTATAGATACAGACACTTCTGCCTTTCTTTGACACCAGAATGTAGTAGTAAAATGCATTAGTTTAAGAAGGAATCCCCTAATGAGCTTAAAGCACCTTTTATGATGCCCCATTGACTACATTACCATTGCTTGCAGGGTTTCTTCTTCTTCTTTTTTTGATGGTTTTATTGAGTTATAATTTTCATACCATACAATTCATTCACTTTAAATGTACAATGATATTTAGTAATAGACACTTGTGCAACCATCACCACCATCAAGTTTCAGAACATTTTCATCACCCCAAAAAGTTCCTCTTACTCATTTGCAGCCAGTCCTGCTCCCACGGGCCATAATAGCCACAGACAATGCCTCATCTTTCTGTCTATATTTTTTTAATCTTTTCTAGAAATTTTCATATAAATAGGATCATGCAATTTTACTATTTGGTGGCTGGCTTCTTCCACTTAGCATAATGCCGTGAGGCTCATATGTGATGCTGCTGTGTTTGTAGTTTGCCTTTTTTATGCTGAGTAGTACTCCATGGCACAAATGTACTACATTTTGCTAATTTTCCTATCGATAGAGATTTGGATGCTTTCCAGTTTGAGGCTGCCATGGATGCTGTTGTTATGAGCATTTTTATAAAATTCTTTTTGTAGACATATGTTTTCTTTCTCTCGGGTAGCTAGGAGTGGAATGGCTGGGTTATGTGGTAAGCATATGTTTAACCTTTTGAGAGACCGCCATATTGTTTTTCAAAGTGGCTGCCCCATTTTACATCCCCTCAGGCATGAGAAAAAGGGATCTAAGTTCTCCTTATCCTGAACTTGGTATTTTTAGTCTTTTTTGTTTGTTTGTTTGTTTTTTTTTTTTGAGATGCAGTCTCCTTCTGTCATCCAGGCTGGAGTGCAGTGGTGCTATCTTGGTTCACAGCAACCTCTGCCTCCCAAGTTCAAGTGATTCTCCTGCCTCAGCCTCCCGAGTAGCTGGGACTACAGGCGCGTACCACCATGTACTACTGATTTTTGCATTTTTAGTAGAGATGGGGTTTTACCATGTTGGCCAGGCTGATCTTGAACTCCGGACCTCAAGTGATCCACCCACCTGGGCCTCCCAAACTGTTGAGATTATAGGCGTGAGCCACCGTGCCCAGCCTTTATAGTCTTTTTGAGTATAGTCTTTCTAGTGGGTCTTGTGAACCCTAAATATCTGAGAAAGGTCTCAGTCTATTTAGGCAGTTTATTTTGCCATAGTTAAGGACACACGCCCATGACACAGCCTCAGGAGGTCCCGATGACATGTGCCCAAGGTGGCTGGGGCACAGCTTGGTTTTATATATTTTAGGGAGACATGAGACCTCAATCGATATGTGTAAGATGTACATTGGTTCTGTCCGGAAAAGTGGGACAACTCGAAACGGGGGTAGGAGGGTGGGGGATGGTGGGTGGTGGGGGTGGTTCCAGGTCATAGGTAGGTAAGGGACAGACAGTTGCTTTCTTTTGAGTTTCTGATTAGCTTTTCCAAATGAGGCAAGCAGATATTCATTTATCTCAGTGAGCAGAGGGACGACTTTGAGTTCCATCTGTCCTTTGTCCACAGGGAAATTCCTTGTGAGGGAGGCATGTCATTTTTTTTCTTTTATCTTAGCAGCTATCGTTTTTAGGAATAGAGTGGGAGGTAAGTTCGCCCTAACCAGTTCCCAGCTTGACTTCTCCCTTTGGCTCAGTGCTTTTGGGGTCCCAAGATTTATTTTTCTTTTATAGTATATAGTAGTGGTCATTGTGGTTTTGATTTCCCTAATGACTAATGGCATACATTATCTTTGGCAAAATGTTTATTCAAATCTTTTGCCCATTTAATAAATACTGCTTTAAGAAATTGAGTTATAATTTTTTTATATCTTCTGGATAAAAGTCCTTCATTAAGTGATTTACAAATACTCTCTTCCAGTTTGTGACTTTTTTTTTTAAATCCACTCAATTTCACACCTATTTTTTAATTCAGTAAAGTCTTTTTATTTTCTTATTGATATATTTTGAAGAGTAAATGCTTTTGATTTTGATAAAATCTAATTATCACTTTTTTCTCTTATAGGTCATGCTTTGGTGGCATATGAGAAAACTCTGCCTAACTCAAGGTCAACATGATTTTCTTTTTTTTCTAGTTCTACAAAAAAATCCTGGTGGGATTTTAATAGGGATTGCTTCACATTTATAAACCACTTTGGAGAATATTACTATAAAAACACTATTGAGACTTCTAAACCATGAATATGATCTATTTCTTTATCTATTTATATGTTTAATTTTCCTCCACAATGTTCTGTAGTTCTCAATGTACAGGTCTTCCACTTCTTTTGTTGAATTTATTCCTAAGTATTTTATTATTTTCAGTGCTATTTTGAATGGGGTTGTTTTCTTAATTTCATTTTGGATTGTTGTGACTAGCAGATAGAAATATGATGGATTTTTATATATTACTCTTATGTCCTGTGATCTTGCTAAAATCACTTATTAATTCTTTTTTTTTTTGAGATGGAGTCTCGCTGTGTCTGCCACACTGGAGTGCAGTGGCGCCATCTCGGCTCACTGCAAGCTCCGCCTCCTGGGTTCACGCCGTTCTCCTGCCTCAGCCTCCCGAGTTGCTGGGACTACAGGCGCCCACCACCACGCCCGGCTAATTTTTTGTATTTTTAGTAGAGACAAGGTTTCACCGTGTTAGCCAGGATGATCTTGATCTCCTGACCTCGTGATCCACCCACCTCGGCCTCCCAAAGTGTTTCATCGTGTTAGCCAGGATGGTCTCGATCTCCTGACCTCGTGATCCACCCACCTCGGCCTCCCAAAGTGCTGGGATTACAGGCGTGAGCCACTGCGCCCGGCCAAAATCACTTATTAATTCTAATAGCATTTTTTTGTTTTGTAAATTTCTTGGAATTTCCTACATAAAAGATCATCTTGTCTGAGTATAAAGACAATTTTACTCCTTCCTTTCCAATATGATTGCATGTAATTCCTTTTCTTCCCATATTGGACTGGCCAGAATCTCCAGCACGATACTGAATACAGGTGGTGAAAGCAGACATCCTTGTCTTGTTCTTGGTCTTAGGGGGAAAGTATTAAGCCCTTTATAATTAAGAATCATGCTAGCTGTCAGCCTTGGTAGGTTCCCTTATTGGATTGATAAGGCTCCCTTATATTCCAAGTGTTTTGAGAGTTTGTATCATGGATGGTGTTGAATTTTGTCAAACAATTTTTCAGCATCTATTGATATAATCAGGTGATTTTAAAAAATCTTTTAATATAGTTTGTTACATTTATCAATTTTCAGGTGTTCAACTATTCTTGTATTCCTGAAACACACCTCACGGGTCATAGTGGTCATAGTGGATAGTCCTCTTTATATGTTGCTGAATTAGGTTTTACTATTTTGTTAAGGAATTTTGCCTCTATGTTCATTTTCATCTAATTCAAGTTATTTCCAGTTTCCCCTGTCATTTCTTTTTCTTTGGCCTATAGGATAATATACTAATATGTCTTGTCTTAAAATCTATTTTGTTTGATATTACTATAGCCTCTCCAGCTGTCTTATGGCCACTGTTCTCACAATATACAATTTTTTATCCTTTTACTTTCAACCTATTTGCACCTTTAAATGTAACTTGAATCTTTCATAGACAGTATTCGAATTGAGTCTTGTCTTTCTGACACCCTCTGTCTTTTAGTTGGTGCATTTAACCCATTTATGTGGTTGCACTTTGTCTACCATTTTGCTGTTTTTTTTTTTCTGTACGTCTCATCTGGTTTTTGGTCCTCTGAGCCTCCTTTACTGCCTTCTTTTATGTTAAGCAAATAGGTTTACTGAACCGTTTTAATTTCTTAATTTTTTCATTTTTGTTGCTATTGAGCTCCAGGTATCCCAGCCATGTCTAGTCCATTGCTTGGCCACTTCTGGCATCCATTGGGTTAAATTGAGATCTTTTCAAAGTTTTCTCACCTAAAGGGTTTTCTCTCCCCTTCTCCCTCTTGTACATCTACAAAGTTTGACCATGTCTATTGCCATGGGGCCAAGCTGAGAGAGGTTGTCAGCTCACAAGATGGCCTAAGCACCACGGGTAACAGAGCACATGTCATCTCTGCGGGGCTCTTTTTCAGAGTCTTAAACAACCTTGCACCTTTCTTGGCTCCAGCAGTACCAGGGAATAGTCCTGTTTTTTAGGGGTCCAGGTGGCTCCTCACAGCCCCCTTGCATGGATGAACCCCAGTGGATGCAGCAGCTTCTTGAGCTGAAAGCTACTTCTGAGAATGGGGAATCTCAACTTGCTTTGCTGCCTCTGGGTGGCTGGGATCCTGGCTCGTTTTCCAGCTCTCTGTGGTGCCTTCCGATGACACATTGGGACAGGTTTCTTGCTGTGCCAGATTTGGCTTCATTGGAGTCTGTGCTCTCCCATCCAGTTACGCCTCTTCTCACCTCCATGCTGCCCTCAGCTCGCCTGGACATTGCTGGGTATGTTTGTAGAGTCTGCCACTCAGGGACCTCCAGACATAGGTGAGAATCAGTTCTTTATTTCCAAATCCATGTCCATCCTCCTGGGCTATTTGTGTGTATGTGTGTGCATTATTTGTGTGTTTGTGCATCACACAAAGTAATGGGATGTTTAGAAGCAACGGCAAAAAGGAACAAACTGCCTTGCTCATTTTATTCCCTCCCAACTCTCTTCTTCCCCCTTCCAGCCTGTTTTTATGTATAATCTTCTAGTGGGGTTGAGAGGTGTGGCGGGAAAGCACATTGCAAATTCTTGTCAATTTTCTCTAACTAGGAGGGTCTCATGCTTGTGTCAGTGCCACAAGCTGAAGGCCACCAAGAGGATATCTGAAGCTTAACAAGCTGGGTTTATTACTCGTTTTGGCAAGAAAGAACACACATGGTGAAGAACAATGAGGAGTTGCAGTAGGAGCAGGAGGTATAGGATTTGGGCTTTGGTTGGGTGATTGGGAGAGCATGTAAGGCAACAGGTGTTTGCTGTGGATTGGATGCTGTCAGAAAGCAGGGAAGATCCTACAATTGTGTCTCCCCATGTGTCTTAGTCTCATCTGTAGGGAGGGCAGGCTGTGGTGAAGATAAGGCTGCAGGGGGTAAGAAGCAGCTGTCACTCACTGTAATCAGGAGGGTGTTTGGTATTCCATGGGTGGTATAGCGACCTTGTTTTTGTCTGTGCTTAGACAAAATGATAAAGCGCCTTGCTTTGTCTCACTTACTCCTGCTCTTGGAGTAAGCTCGCCGGGGGAACTGTTCTGTGAGAATGTATATGCCAAAGAGAAAAGTAACCTGACCCCCCTGTGAGTGTCAGGAGCTGCTTTGATTTCTTCCTTCCTCACCTGGCAACCTCCTTACTGAACCCAGTGGTTTCTCATGTGTTTGTCCTTGACTCTGTGTCAGTGCCACAAGCTGAAGGCCACCAAGAGGATGTCTGAAGGTTAACAAGCTGGGTTGATTACTCGTTTTGGCAAGAAAGAACACACACAGTGAAGAACAACGAGGCGTCTCAGTAGGAGAAGGAGGTATAGGATTTGGGCTTTGGTTGGGTGATTGGGAGAGGGTGAAAGGCAGCAGGTGTTTGCTGTGGATTGGATGCTATCAGAAAGCAGGGAAGATCCTGTGATTGCATCTCCCCATGTGTCTGTGTGTGCACGTGTGATTGTGTGCATACATGCGTGTCTGTGAGGTGGAAAGGGGAAAGGAAAGTCGAACTCGTTTCAGGCCTCATGTAAACAACCAGAAGGTAAAACTTCGCATCTCACCCCACTCCACTTGTATTTGATCACTATTTAATGACAGACGGCTCTGGACAGAACCAATTTTCCTCTGAGTCATCCTCACAAATCTTGTTTTCTTTATTCGCTCATCACCTCCCTCCCTCTTCTGCCTGATGTTGCCGGCCCCCTTGTGGAATAATCTCAACAGCATGGACTATTTTGCTGTTTTGCTGTGTCTCTATTTAGAGTCACTGATTTGTTCCAAAGTTACTTGAAGAATCATCTGTGATAGATGGTCCTATAAGGGCGTGGCTTGTCAGTTTTTCTGGAAGCAATTTAAAGCCCAGAAATGTATTAGGGCTCAAGCACTGCAATAAAGCCCAGAACTGAACTCCCTGTGTGGGAACTGTAGGATTATATGAGAAATAAAACAAAACAAACAAACAACCCAAAGACAAAACAAACAAACAAGAAACCCAAAGACAAAACAAACAAAAAAACAGGGGGAAAAAAGGTGATATGAGGAAGGATCACTGGGAGGTGCTATTTCTCTACTGAGGCTAATGGGGCTGAGCAGTGGGCTCTGAGCTTTGTTTAACTTCTCTCCTCTGTATTCCTAAGCATGCTGCGTGGCTTGCAGTCTGTGGAGAATTGTTGCTGCTCTTCCTGGCAGGTTATCACTGTCGGTTCTTTCCAGTCACACCTTGCTCCGAATGACTGATGTCTTCCTCTCAGAAGTGTACCTGACTAACCCTTTTCTTCTGTGATTTAATTTGGAAGGGAGCTGTTTTTTTCCCTTTCCTTTTTGCATTTATTCAGGTACCATGACAGCTTACAGTTAACGAAGATTGCATTTTCTGGTGGAGAGTGGTATAAGCGA
This sequence comes from Colobus angolensis palliatus, assembly GCF_000951035.1. Taxonomy (NCBI): domain Eukaryota; kingdom Metazoa; phylum Chordata; class Mammalia; order Primates; family Cercopithecidae; genus Colobus; species Colobus angolensis. The sequence goes on from NW_012115110.1 coordinate 4,227,451, forward strand.
GGTTGAAATTTTGGGTTAGATCTATATTCCTCTCTTAAGAATGTCAAACTTAAAACATTTTTCAAATATACTGTGTGACAGAGACATTTATTGCTCAGTGAAAATCTATATGTGACCCACATTTCGCAGAGCCTTGGGGTGAGGCAGGGCCATGTGGCAAGCTCTGGAGAGTGGGACAAGGTCCTCAGCATGACTGTTGGACTTCTAAAGCATTTAAGAAAAGGGGAATGGCCCTTTAGTTCTCCCTTCACTGATGCAGTGACCTGGAAACCATGCAATCCAAATGGTGCAGCCATAAGGAGCAATTCACCCGGGACTCCAAGTCGCTTCTCAAAGCTGAGAGTCCTTAGATAGTGGCTGAAACCACAGAAGACTGGTGGGGTGGGTGGGGGTTCAAATGGAGCTTTATGCAAAGCCACTGAGATCTCAGGGTTGGTTTGTTACTGCAGCATAACACATTCTGATTAATACACAAAACATTTAAATGCTAGAAACTACTACATTTGCGATAACTAAGAAATAAACTAATGCATTACTAAAAGAGGCAATTAACAATTTAATAGCCCTTAAAAAGTTGGAATCCTGATGCTTAGGAGATGGAATTTGTGGAGTTTCTGTGAAGGGGCCTTTTGAGAGAATGAAGAGCTAGCAGTTGGTGGCATTGTTTGACTTCACATCAAATGTCTTCCTTTTTGTTACCTTCATGCAGACCCTGAGTATAACTAGAGTCATTTAAACATTTTCACTCATAAATAGAAAAATTTCTATTTTTTGGAAAGACTGGCCAAAAGGAAAAGGGAGGCATTTGTCATGAAAGTGTGAGAAAATGATTGCCTTAGGTGGAAGCACCTGGGCTGTGAGCAGCAATGCATGAGAGAAAGGAAAAGCTCTGTGCATTCACGATTCTAAGAGCCTAGAGGAAAAGCTCTTGTTGCTGATTCTTGCAAGAGCCAGGCGAGGTTGAACTTTAAATCAGACAATTCCTAATTGTGGCCTCTAGAGGTCGCCACCATCCCACGACAGCTTGGTGGTTGAGCGGGGCGTGATCAGCGAGGAAGACTGTAGGGGCGCCTGTTCGAGTGTAAAGAAGGTAAGAAACTTCAGCTGATTTTGCATCCTGGAAATGATTTTCATATGTAGCACTTTTAAAAATTAATGTTAGAGAATGCAGTTAAAATTCTCTCCTAAAGTTAGATATTTCTTAATAAAATCCAAATGTTTGTAGAAGTACATGTTAAACAAAACAAATCAGGAGGTGACTGTATGATATAAAAAATAATTCCCATTAGGGTTTCTTTAAATGCTAAGCATTCTACTTCATTTCATCAATTTAGAATAATTTATTTATGGCAACATTTTAGAAGTAGATTTAATAAAGAAAAGTGTACTAGCATAGTTTAATCTGATTTAACTCAATATTAAGTTTCCTGAACTCTATAGACTATATACACAGCCATAAAATAACCAGAACTATTCCTTGGGTGACTTCCCAGAAGCCCATTTTGTTAATAGTCTTTTGGGCGATTTTCTTGCTCATCAAGAAACCATAGTAGGTGCTAAGTACCTCCTCATTAATTTTTTGTTTTTCAAAATTTCCTTGAAAAATCATGGGGTTAAATAGAATATGCATACACACACTATTTTTAAAGTATTTTGCTTTTTCCAAACAGTGGAAAACATTCAAAGTGTGTTTCTGGGGTAATAGCAGCTTTTTACAAAGTTTTTAAGAACCTGAGAACTAAAGAGATGACGTTTTAGCATTTATTCACTTTGTCCCTCAAAGCACAGGATAATTATTTAGAGCTGCTTGTTTGCCTCTTTTTAGACATCTCATTAGGATTTAGACTGTTTCTTGCACAGGGGAGAACTCAGCCTGAGGAAAACATGATGTAGAATGCATTGGGGAGATTCCAGTAAGATCAAGGGGAAGGGGCTTGGAGATGGAAAATGGGCCAGGACTTTCCTCTGTGCCCCACTTCTGCCTTGCAACCCTGTTGTTAACACGGGGATGGTGACCACTATAAGCACAGCTGCGTTTGTTTCAAGACATAAAATGTAGACTGCTCTGCTTGGTGTGAAGGCGCCACAGGCAGGCGGACTGACCCAGGCTCTGGAGGGAAGTTGTGCATCCTGTCTGTTGCACACGACGATGCGATGGCCACAGGGATGCTCCCACCCCTGTCTGTTAGGTGGGAGCAGAGCCAGGAGCTGGGCGATGGAACCTGTGGTTTCTGGAACAGGAGAGCTGCTACTTCACAGCGTGGAGGTGCACAGTCCAACCTCTCACAGTTGCCTCCGCTAGCAGCAGCGCAAGGGAGGATCAGGTGAATAGTATAGTGATTACAAATGCAGCTGAATGCTTTCAGTTGTGGCACCAAATACATTCTAATATTTAAAAGGACCTGTGAATTTTAAGAGCTGGAAACTAATCAAAGACGAACAATGCACCCTGGTGACGGACTCATTCCCCTAGTCTGGTGTTGAGGACGTACTATGCTGTTAGTGCTTACGGTGTAGGAGGTCAACACACTGAAGGAAATTCAGCCGCTTTCTCATTCGTAACTGCACAATAATGGCCTCCATTATGCTTTTTGGAGGACCCCGTTTTTGGACCACAGCTAATGGGGCTTCCATCTGTCACCCAGGTGTCCCTTGGCCAGAGAGTCACTGCCCTGGAGGTTTCCGTCAGCGTGGCTGGCTCAGCCGGTTCCCTGCCTGGGCAGCTCCTCTCTATCCTCTGCCGGTTCTCCAGCTTGCTTTCTTCTGACTTTCCCAGTCACTCTGAAAGTGGGTCTGCAAAGCAGTTTCTTCTTCCCCCACAGCTCCCCGTCCCACCAGGCGGGTATGAAACCCCGGCTGCTTTCCCTAGAGATCCCAGCAAACCAAACCAAACCTCTGTGAGGATCCCTGACCCGGGTCCGTGAGGCCCCGGTGAGGGAGGACCCGAGGCAGGACACACTCCACCGCTCGGCCGCCCCTCCCGTGCAGGCCCCTCACCCTGTGCACGCTGCTCCGAGTCCAAGGCTCCCAGTCAGCCGCCTCCGGGTGCCTTAGACCATCGGGGATCCAGAGTGGGGGGCCTGGGAACCTTTCCCCTGACTCTGCTCCGTCGATGCTTTCCGCCCGCACGGCGGCAGCACCACCGTGACCCAAGTGTCCCTCGGGGAGACCTGCTGTGGTTCCGGCTTCCCCTCCCACAGGGCTGACCCGTGCACCTCTCCCATTTGCCTTCGCTTTCTGCTGTTGCTCACCCTCCCTGTTTGCTGCTCCGCCCCCTCCATCACGGGTGACCAATCCCCTGTATGGAGTTCTCTCTGTTGTTCAAGGGGCCCAACTGTTTTCCTGGCCAGATCCTCAAGGACACAGTTGTCTCCTTCCTGCACTGACTCTTTCATTTTCTTCTATTCCATTTTGTCCACAAATATTCCTCTATCTTCCAGAAGTAGGTGATTCTGACACCTAAGCCTCGTGGCTGTTTCCATTCCTCTAAGGAATACAGTCCTGACAGCATCCTTATCCCCCAAAGCATCAGTGCTTCTTGAGTTGTAGAGAACTGTTTCCGTACATTGTTGTGGATAATTAGACAACAGTTTGTTTCACCTAATCAAAGTGTCTCCGAAAGTCCTTAGGTTCTTTTAAAATGAATACATTTTTACACTTTGGGTTACAATCTGAAGATGAACACCAGTGTAATATATGATTAGTTTAGAAATCTCCCTTTGTAGTACAAGAAAAAAAAAGCAATGAGTTTTATGAGTAAAGTTAATGTATTAGCCTCTATATACCTTGAGAGGTGTTGGTTAAGCACATTTGAGCTGCATTGATTCTGGTTTTGTTTTCAGGCATTCCAGAGTTTCTATTGATTGGACATCCTATGTCTATTTTCTGTTTATCTTATAAATCTAAATCTTTTTCCTCTGACAGGAGACGTTTCCTGCATTCTGGGTGATTTTATGCAGCTTGTCTGAGGAAGTACCAATTCCGTTAACTCCCCAGTGTTGATTCTCTTTTTATTCTGTGCACCGTGGGCTTACATCCTGGGTGGTATCACTCTGTGCTGCAACTTCTCGGCATAAACAGAGCCCGTTTTCTTGCTGTCATCCGGCCCCGGCTCTTTTTTTGATCTTCTGTTTCATGGAGCTCACCTGAACGTCTCCAGCCTCAACAGCTTCCGATGGCCCTGCGAGTTGATGTTCCTGAGCTCCGATACAATTCCGGGTATATTTCTGTGTTTTTAAGGACTTTAAAATAAACATGTATGCCACCTACTGTATGATTCCAACTACATGACATTCTGGAAAAGGCAAAACTATGAAGCTGGAAAAAAGACATCAGTGGTTGCCAGGACCTGAGGGGAGGGAGGGATGAATGGGCAGAGCCCGGAGCAATTTCAGGACAGTGAAACTGTATGATACTGTAATTGTGTGTATCCATGTCATTCTGCACTTGTCCAAACGACAGAATGTATAATTCCAATCGTGAATCCTGGTGTAAACTATGGATCTGGGTGATTAGGATGCATCACTGTGGGTCCACCAGCTGTCATGACTGTACTGATCTGGTGCAAGGTGCTGATAGTGGGAGAGGCTGGGTGGGTGCGGGGTACGGGTATATGAGAACTCTCTGTACCTTCTGCCCAATTGTGCTGCAAACCTAGAACTGCTCTGAAAAGTAAGTCTATTAAAAGTATGTACATATGCGTGCAACAATTCTCTACGCAATTAAAAACAATATTTTTTTGTGTGTAGACTTTAGAATGAACCATAAATGCCTTTTTCTCCTTTAAGTGACCCCTGACAGTTTCCTCCCTAGAAGGAGCCACTATTAACAATCGTGCCTGTATCTCTCTAGATCATTTTCTGTGCCTTCACGTGCACTTACATGCACACTCACACACACTCACACATGCTGTCACAGACACATGAACACATCCATACATACTCACACACACAACTGTCAAATGTAAACTGGATTCTACTTTACATGTTCCACAGCCCTTCATGGTTTTTCTAACAATCTTCAAAACCTTAACATGTAAGAACATACTATCAGAATTCATTCTTTTTCACTGGTTCGTCATGTTACTCATTTCCCTCTTGGGTTGTTTTCATCTTCTTGAGTAGCTGGCGATTTTTAAACACATACCCTGAATATCAATCTTTAGCCTATGGTATATGTTCCAAATATTTTCTCTCATTTTTTCTAATTTCCCCTTTTTTATGGTGTTCTTTGGTCACAGGCATGTTTTAAATGTTCAGGTAGTGTTTCCTTTGACTTCTGCATTTTGTGACTAGCTGGGAGAATCCTTCCCCATCATAAGATTATCAAGTTATTTTGATATTTTATTTCATTCTTTCAAAATCATTGAGTATTTACTTTTGGCCATGGTATATCTAATTTTGTTTCTCCTTAATGGATGGCCGTTTACTTGAAAACCATTGAATACATGGAGGAAATCATTTTTCTACACTGATTTAAAAATGCCACCTTAGTGATATGTCTAGATTTTCTGTTCCATTCTATTGATTTATTTGTCCTTGCCTCCATAAACACATTATGTTAATTTCTATAACAAGACAATATGTTTTGATGTCTGGCCTATTTCCCTTAATTGTGTGTTTTAAATCAGAATTTTATATATTTTTTGCATTTATTTACTCTGCCAGATGAATGTGGGAATCAGTGTGTCAGGTTCTAAAAACATACTGTTGTAATTTTGATCAGGATTGCATTAAATATGCAGACCAAGTTTGGGAAACTTGGGAACCTTCACAGGTGTTTGAATACAGTTCTTGCACATTTCTTGTCAGATGCATGTCTAGGCTTTCTGTTCCTCTCGTTACTGTGACTGGGATCTTTTTTTTTCCCCTATTGTACTTTCTACTTGCTGTGACTAGTACATATATAGAAAATGGAGTCAGTGTAATTCATGTGAGTGGCTGTAACAGTCTTAAAGTTTCAGTGCTTTAACACCTGGAAATGTTATTTCTTGCTGATGGGTAAGTTGCTGTAAGCTGGGTCACTTCCATGTCAGTAATGCCTTAGCACTCTGGTTCTTTCCACGGCAACCATGCAGAGTGGAGAATGTCTGGACTCTCTTCCTTAAGGTTGCTGCCTGCATGCTGGCCCTCCCTTTCTGAATGCATCTCTTTCTTGTGATGGTTTTCCAAGTGGAGCTTTCACAACGCATGCTACTAACCTCTGCTCTTCTCCAGAATGACAAGAGTCTCTGGCATGTGACCTGTGCTCCAAGAAATAAAAGGCAAGAGTTTCACTAAATATTTTGCTGCAAGATAGTATTGATCCAATTTTCTAGTCTTAAATATCATTTTTCTTACCTCTTGACATCCAGCTGCTAGAATAATGCTATGTGGTTTAGGTTTTATTATTTTTTAAAAAATCAAATACCTTGTTTCCAGTCACTAAGTTCTTATTAGGGTAATTAACATAGGCTGATATCACAAACAACCCACAGATCTTATCATTGAAGCAATTTCTTTCTCATGTCATAGGCCCCTAATAGATTTGCTCTGATTTTGAAGGTGTTTTACCTTTGTCTTTTCTAGGAAGTTGGGGAAGAGCGAGGCGAAGGAGTAGTATCTTGTTCCGTCGGCATCCTCGATGCAAGGCTTTCTTGTGAATTCGTTTTTACCACATTTAAAGTGTGATGCCCAGAATGGAACTCGGAGCTGTTGGCACCCCCATCCATCTTCGGAGGCTCTGGACATGATCAATGGGGCAGGCAGAACACCTGCAGCCCCAAGCCTGCTAGTCGGTGAGCCTGGAATTGCTATGCTCTTAGTATCACGTGTTCCAACGATGAATGCTTTCAGCAGCTTTTCCCACTGGCCACTTGGTCATATCCGTACCCAGACTGAACCAGTTCCTGACCTCAGGCCCTCCCCACCATGCCCATCCTACTGGGGTGCCCCTGACGGCGGCTGCCTCTTGGGGCCACGCCCTTCTGCCTGTATAACCCTAACTTTGGAGCCTGCGGGTCCTGCCTGAGCTACTCTTGCCTTTTGGAAACCAAGGATTGAGCATTGTTTCCTGAGTGTATTTTTGGTTATGACTTTCTCTTTTCTCCACAGAAAGGCATCTCTCTGCAGGTGTTGGGCTTTCTCTGAGCTCAGCAGCTGCTCTTGGCCTTCTTTCTCTAGTTCCTGTCCTCCTCTACCAGCCTTGAGACTGTGGTGTGGAGTTATGTCCCCTCTGTTTTGTCTGGCTGCTTCTGTCTGGGACGACGGAATCCTCATTAAATGGGAAATGTTTATGGAGGAGGGAGATGGGGAAATCATTCCCTCCTGTTAACATTTCAGCTCAAGTTAGCTTATTCATATGAATGACACAAAGTCATAAATTGCTCCTAATCAAGTCTGTGCACACAGTAAAGCCTCTTTTATGCAATGAGTGTTTACTTAATTGAATGTTACATATAAACGAAGGTTACTCCTTCAAGGGATAAATGTGTGAGGGATTTCAATGGAAAATTCTGAAAATGAACCCCTGAAGGAAGGAAGATGGGAGGTGAAAGAGGCTGAAAGAGAACAGAATGGGGCCAAGATGCTCCAGGAGAGCACCGTGGGAATCCCAGTTGCTCTTGCGTTTCACTTCCAAAGGCAAAACGAGGATGATGAATTGCTTTCTGAGAATCCATTCCTCTTGCAGGGACTTTTGGCCAGAGACTTGTCCATAATGAGTTCTGCATCATGTCAGAGCCCTAAACCATAATTAAACACCATTGCATTTATTCGAGTCCTCATGGTGTTACCTTAGATTCTTCCCCACAAGGGCAAACCCCCCAGTATTGATGTCAATGCTCCATCGGATTCTGCTGGTGTTAGACGGAAACGTGAGGCTGGATCTGCTAAGTAACCTTCCACTCCTGTGTATCACAGAGGCTCTTCTGTAAGCCCCATCCACAGGGGAGCCAGACCTCTGCACCACAGATCATGTAGAGAAACTGAAATGAATGCTGACTCTCAGGAGGTGATGATAGGACTCATTTCCTTGTCATTTTTTCAGAGCCCCAGAAGTTTGCAATGATAAAAACAAGAGCATTTCATGGGAAGCAGCATGCAAAAGCCCATGCATGCTATTTTTATATAAACCAGCAGAAGATAAAGAGCTTGTCTTGATTCATGCTGTTCCTCCAGGGAATGTTTTGAAAAAAGGCAAAAAAAAAATCAGCGAGAAGAGCGACGCCTATAAATACAGTCGAAAAGGAAAATAAAAACAGCCCACTAAACGCTGAGTTTGACACAAACCTAACAAAACCGAGGAACATTTTTATGTTTTTTCCTTTCAGTTTTACTTTTGATCATGTTTCTTCCTGAGGTTTTATGAATGTATACATCAAGTGGGAGAGACAAAGACCCCAAATGATTGTAGAATGATGAGAATGTCGGAAAGAGAATGCAGGCCCTTGTATTCCATGTTATTTTTCTCAGAAAAATTTACAGTTCCACATTTCCCCTTCTGATTTTCACTGGAAAGCAGTTTTCATCTGAAATGAAATAAGTGAGGATCATGAGTTTGCCTGTATGTCTAATTTAAGCCAGCGCCGTGTCGTGTCCTCACTTTCAAACCCGTGTCTCGAGTTTACCCTTCAATTCCTGAAAGTCTGAAATTTTAGAGGGACAAAGGAAAATTAAGAATTAAGCTAAAAAGAGTTAAATTGTGGTTAACACAGATTTCTGTAAAAGGGGCAGAAAGTAAATATTTTCTGCATTGTAGGCCACAATTCAAGGCAGCTCTGCCATCATAGCACAACAGCAGCAAGGGACAAAGGGACAAGATGCAAACAGAGGGTGTGGCGGGACAAGATGCAAACGGAGTGTGTGGCTGGACAAGATGCAAACGGAGGGTGTGGCTGTGCACAGGATTTTCACCTGTCACAAAATGTTAATATTCCTTTCATTTTCTTCCAGCCATTTAACAGTGTAAGAATGATTCTTCGCTCATGGGTTCTATAAAAACAGGTGACAGCTGGACTTGACCCATGGGCCATAGTTTGCTGACCTTTGTACTAAATCATGCTCTCGACCCGACTTACCTTTAAAGTTGTTCTGATAGACACATTTCAACACTGGAAAATGGTATGTGGATTCATCTGCTTTATTGAATACTGTTACTTTCTTTTTTTTTTTTTTTTTTTTTTTTTGAGACGGAGTCTCGCTCTGTCGCCCAGGCTCGAGTGCAGTGGCCGGACCTCAGCTCACTGCAAGCTCCGCCTCCCGGGTTCACGCCATTCTCCTGCCTCAGCCTCCCGAGTAGCTGGGACTACAGGCACCCGCCACCTCGCCCGGCTAGTTTTTTGTATTTTTTAGTAGAGACGGGGTTTCACCGTGTTAGCCAGGATGGTCTCGATCTCCTGACCTCGTGATCCGCCCGTCTCGGCCTCCCAAAGTGCTGGGATTACAGGCTTGAGCCACCGCGCCCGGCCTGAATACTGTTACTTTTGATTACTGACCTCTGTCTTGGTTAAAGATGCCAAGAACTTAAGCGTGACTCAGCAGGTGTTCTACTGTGACCTTGGGTCCCAGGCCAGGGAGGATGGCATAAATAGGGTCAGATGGCATGTTGTGGTGGGAACCATAATGATACCAGCAGCTAATGAAGCAGAACTGACTGTGTGTCTGGGACTGTTTGAAGGGCTTTAGAACACTAGCCCAGCTAGTCAACACGATGAACCTAGGAGAAAGGTGCTAACATTCTCATTGCGGAAATAGAGAAAGAGGCACAGGAGGTTGACTGATCTACTCAAGATGACATACAGTCCAAGTGAAAGCATCTGCTCCCACACTTGGGTGGGCCAATCCAGGCACCACCCTGACCCATTCCACTACAGAGAGGAGAGTTCTCCCCTGCCAACGACACATCCTGAGAGAGGAGAGCAATGAAATAAAACTGAGATGAAAATCATGAGCAATGAAATGAAATGAAACTTGTAGAGCTGCTTAATCTAAGAGTAAACAAATTCTGCCATAAATGCCAAGGCTCCTGGCAAGTGACAGAAACCCAACATTGACTAACCGAAGCTCGCCTAAGTGGGCCGACAGGTGGAGCGTCCCGAGAGCTGAGCCCAGAGACTAAAGCACTGTCCTAAGGATGCCCCCTCCATCCCTTGCCACCTCACATCTCTGCCATCTCCATTCCACTTTTCAGATCAGTCTCATTGTTCCTCACTACAATGAAACAATGTTCAGGTGGTAAAAGTTGCTTCTGACAGCCCTGCCCTAGAAGCTGGTAGGTCAAATCGTGAGAGTAAGCTCACCTTCCCATCCAACTCCAGGGAAAAGTCCAGGGAGCTGCTCCAGCGACCTTCCAGTGGTGGTCAAATGCCCTCCGAGAGTGAGTGCTATGGGTGCTCTGGTGCCATTTCCCCAGCCTGTTATGAACTCAACACAATACCCGGAGAGAGGGAGGTAACTGCCAGTCCCACGGACACATGGATTAGGAAGAGAATTCCCCAAAGAAGAGACCCAGACACACTAGAGTCAGAGAGAACGGGCTCCTCAGTTGGTGTGACTGAACTCCAGGGAGCCCAGAGCAAGAAAGGACCCTTGGCACCCTCCAGGAGACCCCAGGTAAGCCCATAACAAAACTTCATTATATTTCAGCTGATTAGACTGGCTCAAAGAGAATCAAAATGACAGCAAATGAGTGTTTCCCTAGCATTAGAATCATTGTATGAAGTGGTTCTGGCTAAGCTCTAGCACACAGGTTTTCAGGTAGACTTTCCATAGTCAGGTACATAAACACACAGACACTCACATGTGCACATGTGCATGCACACTCTCACACATGCACGCACCATGCACAAACACATGCACGCACACACAGGCACATTCTCACACATGCACGCACCATGCACGCACACACAGGCACATTCTCACATGTGCATCCACCATGCCCACACACATGTGCACACGCACGCACACACAGGCACACTCTCACACATGCACGCACCATGCACACACACATGCACGCACACACAGGCCCACTCTCACACATGTACGCACCATGCACACACACATGCACACACACAGGCACATTCATGTACACACAGCTTGCACAGTGTCTGAGTCACAATAAAATAGGCTTTGTCTTGAAATCTCAGTAGCTTAATGCAGCCACAGTTACTTCCTCACTTGCACAGAAGACTCTGGGAGCTTCCATCCTGTGACTCCATACACTCAACACATAATTCCCTGATCTCTAAGGCAGGAAAATTATGCCCACTGTCCTTGAACTTTCATTTGCCAGCAAGGGCAGGTTTACACACCTCCCCCCAACCCCGTAACATGACAAAATGGTAAAATGACGTGCACACACCTCAGACAATGAAACACCCTTTGCCATCATTTTGTTCTCTTTGAGCCAGTTTTCAATGAGCTGAAATGCAATTAAGTATTGTTGCAGGCTCATTCTGGGTCTCCTGGAGGATGCCAAGGTCTCTGGCCCTCTCAGATCTCCTGGAGGTCAGTCACACCCTTGAACTCCCCATGATAATCATCCTTATTTCTAACTAAGGACGTGATGGTTAATTTCATGTGTCAACTTGGATCCCAGTGCCCAGATATTTGGTCAAACATGGCTGTGGATGTTTCTGTGTTTGGTGTTTTTTGAATGAGGTAAACATTTAAACAGGTGCACTCTGAGTAAATCAGATTCCCTCCGTAATGTCGCTGAGCCTTATCCCACCAGATGAAGGCTGGAGTAGGACAAAGATGGAGGTCCCCTGAGCATGAAGGAATTTTGCCGGCAGGTGGCCTTGGGACTCCAGCAGCAACTCTTTCGGAGTACCTCCAGCCTGACAGTCTACTCTACCAGATTTTGGACTCATCAAATCTCCAACCAATTCCTTATAATCTCTCTCCCTCCCTATATATAAATATATGCGCTCGTATGTATGTGTGTGTGTATGCATGTGTGTAAGAAGAGAGACAAAAAAAAGATAGCCTTTCTTGTCAGAGGAGAAGTAAGAGCAGGTGGACTCAAAGATCTCAAGCTGTGGTTAGTACCTTCCTAGTATTCAAGACCCTGAAAATGAACCACATTTCTTTTCTTCTCTTACAGCCGTCTCCCCTTCACAAGTTGAATGCACTCACGGACCACTGAGTGAATCCAGCATATCACCCTAGTCTACACTTTGGGTAACATTTTTATCTTTTTTATTTGTTTATTTGTTTCTTTTTGCCATTCCACACTATACAACATTGTCTATTGTTTTACCCTTGGCTGAAAAAAAAAGGCTTGATACAAAATGCCTTTCCTTTCCCTTTGGTCTCTCCCCATACCACATTTCTCTACTTGCCTTTCCATAGAAATGAGGACTTTTACTGATTTCGTATATGCACCTGCACGGTGCTAAGAAAGGAAAGGTCCACTCTATTGTAGGGATTGGCACAAAAATCAACCCCAAACTAAACTTGGTCTTATGTAGGAAGTGAAATAGCCAAGAATCCTCTAAAATTAAGGCAATTCCAGACTATAAGGATGAACACAGAAGCAAATGCTGTCAAGAAATGCAGGGTTTCTTACCTCAGTCATTAATGCCCCACTAGCCTAGCATGGCAGACAGGTATTGATTGCAATCTTCCACACTTCCACACAGTTTTGATTCCTAGCCTGTCTCACCATGACTCAGTTTTCCTATGTATGACATAAAAATAAAAAGACAGAAATTATCTCAGAGTTTCTGCAGAGATTAGTGTGAGCAATGACAAACACTCAATCTCTGGAAAATGCCTTAAATCACTAATAGAAAATTCATGAACAAGCATTACCTCTAAGAGAATGAGTATCAGAGCTAAAGAGAACCGTCCTTTCCCTTGCAGCCATTCTCTTCAAAATAAGGAGCCTGATGTTTCACAAAACCATCTGTTGCCCTCTTCTGTTATTACAGCTGAATGCTTTAGAAATCATTCTGCACCACTAAAAATAAAATCCACGTAGAACCTAAAAGAACCAATGCCAAGTTACTGAAGCCAAATTCAGGTTGTATTTTTAAAAGTGTCTATGAAATCATCTATAAATAGAAAGGCTTTCCTGTTATTTTTAATTACTTCATTTTAATGGAAACAGACTCCAGTTGGTGAGGATGTGGTTAGGATGCCATGGTACAGGGCCTGCCCTTCCGGATAGAAGGCTGACTCCAGCCAAATGAAGCCAGGGGGTGGTGTTATTGCACTCAGCATCTTCAGTGCTTACCCTTGGTTATTGATCCCAAGCCTCCTTAGAAACCTCCTGGGGTGTCTCAGACCATTTCAAACATGTGCATATTTCTATAAGTCAAATGACAAGTTGATTTTCTTATATTTAAGGTAAATGTGGACCACAGAGAGTTTCTCTGTGAGCTGGAAGAGGAAACATTCCCGAGTCAAACGCTAGGCCAGTGCCACAGCTCCAGGGTCTGCTGGCAGAGGGGTGTGTCTCAGACAGGCATATGTGACATGCAGTGTGCTGGTCCAGTTCCCCAGAGCCAGGGAGCCTCCCACCCCATGCCACCTCACAGGGCAGGAAGAGGGCTCATTACTGCCTCACACTGGCTTAGGGAGGACAGAAAACAAGGAGACAGCCTGGGGGACTCTGGAAGTGGCCCCCATCCCCAGACCTGGATGAAAAGCTGAGAGTCTGGGGAAGTGCTAGCTGGTGGCTCTGGTCGGTCTGCTTGTGTGACACCATGTGCCACCACAAGCCACAGGAAATAAGCAGCACATCAGATGGGCAGAGTGAGGCCCTAAGAAATCTATTCTGCTTCTTGTGGCAAGAGCCGAGCCTTCATGCCCCCGGCCTCACACAGCTCTATCTCCTGCTGCAAAAGTGTGCCCCAGAGCTACAGCCTGACTGGCCAGGCAGATATTAGAGTTCCTTGTCTCAGATTTCCTGTCTGGGTCACTACTTGAAGGCCATGTCAGACCGGGTAATACTCATCCAGCAGCATGAGGGTGTCACTCTGCCAGTTATCTCCTGTGTGGTCTTGGGTGTGTTCCTTAGGCCCTTTGTGCTCCTCGATTTCCTCAGCTGTAAGAGGCGGGTGATAACTGCACCTGTTCATAGAGGAGTTGTGAGGATTGAGTAAGTTAAGTCAGTAAGGAGCCTGGGGTCATTCCTGGCACATAGTAAGCCCTATAGAAGTTTTTGGCAATTAGATCATTACATGTACAAGTTAACGTAATTGTGAATATCACGGATCCATAGGATGGACTGATTGTGTATTAACAGGAATTTGTTCTAATCGATTATGTTCTGTCTCTGACAATAGCCGTGAAATGTGAAATGTGAAAGTGTAGGTGTGTGTACTCCTGCTCATGAAGGACAAGTTAGATAACTTGCAAGTTTTATGATGCACTTTATTTGTTCCCAGGATGATAATTTTGTCATGTTCCTCTTTCTGTCTCAAGGGAAGCAGGTAACAGGGCCATCCATTTGTATGTGTAAAATAAAACTATCAAAGCAAAACATGATGACAAACCACAAGTGCTTCTATCCTCATGCTTTCCACGATGCCTGTCAATGAGTGCTCACCGTGGCCCTCTCCTGGCCTTCCTACTCCCAGCCCTCTTCTGGCTTTCCCACTGAGTGAGAGCTCATTTGACAGGCCAGACAGCATCTCCAGGCCCTCTCCTGCCACTTGAAGGAGGCCTCTCAATCTCTCTGGCCACCAGCACCCCAACTCAAAATGAGGATTTTAACAAGATGAACCCTATATTCCCACCTTGACTTCTACATTGTATATTGCAGAGAGAGTGCTGGGGGAAAAAAAAGAAATGAAATGAAGTGAAAAAAATGAAAAAGAGAAAGGATTTGCTAACCCATGACATTTATGTCTAGAGGACTCACAAATGAAATTTTGAGAAAAAGATACGGTTATGTCTCAGCAAGTAGAGCTTCCGAAACATCATGTGCCAACCTCTCCTTCGAGGGTTGTTGTGTCTTCTTGGGTGTCAGTGATTCTGGTGCCCACGTTTCATGATCCTGACACAATTCAGTTTATTTTCAGTAGGAGAAGAGCAGTGACTCAGGACAGCCATGCTAGCCTGGACTAATCTGGATAAATTGTCCCACACCAGAAATAAACAGGCCGTCAACCCCAAATGTCAAGCATGACACAAGGAAATTGGAAGGACCCACCAAACTCAAGGATTCTCCTGGCACACAAACTGAGGAAGAACAATACATAGGACTCAAAGACTAGATATGTCCCTTCAGTATGCTATCTTTTGTATTCATGTTGGAGTGAAGATGGGGAAATAGCAGCAAAGCACTGTACAGTCCCTTTTGGAGTACTGACCAGTAATTTCATAAAATGTACAGTTTTATTCAAAATTAATCATGGGTCATTGGCACGGATCTCATATGAATGGCTGGGTGCTGTCCTCCCAGTAATGAATGAGTTCTCACTCTTAATTCATTCAAGAGCTGGTTATTTAAAAGAGCCTGGCATTTCTCTTGCTGCCTCTCTTGTCATGTGACACCCCAGCTTCCCATTTGCCTTCTGCCCTGAGTAAAAGCTTCTGCACCAGAAGACGAGCAGATGTTGGTACCCTGCTTGTACAGCCTGCAGAACCGTGAGCCAAATAAACCTCTTTTCTCTACAAATTACCCAGTCTCAAGTATTCCTTTATAGCAATGCAAAATGGTCTAATACACCTGTCTACACCACTTAGTTCAATTTATTAATTATATTTTGAGAGTTGTTTAATCAGAGTATGTTGTCCTTTGCATGTCAGCAATTGAGTGAAAGTGATATTCAGTTGGTTTTGATTCTTTGTAAGCAAAGACCTGGCATAAGTCACTTAAGACATCTTATTTCTATTTAGATCAGATTACTCAAATCTGTGACATATATGTTATATATAAATATATATCATACATTATATATTCATATGTATGTA
>NW_012115110.1:4243478-4262132 GCF_000951035.1 Colobus angolensis palliatus
TATTATATATAATATTATATATGTATAAATAAATTGAAAATAGCCTTCTGAGGCTTGCTGTATTCTGCCTGGACTATTTCAGGATTCCTTGACAGGGAGATGAAGGTGGTTCCATGTCCCTGTGTGATGGGAATGCTACAGGATGTGGCCCCTTGTTCTGGGAGCTCCTGGAACTCTCTGAACTTCTCACCCAGGCTGTTCTGGTGCTAGAAAATATTTCTTCAAAGATAAGTTGAAAAATCTTGTTTGCAAACTGTCAAAGCCCCAGAGGCACCACTTTCTCTGAGTATTCTCATCTGTAGCTAACATTTCTCTTGTGACAGTACACCAGGTCTAGAATTTAATTTCCTGGTATTCTGACGTAAGAGCATGATGACGCAGGTACCATTAGACATGGCCTAGGAAGCTTTTGGCCAGGAGCAATTCTTTGTATAATGGGTTGAAAAGAAAAGCCTCATGTAGAGAATATTTAAGTATATGGAGCTCTTGAGTTAGCCTTTCCAAAAAGTGATACTGTTGAGATTACTTTTATTAAAGAATTAAAAAATTCTGTGGCCATGACTTCCTTAAATTTTTAATCACTTATATAGCTATATTTGTGTTGTAATTTGGAGGAGATTGGGCCATGACCACTGGACAATGTCCAGGATACCCCTTGGCCATCTTGACCTGACCCTGGTCTTTAAATACTGAAAACCTTGGCATACTGCCATGCATCCTAGCTCTCTGCCCTACTTGCCTACCAACGGAAGTTTCTAGATACAGAAAACAAGGACTGAAGAAGTACTCAGCGTTTCTCAGAGGCAGCAGTGCAGAGAAAAAAGAATGTGAAGCAAAAGGCAAATGACTCTGGAGAGGGGCCGAGTGTGTGTGTGGTGTTTGGACAAAGTTGAGGACAACGTGGCCCATGGCAATGAGTGGCTGGTGTGTCTCTGCCTTGTGCTGGGTGTATCTGGCTGTGTGGCACTTCGTGTGGCAGGTGACTGAGGACCTTTGTGCCCACCTTGGCAATGTGGCCTGAGGAGTGTGCCTGGAGCTGGCTGGAGTCAGGGAGGCTGGGGATTGCTTATGGAAATCCATGGGGCCTGGGCCCTAGGGCAGCGGTGCTCACTCACCTCCATCTCCCCTAAATTGGCAGCTGCTATGGGGGCTGAGGTGCTGCAAACACAGCTGGACCCAAAGTCTGAGTGTAAAAGAACAGTGCACTTTCATGGCTGTGGCTAGACATAGCAACTGCTCCTGGTAAACCATCAAAGAAATGTAGATATATTCCGACAAAAATAAAGAAGCATCCTCTTCTCCCAGTTCCACACCCAGTGCTAGCCAATATTAATGGTTATATTTATATTTGTATAACTGTTTTTTTTTGGGGGTGACCTTTTCTTTTCAGTGTGGACAATAATTATACACTGCATTTCTACAGTTCTGGGAACTGTGCCATGTTTTATCTGATTTACCTGCCTTAGGTCACCATCTCAGGAGTGAGCCATGGAGGGTGAAGATGGGATGGGATGGATAAATGGGCTGGAGATCAGCAGGCCAAGAAGGGTCTACAGCCCATCAAAATTGGGAGGGAAATCTGGCTCCTGCCGTGTCCTCCAGCGCCCTCTACTGACAAAGCTCAGCACTGCACCAGCGGGCGAAGGAGGAATGTTTGCAGGGCCCAGAACCAGGATCACATACAGGCATTGAAGGGTGAATTTGTGGCTATCAGACAATATTTTAATCAACACCACAGAGTGTAAGAGTGAGTATTCAGTGAGCAGTAAAGAAGACCAAAATCCTTGCCCCCAAGGGCTTGCATTCTCACCAGAGGAGACAATGTTAACTCAACAAATAAGTGCAATGCACAGATGTGGGTGGTGATGAGTGCTAAGGCAGGAAATGAAACAAAGCAAGGGGTTGGGAGTGCATGGAAAGTTTCAATGTAGACTCCGTGGGGACTGGGAAAGACTTCTAGACACATAGGCCTGACAGCAGTGAGGGAAAAGCATGTACCAAGGCCCTGTGGTGGGAGCATTCCTGGTATTACAAAGGTAAGCAAGAAAGCCAGAGTGACTGGGGTGTGGTGAACATGGGAGAGATGAGGTCACAGAAGTAGCAGGCCTGGAGAGTGTGTGCATGTGTGTGTGCATATGTGCATGCATGTGCATGTATGAGAATGTGTGTATGCCTGTGTGCACATGTATGTGAATGGATGTGAATGTGTGTGTATGCAGTTGTGCAGGTGTGTGAGTGGGGGCATGTGTATGTGTATGTGCACCTGTGTGTATGCATGTGTGTGCACATGTGAACGTGGTATGTGCACATGGATGTGAACATAAGCATTTATGCATTATAAATATAGTTTATAATGCATAGCTTATCATGCAACATGGCAAACATAGTTGTATTATAAACAATGCAACTTTGAGAACGTGTGCACGTGTGTGCAGAGTGTGTGCATGGGCATATTTCTGCATGCATATGTATATGTTTGTGTTGTCGACAGGATTTACGAATCTTTGTAGACCATTAGAAGAACACTAACTTTTACTGTGAGGAAAACAGAAGGCACTGCAAGTTTTTCAGCAGAGGAATGGCAGGATTATCTCCATAGTTTCACAGGATCTCTGTAGTTGCTGTGGTGGGAGACTTGGCTGTCATGGATCAGGGCTGGGAGCAGGGGCTCCTGGAAGGAGGTGGGGGACAACAGTGGCTTGGCCCTTGGTGGAAGCAGTGGAGATGCTGAGAAGCAGGCAGTCTCTGGATGTATTTTAAAGATAACACCAACTGGATTTGCTGAGGATATGAGTGGAGATAGTGATTGGTCTGAAAGTTTCTGACTGAGGGATTGTTTGAGCTGGTTATTTCTTAAAGGGGCAGGAAAGTGGATCTTCCAGCAACCGCAGGCTAAGATAAGAAAGAGGCAGTGAAATCACTTTTAGGAATCTCCCAGCTCATCTGTTATCTTCTGGAAGAGGGCAAGGCACCACCAGGGCCACTGACTGGTGAGGGAGGGCTCCCCCAGGAGATTCTGCTCATCCTGGCTGCTCTCTCTTGAACTTGGCCATGCGACCTAAGGATTCCAGATGAGCATTGACATTTGATTTCTTGTGCACCACCTTAAAGTAGAATTTCTTACTGGCAGGCTAAGCTGTTCCCTGCCCAAGAGAGGTTATGTGTCTCCCTATCAACTTGAAAATAGACTCAGGAAATTCAAGAACTCTGAATTGTCAGAAAATAGCTCTGTCCTTCCACCAAACCCACTAGGAATATACTGAAGACCACAGGAGTGATGTCAACAGAAGCATTTGTCCTTTTCCTGACTCTTTCAAATCACTTGGTGAGAGATGTTTCATTTCTGTTCAGATGCAAGCTTCTTCCTGGAGTGGAGGCTTACAGGCAGGCTCTGTGGCATGCACTCCCCAGCTCTACATGGTGCATTTTAACTGAAGTGAATACCCTGAGAAGGTTTTGCAGAAAAATCAAGGAGATAATTTACCTATGTAAATACCCAGCCATGTTCTTTCCTGTTCTGTTGTGAGCTCTCTGAGTCAATAGTGAGCAGTCAGAACTATGACGTCACTTGAAGGCCAGGGTTTCAGAAGTTGCCCAGCGTAGGAGGAAATGAAATTCACCTTCAGGATACTGTGTGAGGGCAGGAAGGATCCTCAAGCCCTTCACCCTTTGGTCAGGGCTGTTAAACACTCTCAGAATTAGACTTACTCTTAACGAAATGTAAATGTAAATTACTTTCCAGACCAAATACAAACCACCCTTTATCATTTTCAATTTTGAATTCTTTGTGCCTCTCTACACGAGCATTAGCAGAGATAATTGAAACTTGCAGCATTTAAATCCATGTTTTAAAAAATGATTCAGGAAGCTCGTCAATGTCGTTAGACTATTACAGTGTCATTTATTCCTGCCAAGAGGTCTACCAAGCAGTTTTGACCCAAATGTGGTATCTCTAAGTATCTGCTTCCTCTGGCCTCCTAGTAGACACAAGTTGACTTCACTCTTGTCACGGATGTGTCTGGCAGTGGCTTGGGTCCCTTCGATGATAATAAGAAGCGTCCCTTGTGTGAGGGCCCCTGGGACTTTTCTGGAGAAGCAGCAGCATTAGCTCAGCCCAACAAATTATGGCTGTCACCAGTGGCTGTGCCCAGAGGATGAAATATGTCCACGCAGTGGAGGAGCCCCTCCTGAATGTGCTGAGTCTCTCTGCCTTCAGCACAGTTCACCTTGAGAGAGAGTCAGGCTGGCTTTGGGAATGGATTTAGAGAGGAGAACGCTGACTCTCTTGCCTAATGAAGATTTGCTATGCATTAAGACTCTAAATCATTGAAGCCAAGAACTACTAATAATCAGAGCTGATAAAAGCATTAAGGAAACCTTTAATCCCCTGGTCCTGGGAGCTGAAGGTTTGCACAGCCTGTCATTTATGCACTGCAACAACTAGTCTTAATGGGGTTAGCATGTCTGAGATCGGTAATTATTACAGGCACTGCTTGCTGAGCCTCCGAGAGCCACGCTTCAGCCCTGAAAGATCTTCTGGGTATTGTTTTATGACTTTCCCCGGCTGCTTTTGGCTGGCTGAAAATGAGCACAAACACTGCTGCAAAATTGCTCTTCAGGACGACCTTTCTGAAAATTTGCCCCCAAGTGTTTATTTCTTTTAGGCATAAGGAGTCAGAATTAGTGGTAAACATCAGAGTATAATTCTTAGATACTTTCACTGTTGAATCTATTCTTTATTTGGAGATTTTAATTTTCCTCCCTTTGAAATAATTGCATTGATTTTATTACACCATAGTATCAGCCTTTAAAAAATATTTGTCATTCTCAAAAATTTGCCTGACCTTGATTGTGAAGTCATTTTTTTTTCATAAAGAAGGTTTGATGAACATGTTCATTAATCTATACTATGTTTATTGGGCAAAGGTATAGTTAAACCTGTATCTTCAACTCTCAAATAATGTCTTAGTCCTTTATGTGTTGCAATAAAGTGATACACGAGGCTGGGATATATATATGGCTTATTTGGCTCATGATTCTGCTGGCTGGAAAACTGACCCTCTGGTGAGGCCTCAGGCCACTTCCACTCATGGTTAAAGGCAAATGGGAGCCGGCATGTACAGAGATCACATGGCAAGAAAGGGAGCAAGAGGCAGAGAGTGGAGGTGCCAGGCTCTTCTTAACAACCACTGTCTTGGGAACTAATAGAGCAAGAAGTCACTCATTACTGCGAGAACAACACCAACACGTTCAGGAGGAAACTAGCCCCTGACCCATATACTTGTCATTAGGCTCTGCCTCCAACACTGGGAATCAAATAACATGAGGGTTAGAGGGGGCAACATTCAAATCGCAGCTACTAAGCACTTGTTTGGCCTGCATTTGGTGTGTGTTCTTAAAGATGGGAAAAATAAAAGGGCTGGTCCCTGGCAGAGGAATTCAGAACATGTTAATATCTACAGGACTTGGGCAAAGGCAGTGAGTAGAAGTGGCAATACACTTTAATAAATGTACCTTCGATAATCGCTTGAACCCGGGAAGCAGAGGTTGCAGTGAGCTGAGATCGCGCCACTGCACTCCAGCTTGGGCAACAGAGTGAGACTCCATCTCGAAAAAATAAAACAATAGTGCCTGGAAGGATGTTCTTCATTAACATTGGCTGTGACTTTAGCACGGAGATCACTGATGTGCTGACATTTTTGTACAGTTCCAAGGATGCCACCTTCAAGTGTGATTGGACTAAGATTATGAGACCCCCCTGACTGGGGTCTTCCATTACTCTAGCATCTCACAATCAGGGGCTTCAGTCAGAGAAACTCTTCCCCACTCTCTTTCCATGTTATCTACAGCCTTGTTCACCAAGATTGCCCTATAAAAATTGGTTCTGCTGGTTGTTGGTATTTTTACATTGAAATTCAAGTGTGATAATTCTAATGGAATTATTGTAAATGATGGTTCTTATGTTTTATTTAGGCACTTCACCAAATGACCTCAGCAGAGTGGGAAAGTCTCACATAGGTGACTTGCTATGCCCAGTAGCCTGCGTGTCACTCCACAGATACTGACTTCCCTGTAACTTTGCTATTTTGGGGTTATTTATGTTTCACAACCAAAACATCCTGTCAAGTTTTAGTAAATCGGGTGAGATATCTAAATTATGTTAATAATTTTTAACACTTTTCATTTTGAAATAGTTTAAGTCTTAAAAGAAGTTGCAAAAATGGTACAGAAAGTTCCTACATGTCATTTCCCCATCTTTTCCCTATAATCTTCCCTAGCCATAGCACACTATCAAAACCAGACCATTAATATTAGACAACTCTATTAGCTCAACTGAAGACCTAAATCAGATTTCACCATAAGTCTCTATTTTTAAATGGTATTATTGGCTGAATTTGTCTCTTACTTGCAGCCTAAAGCATTCATAACTGAAATATCATGCAACTGTAAGTATGTAAGCACACAGACACACCATGTTTGATTTTCTGATTGGATTTTCAGTAGACAGACACTTGGGAATGTTAACTTTAAATGTATTTAATAGACATTACTGTCCTACCACTAGAGCTCATAAATGGACTTGTTTTGAAAAAGTATATGTTATTATCACAGAACAGGATGATATCTTTTAGAAATCTCTCCCATGGATTAGGGGTTCATCCTGACTCTTATCTTCTTTTTTCAATGTAAGTGATTGTCTTTAAATAATCATGTTTGAGCTTCTGTCCTAGGCAAGCCTGAGGCTCAGTAGATTCTGTGCCCCTTCAGGGTATGAATCTCACTAAATTAATCTTTCTATTCTCTGTATGTAGCAGGGTCTGGCATACTCTAGGTGCTCAATAAGCTCAATAAATGTGTGTTAAGTGAGCAAGTGAATAAATGACCAGATGCAGATGGAATGTGGCATGTTGTTCAGCCTGTGATGTGGATAAATGGGTGGGTAAAAAAATGAGAATTTTGTTGATGCCACTCTACTAAAACTCACTTTTAGATTTCAGAATGTCTGTTCTGGTGATGCATTCAGTATTTTAGTGAATACAGCTGCACTGGGACAGAGTTGACCAATCATATCTCTGGCTGGTGTTGGACATGGGCCATCTATTCAGTCGTCCCTGGGGCAATTCTTGGAGGCAATAGGGGAGGTTTCCTACCTGGACCCATTTCTTCCACCTAATTGTGCCTCAGGACACACCAGAGAGGGTCATGTCATAAATCGGACACCTATGAGAGGGTGACACACCTATGAGAGGATGACACACCTATGAGAGTACGACACACCTATGAGAGGATGACACACCTATGAGAGGATGACACACCTATGATGAGAGTACGTTTCCAGACTGACTCACTTTTAGGTTCTTTCAAGCAGCAGCAGGAGGCTGAAAGCTGCTCTTCTCAAGACCTGGCCTTCACATGTACCTTGTGGGGCTGTGGTGGTCTCTGTGTACAGGAGGGTCTAGAGCTATTGTGAACCTAGACCAGGGATGGCAGGGCCAGAATCCTGCTGTGGGCAGCTCAAGGGCTGCAAGGGGGCTTGAGAGCAGTCAGTGTGGAGAGAGGCTAAAAAGGAAGAGGATGGAGGGGGTGATGGTCTGTCTGGTCAGGCCAGCTGGAACGGCACTGAGCAACTTGTTCCACATGTTGGTCTTTTCCTTGCAGCATTCCACTTTTGGCATCAAGCACTGTACCAGTTAGGGATTAGCTTCAGCTTCTAAAAACAGAAAACTCAAAATGACAGTGGCTTGAGCAAGATTTCTATTTCATGTGTAAGTCCTGGCCAGCTCTGGCTCTTCATCACAGCAGGGATCTTGCCGAGCTGCCAAGCATGGTCCTCATCTTCCCAGCCCCGGTGTACCCTTGGCCATCCTGTCCACGCTCCTAGCAGAAGGATGGAGCAAGAGGTTGAGGAAGGCAGAAATGTGCACACCAGCTCTCCTACGGGATGCCCTGAGAAGCCATCTCTGCACACTTCTCTGACATCCCATGGGCTGGATCTTAGTCACACGAACACACCTATCTACAAGGGCAGCTGGAAAATGCAGTTTCTATTCTGGAGAATAGAAACTCCTGTCAAAATGCCCAGTTCCATTCTGATAGGAAAGAGAAGAAAACAGATATTAAGGAGATATTAGTAGTCTCTGTCTGAAGGTTAACTCTGAAGTATCATTTACATACCTGAGAGCACATTGTCCAAAATTGTCAGTCAACATTGTCTAAATTCAGTGGCAAGAACTGTCCATGGTCCAAGATTTTGTCCTTCTTGTAAGCTAAAATGTTAGCTTGTCACAGTTTCATGGATGCTGGTGGAAGACATGAGACTCCTGAGTCAGAAGGAAAGGACAGTCCATTGCTCACGGTAATGGCAGTGGTCAGAGTATCAGCATTTGTTTCTCACATGATGATGCTAAGGAGGGCACAGCGACACTTTCACACACACCAGGTTTTGTTACAGGAGACCAACCCTGAACACAGGGAAGCCAAATCTTCCAACAATGCCTGTCTTTGCTGAGGAGGGAGATCTGACCTCAGTTCTCTAAGGCTGATCACTGTCCTTGACAATGACCTTGCAGACACACTGGGACCCATGGAGAGCTGTTCCACATTCCATAATGACATTCCTCCAATCACGTTGTTCCTTAGCATCTCTGTTTTCATTATAGCTCTGTCAGATCACATATCATGTGGCATCCAGGTAGCTAAAATACTGCAAGTGAGGGACTTGGCAAGGGAGTAAGGCTGGAAAAGGTTTTCCTTTCCCCCCAGTCTGTTAATTCCTTCTGGTTCTTGTTTTTTTCCCCCTTGTTACAAGGCAGATACTGAATGGTCAGGACTCAAATCTTCCTCCTTGTGGCAGAGAGGCCTCAGTCAGCTGAAAGGAGGAAGTCAGACACTTATCTGATGCTGCAAAATACATCCTTATGGTGCTCTTTGGACAACTGTGGGTTTGCCTTTGGGAGACAACAGTTTTTATTATTTGCAACTCTGTCAATGTCCCCTATTTATATTTTATTAAACTCATTGAAAAATTTATATGTCAGATCATTCGGTTAAAGCATTTTAAAGGCCCAGTATCTCATCATATTGGGGTTTGTCGCCAATTATCTTACAGGAAATTTGGTTTCCCATCCATCCTTCTCCTCCCACTTCAGGGTCCACCTGCTAGTGGCCTGGGTATCTCCAGAGGCAGGTCCTCCCAGCATCTACATTTCCTCTTCTGGACCACTGGGGACGAAGGCTGGAGAGTCCATCAATAGCACTGCCATGACCTCCTGGCAAAGGGGACAGACGACTGCAGCTTATGCCTTTAACACTGGCTCTCTCTGAGTACGTTTTACAGTTGCTGGTGGGGGCCACACTGGGAGAAACATTTCCCGTTGCTTTTTCCTTCCATTCACAGAGAGTCAGCCCCCAGCATCAAGACGGAGCAGTTGTCCAAAATTAGATGCTGCTGCTCTCATTTGTTGGTTAAAAATAGCTGTTCTGCACCCTTTATGCCATCACCAGGGGCTGTTTTCAGCCAATGTTTATGACAGAGAAAGACATTTGCTAATTCACTGCTTATTCAAGGAGAATAGAACTTATTTGTTGTTCCCCTGCAAATAGACAACTGGGGATGTTAGCAGCAATTTACTTGCATTTTCTTAGGATTTGCAGGGTGGTTTTGTGATAGGAAAATGGCTAGTGAGGACAGAGGAAAGAAGGGCACACATTGAACCTAATTTTTTAAAAGAAGCAATGAAACTGGGCCCAGCCAGTGAGGCAGCATATGGTGCTGGACAAATCTGATAAAAGGGGAATCACCAAACTTGCCATTTCAATGGAGCGAAGCCCAAAGGAGCCGGAGCACCTAGAAGGTTTGCAGTCCCCCCTCCCACCCCAAGGCCTTTGGTTCGTCCCCGGAGTGTGCCCAGGGCTTCTGATGCCAGAGGCAAAGAGGGAGCTTTTGCCTTTTGAATTCAGGGCTTCCTCGTATTCTCACAGAGTCAGAATGGCTGTGTGTTTACGTGTGAAGCCCTGGGCACCCCCTAGCCCCTTCCTGGGCTGTCCTCCACCTTTTCTCTTCTCACCCTTTGCTGTCCCCCGAGTCCTGCAATCCATAGTGAAGAGGCCAGAGGCCCGGGTGGGGAAGTGGGCGGGGGCAGCCATGGCAGTTTCATCAAAGGCGTGGGATCTTTTTATCTCTGGTAATAAATAGTAGCATGAAACTATTTTAGGGGCAGCGCCAGTCTCCGGGAATTTTAAAGTTCAATTTTCCGGGAACAGAGTCTGAAGACATTTATCTCCAAGGCAGCGTTAACACTGAACTTTAAAAAGCCAAACATGGAGGAAAGCCTTTTTAACACTTTGCTTTTGGATCTCAGGGTGGGCCAGCAAGGCAGCCAGCCAGAGATCAAGATTGCACCTGTCCCAAGACTGGGTATAAAAACAGAACGGTGGACACAACTCCATGAGAAGGTTTTGACCAAATGTCTTGAATCATAGAAGATTTGACTGTAAACTTACTCCACATTTGTTGGATGATTTTGCTGAACTGAGCTAAGGTAGAATTGGATATTGAAGAGCTAAAGTGTGTTGACTTTTAAACATTTTTTTATAAGCTCAACTTTTATCTTAGATTCAGGGGATACATGTGCAGGTTTGTTACATGGGTGTATTGCGTGATGCTGAGGTTTGGTGTGTGAAGGATCCTATCATCCAGGTACTGAGTATAAGTACCCAAGATTTTGTTTTCCAACTCTTGTTGCTTCCAATAGTCCACAGTGTCTACTGTCCCCCTCTTTGTGTCCATATGTACACAATGTTTAGCTCCCACTTGTAAGTGAGGACATGTGGTATGTGATTTTCTATTTCTATGTTAATTCACTTGGATAATGGCCTCCAGCTGGATCCATGTTGCTGCAAAAGACATGATTTCATTCCTTTTTATGGCTGTGTATAATGCCATGCTGTGAATGTACCACATTTTCTTTATCCAGTCCACTGCTGATGGGCACCTGGGTTGATTCCATGTCCTTGCTATTGTGAATAGTGCTACGATGAACACAGAAATGCATGTGTCTTTTTGGAAGAACGGTTTATTTTCTTTGGGTATATACCCAGCAGTGGGATTGCTGGGTGGAATGATAGTTCTGTTTTTAGCTCTTTGAGAAATCTCCACACTGCTTTCCACAATGGTTGAACTAATTTACATTCCCACCAACAGAATATAAGCGTTTCCTTTCTCCACAGCCTTGCCAGCATCTGTTGTTTTTTGATGTCTTAATAATAGCCATGCTGACAGGTGAGAGATGGTATCTCAATGTGGTTTTGATTTGCATTTCTGATGATTTGTGATGTTGAGCTTTTTCTCACATTTATTGGCTGTTTGTACGTCTTCTTTTGAGAAGTGTTCTTTCATGTCTAACGTGTGTTTCAAAGTACAATGAGACATAGACCCAGTAATGCAGACATGAACATATTTGTCCTGCTTAAGAATGTGTCTCAGGACATGGGGATCTTCTCTTTGAGGAGCTGTTCTGCCGATTCTGGGCCCCATCCTACTGGCTGGAAGGGAAGGAAGGGCCCCGTGCCCACTGATGAACTGCACTTCTGTCTTCTTCTCTTGCCAAGGCTTGCTCAGCAAAAGCATGCAGTGGGGAAGAGCAGGAGTCCAGGCGCACAGGCACAGCCAAGGGTCTCCCGGATCAAGGGTGGGCTGGGTTCCTACAGTGTGATCTGTGCAGTCACTTAGGGCTCCTGCTCAGAGGGCCCAAGTTAGTCTCTGCTAGCTTGAAATTCTTCATACTTTTTGAATAAGAGGCTCCACGTTTTCATTTTGCATGGAGACCGGAAAGTTATGTGGCTGGTCCTGGCTTCGAGAATAATGAGGAGAAAAGCCAAGTGGAGGGGGAATAAGGGTCAAACAGGAGTGGAGTTGAAAAAACAGAATGTTTAAGACAGAAAATCATATATTTTAGGGTACTTTGCAGACAGCAAGAGAGAGGAGGAGAGTGAGACAGAAATGACGATGGTTCTTCATCATAAAGAAAAAATAAAAGATTAAGCATGTCATGTGGCCTCCAAGATACTTGGAATAAAAGATGGGCTGGTTCCAGGTAAATCTTAGCTCCAGGTGCTGCATGGATAGCTTCAGTGTTTGCATTGTCTGGAGTTAAAATAAACATGAGTTTGCCTGCGTGGTCGTCTCCATTTTCAGCAAAAGTCAATTAGGAAATGATTTTCTTCAAACCATATTGGCATTTTTTTTTTTCCCAGAAAGATTTGGTTCCTAAATGACAGGGGGACTAAAGGTCAAATCATTTTTCCATTACATTTAATGCAGGAGCTTTCCATTTTTTAGGCCTCCCTGCAGAAGAGTTTCAATTGCATTTCCCTTTGTTCTCCAAAGGGAGTTTTACAGTTCTCTGATTTACGCTAAGGTCAAGAGAAGGTTTGCAAGCTGCCACAGAACATAAATTACAGAACCTCCTGACAAAATAGTGGGTCAGAAAAGTAATGTGGAATACATTAGTGAAGGGTAGATTAACACAACTTTAAGTGCTAATTTATTTCTCAAATGTGCAGCTTGAAGTCTTTCTCTCTTATCATTAGACTCAAGGCTGAGTCTCTTCCATATTGATCAGGAGCCTCTGCAGCAGGCACACGCAGGATGCTGTGCTGTGCGTGGTGAGAAGTGTGACTCACTACTGGTGAGAATTATTCAGCAGACAAAATGAACTGGGAGGAAGTGAGTGATCTTTACCTCTTAGGCGAGAGGATGCAATTATCAAGGAAACTGATGCACAGAACACAAAGCCCCAAGCATGTATTTGGCTCTCCTCGGTGTGTTTTGTGGTGCCTGGTGAGGGGTGCACAGACCTCCAGGGTTTGCAGTCCTGCTGGGAGAGGAGAGTAACAGACAGAAGTCATTCAGTGGCAACCCATGGCTGATGGCTTGCAGGAGGAAGCCAAGCCACTGCTTGAGGGAGAAAGGCATTGTGTGTGAGATTCTTCTAGAAGGTGGGTCTTCAGTAGACCTTGAGGGAAGAGGCTCAGGGGGATGTTTGGCAAGGATGGGGGAGGCCTGTGGGGGAAGGGTGCCTAGAGCAAAGGACAGAGGATGGTGTGAGTCACTCTGGGGAGTGACGTAAGTAAGGCGAGTAACCCAGAGAATTGTGTTTCCTAGGAAGGCAGTGAGCACAGGGCCGGTGGGGAGTGGTCAGAGTGGGGACAGACTGTGGGTGGGGTCAGCGTCTCCCTCTTTCTACACTGCTCACAGTGATCGCCTGCCGGGATGGGGGTGGCGAAGCTGAATCCCCACAGCCGTTGCTGACCATGATCTCAGGAACAAAGAAGCAGTGAATGTGCATCACCCTTAGCAGCTCTCATCTGAGCTTCCTGGGTCCAAGACATGAAGCCCAGGATTAGATATGGAGACAGGACTCAAACTCCACTGAATTCATGAAACTGGTGATCTGGTTAGAAAGAGAATCACATGCAGAGTCTTAAGGCTAAATATCAAAACACTGCAGAGGAAGGAGGCATCACTGTGACCTGGAGTTAAGTCAGAACAGATGTTGTGGAAGAGTCAAGGTCCAGAGGAATCTCAAGCAGGCACACGCCTTGGCTCCTTCATTCATTTACTCAGCAAAGAATGTGGCCGCCACAGACCCTGCTGGGTGCTGGGTGGACTGCAATGATGGACAAAGACATGGAGCCAAGACAGACCACAAATATATAAAGAACAAATCATGAAAATAATTTCAGATGCCAATAAAGAAAATAGACCAGCATGGCAGGATAAGAAGGATGAGGTGCGGGGAGGAGAGTCTGATTGGATCATCCCAGGAGGTATCTCTGAGGAGCAGCATTTTCAAGGATACCTGGATGATGGAGATGGGGTCAGGGTGGGAAGGGAATTCTCCCAGGGGAGAAGGGTGTGTGGACAGAAATACACATGGCATGTGTAGAAGGTGAGGAGGTTTGCTGAGCTCCCAGCACTGTTCTAAGAGTTTCACCTGCATCAATTCTTAATCACCCTAAGAGAGAGCAGGGATGTGTTTCAGATTAGGAATGCGAGGCTGGGAGAGACTTCACCGCTGCTCCAAGGTCACAGTTGGAAGGGAACAGGGCTGGAACTGGAACAGCAGTCCCTCTGACTCCAGGGTTGACTTGCTGTGTGTTTTCTCAACAGAATCCTCCAAACAACCTCATTGATCAGCCAAGTGGGGCTGGGGAAGTGGAGCTCTGCACCCAAGCTGAGCTCAAAGTGCCAAGAGGAAATAGAAGAGCTGGGAAAAGAAGCAACATGTCAGCTGTATTTCTGCGGTAAGCCATTCAGTTGTGGGGCTTTGCGAAGCAGCCTCCTGCACGCATACTGGACGAGGAAGACCAGGAAAGATGATGCACCCTAGGCTGAAAAATTCCAAGCCCTTTAGGGAATAACACAGCAAACACTCTTAGTGTATTTTTTCTAAGTGGTTTAATGGAAATACCAGCTTTAGGAAACTAAAGTGATAAATAAAGAAGATCTGAATTTTACTTATGATGAAAATGCAAGGCAAGAGTATCTTTTAATGAGAATCTCACTTATTTGGGATTTCCCACTGAAGAGCACCAAGACAGGATATTTCTAATTTTTTCAACTAGGCAAACTTTAGAAATTAAAATCCAGAAACCATGAAACAGATCTCTGGATATTTGTTAAAACATTTCTGAGCTTTGTTTGAAGTAGTCCATGAGACCCATGAGATCCATATTTTTAATTCTGGTTCAATGTCGTATGTCCATTTTGGGTCTGTACATAATTGATTCTCCAGGTTGTGCATATCTTTGTACCATCCTTGATGCTACAGCCTTCAGGGAGCACTGCAAAGTTTCAGTGTGAGTTCTCACATGCGGAGGCTTCCTTTCTCCTCTCTGTATTCTTTCCTCTTGCCTCTAGTAAAGACAAAGTTAGAAGAAGGGCGGAGGTCTCTTTAGAAGCTTAGCTGCTGTCTATGGCCTGGGGCCTCAGCAGGAAAAGCAGAGAAATCAAGAAGGGACTGTCTATTCTACTCTAAGTGATGTCCATATTGCATTTAGAATTTTAGGAGCATAATTTCTTATTCCTGCATGCTCCTTCTTAGTAGCTGGGGCCTATTTTAAAGTCAAGAGAATGAGGAACACAGAGGGCTGCTCCTCATTTGTCGTCATCTGAACTCACACACTGAGAACATACAGAGGGGTAGTGAAGTGTTTCTTCTGTTGTTGATTTGCCTTAAATTAAGAGATAGCCCCAAATGAGCAGGCCATACCTTCTGCAGACCTGTGGAAGGCCTCGTGTCCATCCCTCCATGCCCAAGTGTTCTCATCTTGAGTCATTACTTCTTTTCCTGTGTAGAAGTAAAATATCGATTTGCACAGTGCATATGTTTGAGGGGCACAGAGGTGGAAGTGGGTACAGAGTCAGGCCTAGGTGAGTGTAGGTGGAAGTCCTGGGGGCTTTGCTTCTTTGCCAAGGGTGCTCCTCTGCAATCAGTTCTCATTGACCCACTCATTAATTCAGCAGATCATTAGTCCAAAGTCAGTGCCATCCAATTATAACCAGCTCCTCAGGTAAGCAAAGTTCTTCTGCTCGCTAAAGCTTGAGAATGGCTGGCTGCTGTTTGTCCCAATCTTAAAATGTCTTCTGCTGGCCACTTTGAGCTGGTTGTGGACACAGGTGTGCAGAAGGTGCTTCGGATGCTACCGCTACCTGCTCCCCAGCCCTCTTTCAGTGCGAAGTGGGAACGCTAAACCTGTGTTTCCCTAAATACCTTGCATTTAGGGTCTGGATATAACTTAGGTTTCGCCCTGTGAATCCTTGAGCTTAGACTCAGTCCCCATGGGGAGGGGTGGGCATGCTCTCTGTTTTTTCATTGCAGATGTGGTGTGGGGCTAGCAACTGCCATGGAAGCTTCTGGAGTCAGTGGGTGGCTGCCGCACCCTGCAGTTCCCTCTCCATTGCAGGATGGAGCTCTCTTGGTGACCTGGTTTCCCTATGGCTTTGAGAGTTTTTCTTGTGTGTTCATCCCAGAATTTGTTCCTTTACTGATAGGGTTTGGCTGTGTCCCCACCCAAATCTCATCTTGAATTCCCATGTGTTGTGGGAGGGACCCAGTGGGAGGTCACTGAATCATGGGGGCAGGTCTTTCTCATGCTGTTCTTGTGGTAGTGAATAAGTCTCACAAGATCTGATGGTTTTATTTTATTTTATTTTATTATTATTTTTTGAGATGGCGTCTCACTCTGTCGCCCAGGCTGGAGTACAGTGGTGTGATCTCAGCTCACTGCGATTCTCCTGCCTCAGCCGGGACTATAGGTGTGCACCATCACGCTTAGCTAATTTTTGTATTTTTAATAGAGATGGGCTTTCATCATGTTGGCCAGGATGGTCTTCATCTCTTGACCTCATGATTCGGCATCCTCAGCCTCCCAAGGTGCTGGGATTACAGGTGTGAGCCACTGTGCCCAGCCAATCTGATGGTTTTATAAGGGACAGTTTCCCTGCACTGTTCTTTCTGCCTGCTGCCGTCTATGTAATATGTGACTTGTTTCTTCCTGCCTTCCGCCATAATTGTGAGGCCTCCCCAGCCACATGGAACTGTAAGTCTGTTAAACTTCTGTCTTTTGTAAATTGTCCCATCTCGGGTATGTCTTTCTCAGCAGCATGAAAACAGACAAACACATTTATCCTTCCCAAGTAATTCTGTGAGCACTGGATAATTTATAAAAATTCCCTTTTGCTTAACAAGGTTATAGTGGGTTGAATGCTACTCTCCCTCCCCACCGCCCCCCCACCAAAAAAAGATGTGTTCACATGGAACCTGTGAATGTGACTTTGTTTAGAAAAGGAATCTTTGAAGATGTAATTAAGAACCTAGAGAAGAGGGGATCAGCCTGGGTTATCTGGGTGGGCCCTAAATTCAGTGACAATGTCCTTGTAAGAAGAGAAGTCTGGGTGCGGTGGCTCACGCTTGTAGTCCCAGCACTTTGGGAGGCCGAGGCAGGTGGATCACAAGGTCAGGAGATGGAGACCATCCTGGCCAACATGGTGAAACCTCGTCTCTACTAAAAATACAAAAATTAGCCTGGCATGGTGATGGGCACCTGTAATCCCAGTTACTTGGGAGACTGAGGCAGGAGAATTGCTTGAACCCAAGAGGTGGAGGTTGTAGTGAGCCGAGATAATGCCACTGTACTCCAGCCTGGTGACAGAGCTAGACTCCATCTCAACAAAAAAAAAAAAAAAAAAAAAGAGAAGACCACATGAATGAAGGCAGAGATTAGAGTGATGTGGCCACAAGCCAAGGAGCTTGTGAAGGCCAGGAGCCACTAGAAGCTGGGAGAGCCAGGAAGCATCCTCCCCAGAGCCTTTGGAGGGAGGGTGGCCCTGTGAATACCTTGCCTTTGGACTTCTGGGCTATAAAGCTGTGAGATAACAGTTTCTGTTGTTTTAGACACACAGTGTGTGGTTATTTGTAGAGCAGCCTCAGGAAGCAAACATATCTAGCTAGAGAGGATTCTGTTCTCTGCAATGTAGACTTGACTTACTCAAGTTTTCTCTCACAGTTGCAGCTAGCACAAGGCTGGAGCATTCATAAACTCAACTGAAGGCTTGGAGAGGGCATAAAACTATAACACTGTGAAATCTTAGTTCTGGCTTCTCAATATCAGTGGCCCTGGGAGCCACTGGCCAAACCCATCGCAGTGTCATCACCAGTGATCCATCTCTTCATCTGCTTCCACCATCAGCTATTGTGGAAACCAACTAACTTCAGATGGAAGTGCCTGGAGA
Organism: Colobus angolensis palliatus; assembly: GCF_000951035.1. Lineage (NCBI taxonomy): Eukaryota > Metazoa > Chordata > Mammalia > Primates > Cercopithecidae > Colobus > Colobus angolensis. The sequence continues at coordinate 4,261,276 of NW_012115110.1, forward strand.
CAGCATCCTTCCTCTTACAGAGAGCATGCTTTCTTCCTCTCCTAGCCAAAGGTAGTAGACAGAACTCAAATATTTAACATCAAACAATGTCCACAGAAATGTCCTATTCCATTTTTATATAGGGTGACTTACTGACTATGCCACTTCCTTCCAGAGCAAGCTCTGGGATTGGCCACTACAATGTTATTCCGTTCTGGCTGCTATCAAAATTCCATAAACTGGGTGGCTTAAAGAACAAATCCACAATTATTTCCCATAATTCTGAAGGCTAGGAACACCAAAATCAAGGCATGGGAGACCTAATGTTTAATGGAGGCCCCATTCCTTGTCTGCACATGAGCATCTCATTGTGTCTTCACATGGCAGAGAGCCAGGAGGGAGAAAGCCAGCTCTCTCATGTCTTTTTGTAAGGGCACTAATCCCATTCATGAGGGCTCCACCACTCATGATGTAATCACCTGTCAAATGCTCCACCTCCTACCATCCCCTTGGGGACTGGGCTTCAACATATATACCTTTTTTGGTGGCAGGTGAGTGAGACACAAACATTCAGCTCATAGAAATGACTTAAGCAAAAAGACCCACTGAGGTTTTCCTGGAGAAAGAAATAAACAACAACCTCCCCCACCCCCACCCTACACCCAAACAGCTCAATAGTTCCTCCCAAGATAAATGTTGTTGCTTCCCTGAAGGATAGGCAGTTAAAAAGAATGTTTTCCACACTCCAAGTGCATCATTACTGCTTGGGTTCTTCATGGTTGCAGGAAGATAAGACCCTGGCTGGGCACAGTGGTTCACGCCTATAATCCCAGCACGTTGGGAGGCTGAGGTGGGTGGATCACCTAAGGTCAGGAGCT
>NW_012115110.1:4269734-4326525 GCF_000951035.1 Colobus angolensis palliatus
GAAAAAAAAAGAAAAAAAAAAGGTAAGACCCAATGATGTTTCTTCTCCTTCTGTTCCCCGACCCAGTCTCTAGCCCACACCCCAGTTTGAGCTCTCGGCAGATCCTCCCAGACTCTCTGCTTCCATTTCTTTGTCCATGTTCTTCAAGTCTTTTGTCTGAAGTCCCCTTGTGCAGCAAGAGAATAAATGGTCCTAATATTGCTAATCTTTGAACACAGAAATTTCCAGAAAGATCCTCATATGATGCATTGCTCAGACCTGTGGGAATATAGGCCATCAAGCCCTTAGTCTTTTCTCAACAATTCATCCTTCACAGCAGATATGTGGTCTTACGTGGTTCCTCTTTTTTTTGAGCCAGGTATATGCACAGCTCAAACAGGCTATATCAGCTTAAATGTAATGGAGGAAGTTCCAGCTCTTCCCACTAATACGATCTGTTTTATCAGTTTGTCAATATGCCAGCTGGTGGAATTGCTGCCGATGGCAAGCATAAAACATTTCAAGGCAAGCACCAGCTGTTGGCAGGACAGCAGCAATGGCTGAGAGGATACCAGGCTCCTGCTGGGCTCCAGTGCTCTGTCTTGCTTGACTTACATTTTGTTTGCATCAGTAACTGATATAAACCCCAAATGATCAAGGCTCCAAGGGCCTCAGGGAGTGTAGTTGTGTATGGAGGCAGAACTGTTTAGCAGAGGTGAGCCGATCACTTTATTGGTGGCGGGAACCCAAGAAAGCAACGGGAATTCCAATTGGCATTTCAGGCATGGAGATGCTGGGGGCTGAGTGGAGGAATGATTAACGAAGAGGGGGAGTGTCCTCGCTCTCTTTAGACTTTATCCTTCTGCTGTGGTCAAGCCCATCTGGTCACCAAAATAAGATTCTCAAATTAAAAAAAAATAATTAAAAGATACGTAGAAATTCCAGGAATGGCAGAATTTAAGTTCTCGTTGTGGTGAACTATCGCTATGAGACCAAATGAACTTCATCTGCATATAGTGATAATGTGGTGTGAGACGGGGGAAGGATCCCAGTGCCTGCAGGTGTCAGGATGTGCACAGCCCATCCTCAGAGCCTACCTAGATGGAGCCTCCTACCCTAATAGTATCAATGCAGCAGATGTTTATTGTAAGAGCCAAACTGTGTACTAAACATTCTGGGCATTTTATGTTTTAACCCATTTGGTGCTCGGTCATTATGAGCAGTCTCTACGTTTAGCACTGCATTTTATAGGTGCCACACCTGAGATGTGCAGAGGTTGCTTACTTGTCCAGTGGTGCAGGGCAAGGGGCAGAGCTGACATTCAGTCAGTCAGTCTGACTGCAGAGTCCACGTCTCGACTGTGAAGATCGTGGCTCAGAATTGCTGTGGACAGTTCTAAGCTGTGTTGGGAACATTTGTTCAAGTTCAGCCCGAGGCATGGTTCAGAAGCTGAACTCACCTGTCATGCTTCCAAACCCACTGCTTGTTTAATTGATCTTAAAGTTTTCAAAGTCTGAGACAAAACAAATTCTCTGGCCCCTGGTTAATGGCAAGAGGAGAGAAACATGATCAGAATGCCTGTATCTTGGGTGGAAACGTGGGCCCACCCTGTGGCATGCACTTCTTTCCCCCACGGAAAGGTAAGATGATACAAATGTTCCATCAGCAAAAAGTTCAACAAACAAAGAGACAGCATAGCAGGGTGGGGCGATGGGCTTTGCAGCCAGGATGGGACCACACAGGCTGGCTCTTATGATGGTTGTTAAACAAGTTGATATTTTTGTTTTTTTTTTTGTTTGTTTGTTTTTGAGACGGAGTCTTGCTCTGTCGCCCAGGCTGGAGTGCAATGGCCGGATCTAAGTTCACTGCAAGCTCCGCCTCCCGGATTCACGCCATTCTCCTGCCTCAGCCTCCTGAGTAGCTGGGACTACAGGTGCCCCCCACCTCGCCCGGCTAGTTTTTTGTATTTTTTAGTAGAGACGGGGTTTCACCGCGTTAGCTAGGATGGTCTCGATCTCCTGACCTTGTGATCCACCCATCTTGGCCTCCCAAAGTGCAGGGATTACAGGCTTGAGCCACCGCGCCCGGCCACAAGTTGATATTTGTAATGCCCATAAGAGACAGGCCCATAGTCAGTGCTATAGTAAATCATGATATACATGAAAATGGTTACACAGTCCTATCAGTGGACTTGAGATTGAGTTCTGGCTTTCCTGTCCAGTGATAAAATTTGTTTTTGTTAGAAATTTATCAGTCAGACAATATTAACCATCAAGTTACTCATAGAGCTGGGAAGATTTAAAAATGCACAGGTGAGCGAGACCTGCCAGCATCACATTGCATTTTGGATCTGGGACTACTTAGAAGATGGCTATCTTCTCAAGTTCGCCTGGCCTTCCAGTGTCCCGGACCCTGGTCGTTGCTCATGGAACAGCCTGATCTTGGCCACCACGACAGCTGCCACTGCTCTTCTGTCGGCCCTGCCCCTTCCTCGGCCCCCACCAGGGTGGGTGTGTGCATTACCCTCTTGTCTTGGGGCAGCGCTGGCTCCAACTGCTACTTCCTGACCCTGAGGAAGTCCTGGACACAGGATCTGGTACTTGCAGCAGCTGCCGGGAGGGGACCGGTAGCAAAATTTAGCAAGTGGGAGTTACGGTCCGTGGGACACACGCTACCAGCATGAGACAGGAGAGGGGGAGTGCACTCCACACTTCTTCTCCCCTCCTGGCTCCAGGGAACTGTCCCGAGGCACCAGCTCTGTCCCTCTGTGTGGCAAAGTGCAGCGAGGTCCTGTACCCGGTTCTCTGTGAAACAGTGGCAGCACAGCCCTGCACCGTGTTGGACTGGCTTTCCCTCTCTCCCGGCTTCTCCTCCCTTCTCCTCCTTCTCTCCATCCTGGAATCGCAGCTCCTCAGATTCAGTAGCCCTTTGGTTTGTCCTCAGGTTCTGTTTTCTGGGAAACCTGGCCTGAGACCTGTTTTGAACTGCAATATTCTCCTTTCTTTTTTGACAGATGCATTCGATGCGTTCAAACCCCTCAGTCCCCTGTGGACAGGTCCTCCCTCTTCCTTCATCGTCCAGCTTGGTCCAGACGGTCAGCTTTATTTTTAGGGGCTCTGGTATCCACGCCTGCTGCCACTGCCCAACTCAAGTTTCCTCCCATCTGTCATAGGCATCTGCCTGGCTCTCCTGCCTTTACCAGCTTACTCATTGTTGTAATGTCTTCCCACCAGCCCGATGCATTTTTCATCCCCTTACAATTCCTTAATCCAAGCCTTGCAGAATGAGCTCAGGGCACGTCATTGAGATCTGGCACGACCTGGACTTGACCTGTCTCTTTCCAGTTGTTGCCCATTTGCTTCTACACATTGCAGTCATTTGTTCAACATTTCCTGAGCATCTTCTAAGTGCAGGCCCTGTGGGAGACACTTACAATATCGAGGTCAGCATAAAAGGCAGTCTCTCAGTTTCCTGTGCTGCCGTAATTAATTAGCATCATCTTGGTGGCTTAAAACAAGAGAAACTTGTTCTTTCACAGCTCTGGAGTCTAGAAGTTGGTTCCTTCCAGAAGTTCTGAGAGAGAATCTGTCCCAGGCCCCTCTCTCAACTCCTTGTGGCTGCCGGCCATCCTCCACAGCCCCTGGTTTGTGGCTGCCTCCCTCCAATTTCTGCCCTGTGTTCACGTGGGCCTTCCCCTGTGTCTCTGTGTTGAATCTCCTCTTCTTTTTCTTATAAGGACACGGGTCATTTAGGGTGAACCCTAAATCCAGGATGATCTCATCCCAATATCCTTAATTTAAATTACATCTGCAAAGACCCTGTATCTAAATAAGGTCATATCGATAGATATGGGGTTTAGGACTTGGAACTATCTTTTTTGGGGATGCCATTCAACTCGTTAAGGGCAGAAGATGATTTTTCATTCTCATGCAACTTCCTGGGGTTGGCATTTAGGAGCATTAGAGATTAACTGTGCTACCTTCATTCATCCTGCACGCGCCTCCCTCCCAGAAGAGTATTTCTTTCCCCATCTCCTCCTTCTTCCAGGCACAAGTCAAAGGCTGAGTTTCCATGGAGGCTGACTGGGCGGCCTCCTTCCAAGCTGCTTCTACTCCTCAACTTGTGTACTCTGAGTGTGCACTGGAGTCATCTGTCTAGAGTTTCCCTCCCTTTCTGAGTTGTGACCTGCTGGAGGTCCAGGGATGTGTGTGGTACAGCGTCGTTTAGGTGATGTTTACTCAACCAATGTTGAAAGAAATGGAGACCTCCACCTAGAAGATGACTCTTTTTGGAGTTCTTTCATTACGGGTTTATTTTTTTAGCCTAATAATGTGTTTAGACATTGGTTGAAAACAGTTGCATGGATGATACTCATTACATGTCTTAACTCTTGAAGATTTCTGTGAAAGATAAGACATAATAGTCGTTGTTACTAAGTAATGTATCATGCTTCCTTTTTAGAGTTAATATCTTTGCTCTTAAATACTGTTTACTCAATTTTGTAGACCAAAAAGTCTTGAATGTAATACATTTTAAGTGTTTCTTTATTTTATTTAGCTTAACAATGTTGATGAAGAAAGTCCCCAAAGGGAATATAAATGAAAGTAATTTCTGGTTCATGCTTCTCGCTGCCCCATTTCTATTTATTTAAAGTAACCATCAGCAGGTGAAATGACCCACAAGTTATGCTGTGAAAACATAAGCAGCAGATTACCCCATTTTTTTTTATATTGAAAGCAGTCTTGTGAGCTACACCTATTGCTACAACTTTTACTAAAGCATTTATTGCTTATTTCATGGATTGCTGACTCCTTGGCATTGGTTGGGATGGCTGTGAGGATTTATGGGTAAGCCTTCATGGGTCTGTCTCTGAGAAAAAAATCAAAGGTCTCTCTCCTTCAGTTGAACACAGGACGTTAAGCAATGTGCTTAGTCTGTCACTGAGGCAGGCCGAAGGGAAGCATAGACCCGTGACCACTCTTTCTAGAAGAAATTAAAGAGGAAATATATCTGGCAAATTATCTTTTCTTAAATGGATATTTTCCCTCAGTGGTAACTAAATGCACATAATACAATATTCTAGAAATATAAATTGGTCAATATAGTGAAGAACGTCTTCTTCCCTTCCTGTCTGCCAGCTGCTGAGTTCACATCCCCAGAGGCAATCTGTTATTCGCTTATGTCTGTTACATCCTTCTGGAGACACTCCACCTCTTATAGCTAAATCGGTGACACAGCATACACTTGCTTCCTTCCCTGACAACATGTTTCAGAGCTTATTCTATATAAGTTCTATTTCAGTATAGAACCTCAACATTCTCTTTTACAGTGGCATACATTTCTTACCAGTAACATTCTGACATTTATTTAACAATTATATTACTGAAGATCATTTGATATTTGAAACTTTTGCTCATACAAACAAGTGCTGTCCTGAATATTCTTATAGATACGCTGCTGTCCATATGTATGAGTATGTCTGTAGGATATGTTCTTAGAAACTGATTTGCTAGGTCAACGTTTATGTGCACTTAAAATTTTGAATTCCACCATCCAATCATTCTTTGAATAATTTTCCCCAATTAATATTCTCGCCAGCAAAATATGGCAATGCTTGTCTCCCAACATGCTCACCAGCACAATGCATTACCCACATGTGCAAATTTTGTGATCTGATAGGTAAAAAATTTTATGCCACTGGAGTTTTAATTTGCAGCTGTCTTATGTGTGCAGTTTCTTCGTTCATTTGTGTGTTCATTCTGCTGTTATTAGTTGAGCACTGACTGTGTTCTGGGCTCTGTTCCAGGTGCTAGTGATGAAATCCTGAACAGAGCAAACCCCAAATCTCCTATTCTCATCCAGCTGACATTCTAGTCAGAGGAGACAGGGAAAGGAAGAACAAATAGGTGAAATACACACCTATATGATGGTGATAAGTTCTAAGAAAAGCAAACCGGGGAAGGGGGTTAAAGAGTGCAGGTGGAGGATTGTATTTTCCATGGGGGAGAAGGAGGCCTCCTGGAGTAGTTGATGTTTGCACAGAGACCTGACCAGGGTGAAGAAGAGACCACAAAGGAATCTAGGGAGGAGATCCAGGAAGACAGGACAGCAAGCACACAGGCAGTGAAGAGTCGAATTCTAAGGACTTGCTCGGCATTCGTGCTGCTCATCAACAGTGCATAACAACCTGAAACTAAGAGGTTAAGCAGCAATCATTTTCATATGCTTGTGAATTCTGTGGGCCAGGAATTTGGACAGGCCTTAGTGGGGATGCTATTCTAGCACCTTGATGTATGGGGCCTCAGCTGAGAAGACTTGAATCTTGGAATCTGGGAATCTGGGTTACTTGAGGGCAGGCACTGGAATTTTCCAGAGGCTTTGTTGATCACATGCTGGCACCTGGGCTGGGATGACTCGAAGGCTGGGCTCAGTTGGGACAGTTAAGCAGGGCACCTACCTGTGGTCTCTCCATGACACTGGATCACTCCCTGCAGGCTAGCTAGCTTCTGACAAAGAACATTCTGATGGAAAATGTTCCTAGATTGACACAGGAACCTGCCCAGGGAGGTGGCATAGACTCCACCTCTTTTTTAGGGTAATGACAAGTTCATATTATTGGGAGATGTATTAAGGTTTAACCTGAAAAATGGAACCAATAGGATATATACACACACACACACACATACATATATATATATACACACACACATATACATACATACACATACACACAAACACATAAACCTGTTAAACTTATATATATGTACATATGAGATAGGAATTTATTTATATATTTTAAGGAATTGACCAACATGATTGTGGGGGCTGACAAGTTCAAAACCTGCAAGGCAGGCTGGAGCCCCAGGGAAGAGTTGATGCTGCAGTTCCAATCTGAAGAAGTCTGGAGGCAGAATTCCTTCTCCATTAGGTGACCTCAGTCTTTGCTCTCAAGGCTTGTAACTGGTGGAATGAGGCTTCCTCACATTACGGAAAGCAATCTGCTAATCCAAAGTTGTTGATTTCAATGTTCATGTCTAAAAAGCACTTTTTTTTTTTTTACTTGGAATGAATAAATTTATTTTTTTATTTATTATTATTTTTTAATTTTTTATTATTTTATTTTATTTTATTTTTATTATTATTACACTTTAAGTTCTAGGGCACATGTGCGTAACATGCAGGTTTGTTACATATGTATACTTGTGCCATGTTGGTGTGCTGCACCCATCAACTCGTCAGCACCCATCAACTCATCATTTACACCAGGTGTAACTCCCAATGCAATCCCTCCCCCGCCCCATAATAGGCCCCGGTGTGTGATGTTCCCCTTCCCGAGTCCAAGTGATCTCATTGTTCAGTTCCCACCTATGAGTGAGAACATGCGGTGTTTGGTTTTCTGTTCTTGTGATAGTTTGCTGAGAATGATGGTTTCCAGCTGCATCCATGTCCCTACAAAGGACACAAACTCATCCTTTTTTACGGCTGCATAGTATTCCATGGTGTATATGTGCCACATTTTCTTAATCCAGTCTGTCACTGATGGACGTTTGGTTTGATTCCAAGTCTTTGCTATTATGAATAGTGCTGCAATAAACATACGTGTGCATGTGTCTTTATAGCAGCATGATTTATAATCCTTTGGGTATATCCCCAGTAATGGGATGGCTGGGTCATATGGTATTTCTAGTTCTAGATCCTTGAGGAATCGCCATACTGTTTTCCATAATGGTTGAACTAGTTTACAATCCCACCAACAGTGTAAAAGTGTTCCTGTTTCTCCACATCCTCTCCAGCACCTGTTGTTTCCTGACTTTTGAATGATGGCCATTCTAACTGGTGTGAGATGGCATCTCATTGTGGTTTTGATTTGTATTTCTCTGATGCTAAAAAGCACTTTCATGGCAACATTTAGACTGGCACTTGACCAAATATTTGGGTGCTGTGGCCTAACCAAGTGAACACTTAAAACGAACCGTCACAGGGGAATATTGTTGCTATCATCTTTAGGAAATGCCATCCTCCACATTATGCTTGAAGGAGAACAAAGGGACTGGGATTGTTGGAGTAGCGGAGTGAGGAGGGGCAGGAGGAGGTCGGAGAGGCCGCGGGGCACTGATGTGTTGGAGCCTTTATGCCACTGGGCTCTGGCTTTGACTCTGCAAAAGGGAACCAATGCACTGTTACATTCTTAGAGGGGTCACTCAGGGTGCCCTGTAAAGAACTGTAGGAGGGAACAACATGGAAGCAGGGAGCTCAGTTAGGAATTGCAGTAATCCAAACAAGAGGTTGATATGGTCCTTTTAGAAGATGAAGCCAAGAAGGTCTTGGACATGTTAGGGATGAGAGAGAAAGGGAAGAGTCCAGAATGATTCCATGTTTTGAGTGAGAAATGGAAAGATGGATTTGAGAATATTTTTATATGTTTCATTTGTATTTCTTGTTCTGTAAACTCTCTTATATCTGTTGTCCACTTTTTTCTATTGCATTTTGACCTTTTCCTTAAAGATTTATTAGAGCTCATTATATGTTGAGAAGATAAGCTCTTGTGAAATAAATTGCAAAGATTTTTTTCTAGCTTTCTACTTGTTCTATAATTTGGATTTTTTTGTCACTTAGAATTTATATTTTTGCTACCTGCAGTCTAATTCATATATCTTCTGGGATCAAGCTTTCTTATTTTTTGATGGGAATGAACAAAGGGTGAGGCCAACTTCTTTGCATAAAAATATTTCTTCTTCCAGTAGGCTTGGAAAACAATATTTGTGTAAGCCAGGATTTAGGAGTGATAAAGGTTTGCAATTAACAAATTTATAAACACAGTTTAAACCACTATCTTCACTGCTTGTTCTTCCAAAGCCCCATTTACAGGACAGTTCTATCTTAAAGGACCTTAATTGAATTTTGATTCTTTGCTTTCCTCTTTACTACCACTTCTAATAGTGATTTTGGCAGAGAAATGAAGTAGGCAAAAGAGAGGATGAATAACAGAGAAGATAATCTAGAAATGCTTAGTTAGCTATTGAATAATTGAGTTGAAATAGTTTTTATCTCTTCACATTGTGAATTTCAGTGGTCTAACCCTTCACTTGCATAATAATTGGATTGAACTGTAGTCAATTACACTCAACAGAAACCTCCCAATAATAAGTATTTATTAATTCAGATTTATAAAGCAAACACATTGTTCTTGGTAGTCTATGCTTTCCAGGAACATGTCTTGCACAAAATTCTCTACCTTCACAAAACCAAATATTATTTATGTATTGATTGTCTCTCTCTCTGGGTTTGAATACAATAAAAACGGATCTGTACTTTATCAGTTTGATAAGAAACTCAACTTTTTATTCTTAATATGTTAAGTTTGGAATTCCCTTTAACAACATTTAAGGTACATGATCACAAATCTTGGAAATTGGGTAATGCTTCTTGCATCTCATGAAGAGTGTCCTAATGAGATAATCCAGCTTGGGTTTTGATGAATAACAGATATGGCACATATGCATATTATATTCTTTGTACTTGCAGTTCTTAACACTAGACTCACACTGTATCTTGGTCAAACTCCAGGGTAAGTGGACCCTCCCTGTTTTTTCTACATTAGGACCAGCGGTGCAGCTGCTCAAAATCTGTTCCTATTTCGTTCTAGACTGAACTCCTCCCACATGATTCCCAGCTTCTTTCTTTTTGAAATCAACTGTTGTTCATTCAATTAATAAGGGTGTATTAACCAATTACTGGTACTCAGTACCATGAGTCATACAAGTAAATGTAAAATATGAATTTCTCTGTTTCTGAGATTTGAGGCTATTCAAACAAAGCCACTATCAACAATGCGTGATCAATGGCAACTTCTCTTTTACAGAAGAGATAGTGTATAGAAGACAGAGATGAATATGGCTTGGAATCTGGGAAAACTTTGGAGGAAAATGGACCCGGGCTGTGTAAGATATGGAGGCCTTGCAACTTGTGTAAGATATGGAAGAAGCAGGAAGTTTGGGGAAGGACCGTGCTAAGGCTGATTATCATCAGTTCATTATTCTAGAACTTTATGGTGCTACCACACTTTGACTACTGTCTGTGAATTTTGCTAAATTTGTAATTATGCATGGATATGAAAGCAACATACAAAGAACACTGAACCCAGAAGACAGAGTGTTGACATCTACTCTTAAGCAACTTAGGTTTTTGGAAAGAGAAATTGTGTCCTTTTCCATGAAGAATGGAATGAGTTGAGGAAAGCTTCTGTAAACCCAATCCCTCCTTCCCTCCTCAATCCACCCCCATTTATGATAGTGTCTTAGAAGCACTGGGGGACCTCATCTTATCTCCAGTTAATGGGTGTGTTTGTGGCATGCCAGTGTCAGCAGATGCAGACGAAGGGTGCTGGTGTAAGAGAATCACATCCTGGCTGGGTTGAGCCAGCCCGGGTCCCAGTGCATAGAAATAAAGACCCAGTCCCATCACCGAGCAGGCTTCAGACCCTAAATTTTGACTGACTTATCTCCAAGACCAGACTGCCAGGAAGGATACTTCAAGGCCCCTTGAACTCTTTTATCTGAGATCACAGTGCTCCTGAGTTGGCTGCCTTCCTTATTTTCTAGGTAACACCCTGACCCCCTAAACTATAAATTCATAGTTGTGCCAAGAATAAGGCATCCACGTCTCCCCAAGTCACACGACCCCAAATGCGTCTCCAAATAGGACAAGAGGCTAAAGAAGAAAAGCAACAGATGTTTACACTTCTTTACTCCATGCCTATTGCAGATTGAGTTGTGTTCCCCAAAAGTATATGTTAAAGTCCTAACCCTCAGAACCAGTGAGCATGGCCTATTTGGAAATGGGGTCTTTGCAGATGTAACCAAGTTAAGGTAAGGCCATACTACATAGGAGTGAACCCTAATGCAATGACTGGTGTCTTATAAGAAGAGGGAAATTTGGACAGAGAGACACAGGGGAGAAGGCTGTGTGAAGATGAAGGCAGAGGCTGGAGTGATGCAGCCAGAAGCCCCGGAACACTGGGGATTGCCAGCTATGCCAGGACCAAGGAAGAGGTGAGGAAGGAGCCTTCTAGACCCTTCAGAGGGAGCACTGCCTTACTGACATTGCCATTTTGGACTTCTGGCCTCCTGGATTGCAGGAGAATGAATTTCTATTTTTAAAAGCACCTAGTTTGTCAAACTCTGAGTTTGTTATGGCAGCCCTGGGAAACGAAGAACGAGTGTGATGGTTAAGTTCAGGTGTGAGTTGGACTGGGTTAAGGGAAACCCAGATAGCATGTAGGGTGTTATTCCTGGGTGCGTCTGTGGGGTGCTTCTGGAAGTGGCTGGCGTTTGAATCAGTGTACTGAGGAAAGAAGATCTGCCCTCACCCTGTGTGGGTGGGCACCATCCAACCGGCTGAGGGCCTGGGTAGACCAAAAAAGTGGAGGACAGGTGAATTCACTATTTCCCTTTCACTCCTTTCTCTCCTGGGGCTGGGACATCCATTTTCTCCTGACCTTGGACATCAGAACTCTCGGTTCTCTGGCCTTCAGGCTCCGGGACTTGCAGCAGTCACTCCCTGCCCCTCGCAGGTTCTCAGGCCTTTGGCCTTGGCCTGAGAGTTACCCCGTTGGCTTTCCTGGGACCTGACCTTGCAGGACGCGCATTGTGGGACTTCTCAACCTCCACAGTCACGTGAGCCAAGTCCCGTAATAAATGCCCTCTCACCTCTCCCTCCCTCCCTCTCTCTCTCTGTGATGAGCTGTGATTCTCTGGAGAACTCTGACTAATACACGATGTTTAATTCTCTCTGTGGTATTAGACATTGTCTTTACATCAGGGCAGTTTTACTCTATGGCTACCCACTCCTGGTGCACACACAGACCCTCAGGAGAAGTGGGAGGGAAGGCCTGCTGGTGTCTTTGTGGTTCTAGACAAAAGTGAACCCGAAGTGAGCTTCCATCCCAGTCCTTCCCAGTGACTCTGGCAGCTCACTGCCCGGCATCCCCGGCTCCCTTTTCTGCAGGCCCTTAGTGGTGCATTGCTCTCCCCATTCTCCTTTTCCTGCTTCTCCCCTGCACTCCTGGCTCTGATTCCATGAGTGTCCCATGTTTTCTCTTCGGGCCTGTGCCTGGATCACCCCTGGGGACTGGTGGCTTCTGAGAAGGCCTTGGTGACCCCTGCTCCTGTATTCATGCTCTGGTGTAAACCCCTTTCTGTGAGAGTCTCAAGGCTGGACCTAGAGACTTGCCTTTGAAATACAGAATAGGCAGTCATGGTGAGATGCCACCTCCAAGGCCAGGTTACGGGAGGCCAGGGCTTGCATGGCGCTCGGCTCGCTCTGGCCCTTCCTGTAGCTCACTTCCATGAACCCTGCAGCTTACTTCCATGAATCCTTGGAAGTGGTAAGCTACTCTTTGGAGAGGCCCAGGTGGCAACAACCCAAGGATGGCCTCTGGCTAACGACCACAAGGAAATAAATCTTGCCAACCACCATACCAATGAGCTTGGAAGAGTCACCCCCTGGGGGGCCTTGAGATGCCAACAACCCCTGCTGACACCTTGCTTGGAGCCTGTGGAAGACCTTAGCTAAACTGCTTAGCCAAGTTGTGTTCTAGAATCAAGAGTAACCCCTGGTTCCTGACCCATAGAAACTGTGAGATAAGAAATGTTTGTGGCCTTAAATTATTAAATTTTGTGGTAGTTTGTTATGCAGCAGTAAATAATGAATACTCTCTTATCACACAGTATCCAACGCATGCTTCCTTCCACTGCAGGACTCCTGCCAGTGCAGCCTGGAGCCCAGGCTCGCTGTTCCCTCCTCTGGGACGTGTCATATTCGAGACATGGGTGGTGTCTCTCGTGCCACCCTGGTGCCTGGGCTGTACTTCTGCAAAGCTGTCTGTTAATTGCCTGCTCTCAGGGGCCAAGGGCTTCAGAAATGGGTTTCTTCCCTGTTGATGCTTGTTCTCCAGTTCCCTGCACCAATCCAAATAGAAAAAACGTATGCCTGTTTCATCAAGAAAAGACTGCCCCTGTCTTTTGTTGTTTATGGCTGAGTTTTAAGATGTAACAATCCCTCCAGAGCATCCTTCCCAGAAGGATGGCGGGGATGGGGGTGGAGAACAAGGGGTCGGGAGCTCCTCTGAGCACCCTCTCGCTGTGTGAGGTTCTCGCCAGCGATGTGAGGAAGCGTGCGCAGGTGGGACAATCATTACAACTGTGATTGAGGAACTTTAGGGAGGAATGGGGAGTTCCCTGGAGAAACACCAATGGTTCTCTCTAAGAAGGTGGTCAAGAGTGGCTCTTCCTAACTTTCACTGTGTTTCTTCCCCAGACCCCAGTGGTGTTGGCATGGTGTTCACTGCCCCCACATCCAGCCACCAGCCCCAGCACCCACCCTGATCTGTGATACATGGTCCTGGCCCACAGCCACAGCTGATTTATTAGAACCAGATAGCAGCACTAATGAGATTCTTTCAAGAAGGGGTTTGTAATTTTGGACAGAGAGGCCTGGGGAATTGGCGGCTCTGGAGTTGAGTCAATGCCTGATACTGATGCAGGGCACATCTCCTATGGACGTGCTGGAGCCCAGAGCAATGCTAATAAGTTCTTTCACAAAAAGCAGTTTCTTGGGAATTAAGTATGAGAATATGCTAAAGACACTTGGACAGACAAGGACAGCCAAGGGACATGCACATGCCCAGGCGTTGTGTGGAACACTGCTCTTGGGCAAGGTGATGCATGTGTGGAGTTAATCCATTTGCCGTGCACTGCCCTGAGATGCCTACAGAGCACCTGCTGTGGGAGGGCTTTAGAACCCCTGGATCTTGTCTGTCCCCAGCCTGTTTTCCGTTGCAAGCTTCTTCACAGTCTTCCCTCAAGGCTTATACCGTATCTCAGAGGGCAGTTTTTTACTTGGTGGTAGGTTGATTCCACTGGACCCTTTCCATCTTGGTGGGGGAAATTCTCTCTCCTAACTGCATGGACACTTATTCTGGATGTGGAATTTTATTCTCTGCTCAGCCTGGCTCTGTTAGCATGACCGTGAATGGAATCAATGCCTTCAATAGAATCAAGCTGGCTACAATCTCTCTATCCACGATGGCTTTGCCTACATGAGGCTGACGGCTGAGTGCAACAGCTTCACCATGGAAATGGTGGTTTTCTTCAAGTAGCAAGAAGCCTGGAGGGAGGAAGTGTAGGGCTGATCCCATTACCGACGTCCCCATCTCCTTCTGTCTTTCTGCTCCTCTGTCCTCAACAGTAACCTTCTTTCCAGTCTGAAGCAACACTACAGCCATATTCCAGGCAGGAAGAAGAGGGGAAGTCAAAAGGCAAAGCCGCTTGACAGCTGAAACTGTTTATTTTTATTAGGAAGACAGTTGGTTTCCTGGATGCCATATCTTCATTCTATGGTGTCTGTCTGTCTCCTCCACTGGAAGGTGAGTTACCAGAGGGCAGGGACTGTGTTGATGATGCCACTTTGAATGCTCAGTGCCTATCACAGAGACTGGCGCACAGAAGGCATTCGATAAATGCATTAAATGGGTAAGAAGTCTCCAGCCTCCTTATTCATCATGTTTCTAAGGTCTGGCAGAAAGCCCTGGATGGAAGTCCAGAAACCTGAGTTTTTATCCTGATTTTGCTGCATAAACTCTCCAGCTTTATTTTCTCCTTGGCTAAGAGGAACTGCCTCCTGGAATCCAGATTAGGTGTCCTCAAGTGTCTAATTCTGAGTCACAAGGGAGTTGCTTAGAAGGAACTGAGCTCCTCATCTGGAGATTGAGATTGTGTGGTATAGAGGGAGGGGTTGGTCCATGGCCTGGCACTTAGGAAGGACTGGAGTGTGTGTGTGTCTGTGTGCATGTGTGCCAGTATGTAAGCACATGTATCTATGGTGCGTGTCAGTAGTATGTGAATTTGTGTAAGCACGTATGTGGGAGTGTGTATGAGTGTGAGTGCACATGCATGAGTGAGTGTCTATGTGTGTGAGTGTGTGCATGTGTGAGTGATGGGTATGTGTGCATGTGTGTGTGCACATGTGTGAATGTGTGTGTGTGTGGCTGCTCTCTGGCTCTGCTTGGATTGAAAAGTGCTGATAAGTTTGTCATTCTTTCAACGCTCCAGTAGCTTAAACAGAATCTAGCACAAAGGTCTACATTTTTTTTTAAAGCTTGATTTTATTGTACAGAAAAATTGGAAACCAAATTGTGGATGCACTGCAGGCAGCAGTGGTGTTGGGAGAACATCTTGGCTCCAGAAGGCTGCATGCTGGAAACGTACCTCTCTACCCCCGTGCTTGATCTCTGCTGCTGCCTGGGGCCAGCAGCTAATCCCACCTGGCCAGCAGCCGCCCCTTCTGCTTAGCCCCTCTGACCTTGATTGGACAGCTGAGCTGGCCACCTGGGGGCCTGCTCCACTTTGAGGCTCTGCTCTTTGTCTGGCAGTGAGGCTGGCACAGCATTTTTGCATGAGCTGGGCTGACCCAGTTCTGCTGATGGATCACCAGCCAGTCCTGAGCTGTTTATTTCCCCTCCTGCATCAACCAGGCAGCCCGCTGTCCTCTTTTTTTTTTTTTTTTTGGCAATGCAAGAGAGGCTGCCATGGGTGTGCTAAGTTTCTGATTTCTGTGATCATAGCAAGATTGTCCTAAATCAGACACAAGGTGTGTGTGCCCACACATTTTGTTATTATTGTTGCTGTATTTAGGTTTTAGATTAGGAGCCTGCTAGTTGCCTGCTCATAGCCAATGGGTGCAGGGGTCAGATGGCTGCCTTTATTTCCACAGGGTTATTCCTATCAAGCGCTGGTCCTGGTTGTAGTGCCACAGCTTTGCAAGCATTGATGAAGGAGCTCTGCCCTGGGGCTGGCTGAAGGGTGACCCCTGAGACTGACCCAGCACTGAGCCTCTTGTGTTTCAGTGGAGGCTGCCAGGGGAGCTGACCCAGGGTCCAGAGGGGCTCCTGGTAGTGTCAGCTGTGGGAGGGAATGGGGATCCCTGGCTTTTCAGAGTCGCGCATCTGACAGAGACTTTCTCATTTTCCAGGGCTGGGAGAAACCTTTGCCCTATCAGTGTTTTAGTTCCTTCCAGTGAGTTTGTGTTGCATCTTATTTATAGCACGTTTTGACATTTTTTTTTAATTAACCGTTTTAAGGAAAAACCGAAGGAAGTTCAAGAGCTCCATTTTGCCTTAAGTATTTTGGACATTTGTGGTCTACAACAGACTCGAGTGAAGAAGTTTTGCTTTCCCCACCATGACCATTAACTTCATACCGAATGCAGAATGTTTGCTGTATTTTACCTAAAGTTATGCCACAGAATATCATTTTTTAAAGAGCTAAACAGTATGTGTACCTCAACTGGAATAATCAACAGGATTGTACAGGACAGTCTGGATCGAAGCTTCAAATGCCTGATTGGGGAAACAGACCAGCTCTTCTTGTCCCATGACTTGTGTGATGAGAGCTGCCTGACGCGGCAGGAGCTGAAATTCCTGGTGACTTGTGCGATGAGAGCTGCCTGACGTGGCAGGAGCTGAAATTCCTGGGCCTCCAGTTAAACCTCATGAACTGGCTCTCCTGCTTCCAATGCCCCTTTTGGTGGGCCCTCGATGTACTAGTAGACTCACCTGGGAAGGGCCTTTGATGGAGACATGGCCCCAGAAAAGGTGGTAAGTCCTGACTGCAGGAGGCAGGCACGGCACCTGTGATGAGAGAGACAGGGCTTCCTGTGCGGAAACCACTGTCTACAAAGAACTGCGTGCACAAAAGTCAGAGCAGACACGTGCAGGAGTCACGTTGTTCAGAGATAACTGGAGCACGTGGCAGTCTGTCACTGTGTTCTAAGGCAGTTTCTTATGCTAAAAATGTGGGGTTTTTATGGGGTCCTAGCTTTTCTTCCCCCACACCTAGGTTGCCATGAACATATTCTCTTTCAGAATCCCCTGGAATTGTCTTTATGCAAAAGGGTTTATTTTATCCTTCCCTGTCCCCCTTTCTTTCTTCCTCCCTGTTGTTAAAATCATGGCACTCCTCTTGTAGGAAATCTTACTCCTTTCTAAACTGCGCCTTAATTAAACTTTTCAGCCACGCTCTTTAAGGCTGTTCATTAATCACACACTGTGTACACAGTTCAAGGGTTTTGCTGACTTGTCCCCTGCCATGGACTCTCCGCCCTGCCCTGGAGCTTCTCAGAACAAATGGGATGAACCCACTGTTTCTTAGAGAACTCCAGTCTCTATTGACCTGGGCACTGTTTTACTTCCCTTGACTCTAGCTAAGTGACTCAAGAAGAAAATAACTTAAAATGGAAGATTGGACTCTTGTGCTCATGAAGGATTGAACTGTTCATTGTCAAGAAGAGGTTTGTCCTTGAGCCTTCAACTCACTCTGGGCGGCCCCCAGGTCCAGGCTCAGCATCACATGGGAGGGCACAGTGCACTGATGCCCTCATCACAGTGGGGGTGTCCTGGGACACTTTGTCCCCCAGGCTGCCAGCCTTCATCACGGGATTGTTGCTAGGTGACCAGGGCGGACAAATGGGTTAGACCTTTGGTTGATATGGAAGAAACTAAAGCTTCTGAGAGATAGAAATTCCGATGGTATGTAAGGCAGAAAGGAAATTTACTTTTAAGATATACAAATTGCACAAAAGTTTCAAAACAAGGAGGAAAAATGTTTACAAAGACCCTACTGAGCTTTTCTTTGTTCTTTTCTCAATCAGTGAGTGTGTGAATGTAAGTGACTGTACATATGTGTGAACGTATGTGTGAGTGTATGAGTGCATGTGAGTGCATGAAAGTGCATGTGTGCATGTGTGTACATGTTTATTCATGTGTGACTGTGTGTGAGTGCATGTGAGTGTGTGAAAGAGCATGGGTGTGAGAGTGTGTGCATGTGTGTACATGCTTATTAGTATGTGACTGTGTGTGGGTGAGTGTAGTAAAGTGTATGTGTGTGCATGCATGAATGTGTGTACATGTTTATTCATGTGTGACTGTGTGAGTGGAAGAGCATGTGTGTGAGACAGCATGGGTGTGAGAGTGTGTGCATGTGTATATACATGCTTATTAGTATGTGATTGTGTGTGAGTGTGAGTGCATGAGAGAGTGTGTGAGTGTATGGGTGTGAGAGTGTGCATGTGTGAGTATCCAAGTGTGGGTAGCTGTGTATATGAGAGAGGTGTGAGGGTGAGTGTGTGTGCATATGTGTGTGAGTGTGCATGAGTATGTGAATGTGGCTAAGTGTGTATGTGAGAGTTGTGTGAGTGCAAGAGGGCGTGTGTGCATGTGTGCTTATGTGTAACTATGTGTGAGAGTGTCCATGTAAGAGTGTGTGTGTGGGCGGGTGTGTATGAGTATGAAAGTGTGGATGAGTGCACAAATCCAGGGACGTTAAATTTGAGTTTTATGTTTTATATCGGTGGTCCCATCCCCAGCCCTTTTGGTACCAGGGACTGGTTTTGTGGAAGACAATTTTTCCACAGACCGGGTGGGCTGGGGGATGATTTTGGGATGATTCAAGTGTATGCCATTTATTATGGACTTTATTTCTATCATAATTACATTGTAATATATAATGAAATAATTATGCCACTCAACATCATGAAGAAACAGTGGGAGCTTTGAGCTTGTTTTCCTGCAACTAGACGGTCCCATCTGGGGGTGATGGAGACAGTGACCCCGAAGTGTGTTGCTTTATGTCCAGTCTACTCTAATCTCATTTTGGTTGCTGTCACTGCAGACAACCCTGCTTCACAAAGATAGGACCTTGGAAACGGAAGCAGGCTTTTCAGTGCTTTTATGACCATCTCAGGATATTCTTTAACAATCCAGAATGTATGCAGATTTGAAGTTGTCTCAAACATACTTCTAAGGCCACCATCATTTGCAATCTCAAGCAAAATGACGGTGATCCTCTTCTAGCAGACGAAGTCAGTTCACCTGGCTGATACATAAGTGCGTCGCGGATCCATTCCTTCTCAGTTCAGGGCTATTTTGTGATTGGGAAGTAACGCTCAGCTCCTCTGAAAGCTGAGGTAGGTGATCGTGCGCCAGCTGGGGGAAGGAAGGCCCTGGCTCGGTCTCTTTCATAATGTCTGCTAATGTTTGAAACATGTCAGGAATCCCAGTGTTCACTTGTCGCCCCCATAATTCCAGTCTGGCTTTGAATGCAGCTGCTTAATCTACCGACTCTCTGCTGACTTGAACACAGTTGCCCTTCTCCCCTGAAGTGACAGATTAAGTTCGTAGAGCAGGTTGAATATGTCACACAAGTAAGCAAGGTTTGCAGCCCATGCTGTGTCACTGACATGTGCTGCCAGCGGTGACTGCTGTTTTAAAAGAAGTCTCTGGAGCGGTTCTCATAGCCCAAAAACTCTGGCCAGTGATCTACCTTTAGAAAGCTGCCTCACTTCTGTGTATCAGAGAAGCCATCTCACCCTATGACACGTGTGTCACTCTAAGCACACACGTATCAGAGAAGCCGTCTCCTATCACACATGTGTCACTCTAAGCACACGCGTATCAGAGAGTGTGTGCTCTGCATCCATCTCCTCACAGAGCTGCGCAAACAGATATGAGCTAAGGGCACGTATTTTAATGTGGTTGATAACTTTGATCACATGCTGCAAAACTTTGTTAAGTTCAGGTGACATTTTTTCCCTACAGAGCATTTCTCTATGGATGACACAGTGCAGAGACTCACATTCAGAAGTGACCTCTTTGACCCCAAGTAGTGAAACCAGAAAGCCGTTCAGTCATGGCAGCCACTCTATCATGCACTGAAACAAAATGGCCAGTTCAGTTTTCCTGATATGTAATCATTAAAAAATTTGAGTCGTTCTGCAGCAGTAGTGTTTGTTGACAACCAAAGTATACCTAATGTATCTTCATGCACATCCTCCTGAAAATATATCCTACAAAAACAAGCATTGCTGCCTTGCCAACATTGGTAGACTTGTTAACCTGAATTGTGTACCACAGTATCTCATTAATCCTCTCTGACAATTGTGCCTCAATATCCCCTGATATTTTATCTATTACTCTAGTTATGGTGCTAGCCCAAAGAGGAACACGTGCCATGTTTCAAACTGCAGCCTCTTCTAAAATTTCACGACAAATGTCCTTAGTGGCAGGCAGGATTAACTCTTCACCAATAGTAAAGGGCTTCTTAGCTTTAGTAATGTGGTTAGCCACTAAGAATGATGCTCTCAGTGCAGACACATTTGATGAAGGGGTGACCTTCACTAATTGCTTCTGTTCTTCATGTTCACATTTTTTTTCTTTGAAAAACCCCAAAGGCATGTCTTTTAATGCAGTGCTTAGTCTCCATGTGGTGAAAGAGTTTTAAAGCTTTCATGGCTTCCACTGGAGAGGCACCACATGGTATACAAAGTGGACTTGGAAAATGTGATCACCTGTTGCAATGGACCTGTCATTTAAATAGGACTCTTGTTTTTTTCTTCTAAATGCAGCTTGCTTTATGTTGTCAGTCTTACTGCTGTCTCATGATTGGGTCTTTCCCCGTTTTCAGATAAGTTCTCCAGTGACTTTTTTTTTTTTTTTTTTTTTTTTTTTACTGATTTTGGCTAGGGTTAGCTTGGGAGCTTACCAAAGCTGTTGCTGAGACAACTGTACAGTGCAGGAAAGAGGTGTGGACAGAAGTGGTAAATAAAATAATGGTAGACCATGCGTGGACTAAAATAAGTGTCAGATTCTGACTTAAAGCCTGCCATCAGATGCAGCTGTACAATTGAAGTACATCAACTCACTGGCCACCAGGAAGCCTTCCACCAGATGAAGCTTAATTGTCACTTGCCACTCTCTGATAGGGTTTTGATACATGTTTGCAAGCAACTGATTTATTAGGGTCTCTGTGCAGTCAAACCTCTCACTACTGTTAATCCATATTTTCAGCCACTCCCCAGCACTAGCATTACTGCCTCAGTTCCACCTCAGAAGATCATCAGGCGTAAGATTCTCATAAGGAGCATGCAATCTAGATCCCTTGCATGACCAGTTCACAAGAGGGTTTGCACTTCTACAAGAATCTAATGCCACCACTGATTTGACAGGAGGCAGAGCTCAGGTGGTCGTGCAAGCGATGTGCAGAGGCTGTAAATACAGGTGAAGCTTCGCTGGCTCACCCACCACTCACCTCCTGCTGTGTGGCCAAGTTCCTAACAGGCTATGAATCAGTACTGGTTCGTGGCCTTGGGGTTGACGACCTCTGTTTCATACAACATTATTCATTTAAGTTTTTAATTAGCTATTATTTTTACCATGTAAACAATGGAAACATGAAACACAGAGAGGTAATTTAGTAGTCTTCTGGATTCAAAATCGCAAGCATTTACATTACTAGGCAATTGATTTTATGTGTGTGTTTGTATTTGTATGCATGTCTATTAGTAGAATTGTTTTCTGCTGCATTTTAGAAAAGTGGTTGAAAGTTAGTGATTACAAGGAAGACCCATAGACTTGACATCATGTTTGTAGTCTAGCTTTCTTTTTCTTTTCCATAGTGAGTATATCAATGGTTTAGTAACTATTTTTCAATTTGTTGAATTTGGAATTAAACGAGTACTACCTTCATTGAAGTACAATGCTTTTTATTACGTATTAGGCACAGCTTTGGCTGGTAGTTTTCTCTCTTTTCTTTGCAAGTCAGATTTTAGAAAAATAAATTGATTTCTTAGAATCACTGGTTGTGGTGCATGCTAGCGGGGGGACCACCGCTAATGGAATATTGAGCACATTAGATAAAAGGTCATGTCCTTTCAGGAACATGGGCAGAGCTAGAGGCCATTATAGAGGCAAAGTAATGTGAGGACAACACACAAGTGCCGCATGTTCTCACTTCTAAGCGGGAGCCAAATGATGAGAACACATGGACACAAGAGAGGAACGACAGACACTGGGGCCAGCCAGAGAGTGGAGGGTGGGAGAAGGGAGAGAAGCAGAAAAAAATAACTATTGGGTACTAGGCTTAGTACCTGGGTGATGAAATAATCTGTACATTGAACCTACATGACACAAGTTTACCTGTATAACAAACCTGCACGTGTAGCCCTGAACCTAAAATAAAAGTTAAATAAACAAACAAGTAAAGCACATGTGATCACAGAGGTTTCAGTGAGCCCTGGATAATTTCAGAAAGTTCACAGCCAAATTCAATAAGCTCGTTGCTCACCACCTTTTACAATATTTCTGCAATGTAGGGCGTTTGTAATTCTCTCTTGGCTTGGCTTCTTTCAGAAAGCTGGACCAGGGGAGCCTGGTCCTTTCTTTAACTTCTCTATTATTTGAGTATTTCTTTCTCTTTAGCCTTGACTATCTTTGACCCCTTGGCCATTGTAATAGTGTCTAGTCTCCCTCATTTCTTTTTTAGATAAGCATTTTGTATTTTTAGCTGATGTTGGAAAGGGATTTTTTTCTAGTGTGTTTTCTAACAAGCTATTGGTAACACAAAGTTGTAGCATTTTATATTCACATTGAATTTGACGAACTTACTGTGCTTCTAGATTAGTTCCAATGGTTTTTAAAAATAGGATAGTTTTTTTCCCCTCTAGAAGTCCCCCTGTACTTCTAGGGGGAAAAACAAGATACTTTCACCTATTTTCCGATGAGTTTTCCTCTTCTTTCTGATTTGTACCTTATAATATCTTATGTTTAACTTCCAGAAATAAGGTAAACATTAGAGAACTTATCAGTCAGTCATAATGCTCTGATTCTTGATTTCAGTGGGAAGGTTGCGTGAGTTTTAGATAAGATTTTTCTTATCAACTTAAGATAGCTGTCCTTTATCATTTGAGTGTTTAAAAAATCTGTTTTGCTAAGAATTTTAATCTGTAATGGTTGTTGAATTATTCCAAAGGCCTTTTAAGTATCCATTAAAATACTTGTTTTCTGATTTGATCTTTTGAGGTGACAGGTTAATATTGTAGTAATAGATATCTTAATATTAAATTGCATATTATATTTTGTTGAAATGTTCTTTTAATGCATTAATTCAATTTGTCAATATTTTAGGATTTTTATATCTCTATTTACATGTATGCAACCTCTGTCAAATGATGGCATCAGATTGTGTTAGCTACTTAAAATGAATCAAAAAACTTTTTATATTCTCCCATACATTCTATTAGTGTCATTAATGATCATTTCCTTGACCCTGTAAAAGAATTACCGGAAGACTTATAAACATATTTGTGGCTTTAATATATATATAATCTATATATTTATATACAATATATATTTTACACATAAATAAATATTTTCTCTATATTATATACATTTATGACATATTTGAATACATATCATAAATATGCATTTATAGCATATTTATATATTTATGATATACATGAATATATTATAGTAATATAGTCATATATAATATATAAATAAATATAAATAATAAATATATAAACATAAAAATTATATAAAACATATAACAGAATATCATATATAATATATAATATATATAATTATATATTGTATATAAGTATACAAAATAAATAATACATATTATTTTGGAGTAGTTCTAGATTCACAAATCACAAAGATAACATAGAGTGTGTTTACATACCCACACCCAGTTCCCCCTGTTGTGAACATCTTACATTAGAATGGTACCTTTGTTACAATTAATAACCAATGCTTGTACATTTCTATAGCCAAACTCCATTCTTGATTCAGAGTTCCTCAGTGTTTTCCCAACGTGGTTTTCTGTCCCAGGGTCTGGTCGGAAAAGCTACATTGCATTTGGGCATTGGGTCTCCTTAGAGTCCTCTTGGCTGTGGCAGTTACTCAGCTTTCCCTTGTTTTTGTGACGTTGGCAGTTTTGAGGGACACTGGGCAGGTGTTTCATTGAATGCCCCTCTACTGGGATTTGCCTGAAGTTTTTCTCATGCCTAGACTGGAGTCCTGTGTTTTGGGGAGGAGGACCACAGAGGTGAGGTGCAATTTTCATCACATAATGTCAAGGCCAAGTGAGAACCAGCATCATGATTCATCGCTGTTGACGCTGGCCTCGTTCACCTGGCTGAGGTCGTGTTTGTCAGGTTTCTGCCACACCTGCCCTTCCATTCTGTCCTCTCTACAAGGAAGTCGCTATGTGCAGCCCACGCTTAAGGCGCGGGAAGTTATGCTCCATCTCTTTGAGGACAGAGTATGCATAATTTATTTGGAATTCTTCTGCATGGGATATTTGGCTCTTCTTCCCCATTTATTTATTTATTCAATTATTTATTTATTGCAGAATGTCTTCATGGATATCAATCTTATGCTTTTGGTTATTATTCAAGACTAGTTTGTTTGTTTTGTTGTCAAATTTGTTCCAGTTCTAGCCACTGGGAGTGTCTTCGGTTGGCTCTTGTGCCCTTTTGACATTGTGAGATTAGCTTTTTTTTCCCTTCTTAGTGTTTCCTTACTTTCTGGCATTATAAGATGCTCCAGGCTCAACACAGAATTAGCCATTTCTCTAAGGAGCTCTGGTTTCTTTTATTGCAAAATGGTATTAGCTGCTATTTGGTATTTTTAGCTGCTCCACAAGGAACCGCTAAAAAATAAAAATAAAAAAAATAAGTAAAAGAAATTAAGATCTGGGTGCTAAGTTTGTGGTCTTTTACGGAGGTAATTTTTTTTTTTTTTTTGAGACAGGGTCTCACTCTGTCACCCAGGCTGGAGTGCAGTGGTGCCATCTTGGCTCGCTGTAGCCTGCACCTCCCAGGTTCAAGCTATTCTTATATCTCATTCTGGAGCCTGATACTCAGCCTCCAGAGTATCTGGGACTACAAGTGCATGCCACCAGGCCCAGTTAATTTTTGTATTTTTTGGTAGAGATGGGGTTCTCTATGTTGGCTAGGCTGATCTTGGACTCCTGCCCTCAAGTGATCTGCCCGTCTCAGCCTCCCAAAGTTCTGAGATTACAGGTGTGAGCCACCGCGCCCAGTCTATGGAATTAATTTTTGATGACGAGTATTTTGAAGCTTTTCTCAAGTTTGGCAATTGAGATTTTTCTGGGAAATCAACTTTTCTGAGATTTTAAGTTTAATTGGCATGCACTTGTACGAAGTATGTTTTATTATCTAAAAAATGTTATTTCTATATGATTTCAAACAATTTTTGGATTAGTTTAGCAATTCTGTTTGATATCTTCTTTTAATTTATTAACTTTCATTTTGATCTTTACTCTTACTTTCCCGGGGACTACATTTTTTCCACTTGTTATGTTCATAATTTTTTTTTTTTTTTTTTGTGTGTGTGTGTAGATGCTTAGTTTTTATCCATGGTTTCTCTTTTAATAGTGAAATCATTTAAAGAAATGAAATTTGCTTTTAAATAGAACTTTGGCCCCATACCCTGGAATTTGACAGGCTTCAGCTGTAACTAAAATGGCAAACTCTTTAGTTACTTGTGAGGGTGTTTTAAAAGATCTGGAAGAAAGTGTTTTCATTGAAGCTGTTACTAATGCCTATTTTTTTCTGCTACCTTATAATAAATAATATATTTATTACTTATAAATAAAGTCATTTTTAAGCAATTCTGTATCTCTTTGTGGTGTCTGCAGGAGTAGGGTACATTCATAAATACATATTTATGTGCTTTATACTGTCCATAGCCTTGGTGTCAGTAATCTGTAATAGTGAGAGTTCTAAGTCCTGCTCCATTTTCGTTTTCAATCAAATGTTCTTTTTATTTCAATCTCCTTTTCTGCACAGATTTTGAGGAGACACTATTTGGCTCTTGAAAATTTCATGATTATTTTCCTTGTCTTATAAATTATCCCTTAACTTGATGTAAATGAGCTTCATTGTCACATTTAATTCATTTTGTCTTGAATTCTAGTTGGTCTGCTGTTAACAGTTCTCTGATTTCTTTTTTATCATCTTCCTTCATCTTTTTGTTCTTAACTTGTGAACGTTGTTATTTTAGTCTGTCTTCTGTAAGCAGCCCTATTGATTGACATTGCTTTTTAGTCCAGCTTGAGTGTCTCTGTCCTTTCTGTTAGGTAGAGGTTTGCCTGATTAAATATATTACTGCTGGGCTGGGCGCGGTGGCTCACGCCTGTAATCCCAGCACTTTGGGAGGCTGAGCGGGGGTGGATCATGTGAGGTCAGGAGTTCGAGACCAGGCTGGCCAACATAGTGAAACCCCATCTCTACTAAAAATACAAAAAATTATCTGGGCATGGTGGCAGGAGCCTGTAATCCCAGCTACTCGGGAGGCTGAGACAGGAAAATCACTTGAACCCCGGAGGCGGAGGTTGCAGTGAGCCAAGATCTTGAGCCATTGTACTCCAGCCTGGAGAACAAAAGCAAAACTCCATTTCAAATATATATATATATATATATTTCAAATACATAATATATATAATATATAATATATGTTTTATATATATATATATATATATATGGCTGCTGAGGGCATGTTTAATCTGTCTTCAGATCTTCTTCCTTTTCTTCCCCCTCTTCCTTCTTCTGTGGGGAGGTCCTCCCTTAAGGCAATATCATGGATAGTGGCCATATTTTCAGTTTGAGTTCTCCACGGTGAAGCCAAAAAATCACATTCCCAGCCACCCTCAGCCTGAGATGCAGGCACGCAGCTGGCTCTGCCCATCATATGCACCCAGGTGCCTTGGATCCTGAAGAGCACAGGGTGAGTGCCTGGCGGGCAGAGGGGACCTTATGAAGTCCACTCTCTGGGGTGAGGAGCAGCCCAGCTCTCTTGTTAGGCAGCAGGGGTAATGGAGGGTCTGGGTCCGAGGTGCAGGTACTCACCATCATGGAGCCCGTGTGTGATGGCACAGCACAGAGATCTTCGTAGGGCGCGACCCCTCGTGGAGCCTGCAACGTCCTTCCTGGCTGCCCAGCGCCCACACTGGACTCTTTTGCTGGGTACCTGTTATCTTTAGCAATTCCTTCCAACTTAAACTGGCCACTGTGGGCTCTCTTCTTACCCCAGCTGGGCAGCATGGGGTGTCTTCTTAGGGCATGGGGTCTTTTCAACAAAACCCTGAATGATACCAGGAACAGGGAGCTAAGCTCTCAAAACCTGTAATGCCATAACATGTAGACTGTGCAGGAAAGGACATGGTCTTCCTGTTGGTGGCTCCCGTGCCAGGGATCTCAGCAGATGCAACAGCACCAGCAGCACCAGGAACAATTGTGTGCATGCCACAGGGTGCCCTAGAGGTGGAGTCTAAGGGCCTTACTTTCCTGGGTTTCCTGGGTTGCATCCTTGACTGCCTTTCTCAGTTTGTTCACAGAGGCTGTCTACTGATCACCCACCAGTCCCTGAACAACATTATACAAAAAGCCATGTGGTGGACTGAATGTCCATGTCCCATCAAATTCCTAAGTTGAAATCCTCACCAGCAAGGGGATGGTATTGGGCAGGAGGGCTTTTGAAAGGTGGTTAGGTCATGAGGGTAGCATCCTCATGAATGGAATTAGTGCCCTTAGGGGAAGATACATGAGCGCTGTGGAATTCTCTCCACCCTGTGAAGCTACAAGAAGTAGGTAGACTGCAACCTGAAGAGGCCCCTCCGCAGAACCTACTGTGATCTCAGACTTCCAGCCTCCGGAACTGTGAACAATGAATTCCTAATGTTTATAAAACATTGAGGCTATGGCCCTTTGTTATAACAGTCTGCAGTAAGACAGCTGGTGACACATTTACATCTCAAATGGAATATTCCAACCGGGTTATGCTGCTCATTTAGGGTCTTCAGGCTTCAATGAGTTTATGATTTAGCCTGGTGAGCAAAGGGTCTCTCTACAAAGCATCACAGTTGGCAGACTCCAGAGAGCATCTTTCTGGGACCACCACTCGGTGTGGTAGAGTAGGAAAGGCAGCTGTCTATTTCTGGTAGGTGCAAATGCCCTCATTTCCTGAACAAAATGTTTGATCGTCTCTTTGGAACTGTCCGTCTTGATCTGGTACAGAGAGTGAAACATGGGGTATGTTTTTTGAGAATATGATTTAAAATCTGTTTCCATATTTGCTATAGGTAGAGGGAATTTTTCCCAGATGGAAAAATGTGGTTTGTGATGTTTTTGCATGTTTTGCTTTCTTTGTTTTTCTCATGCTCAGCATCTCACAAAGTCCCAGGCACCACTATGTAAGGTTCCTATGGTGGCCACAACAAATGGCCAACACTTAGTGGTTTAAACTCACACAAATGTATTATCTTACTGATCTGTAGGTCAGCTGTCTGATATGGATCTCACTGGACTAAAATCCAGGTGTTGTCAGGGCTGTGTTCTTTTCTGGAAAAACCATTTCCTTGCCTTTTCCATCCACAGTTTTCCACTGACATTGCTCCACCTTCGAGGCCAGTAATGTTGGACTGAGTCCTTTTGAGCTGCCATCTTCTGGGTCTCTCTCCAGTTTTCTCATCCACTTTGACTCTTGTGATTACACTGAGCCCTCCTAGATAATCCAGGATAATATCCCCATCTCAACGTCAACTGATTAGTAATCTTAATTTCATCTGCCTTTGCCAAGTAATCTAATGTGTTCACAAGTTCACATGGTGGACATCTTTGAGGGTCAGGATTCTACCCAACACATACTTAGTGGTTTATGCAGTTTTGGAACATGGCAGCTGTGCTGAATTTGGGAGGAGGTGTGTCAGTCATGGCTAGCGTATTAGTTTGTTTTCATGCTGCTGATAAAGACATACCTGAGATTGAGCAATTTACAAAAGAAAGAGGTTTAATGGACTTATAGTTCCACATGGCAGGGGAGGGGCCTCATCATCATGGTAGAAGGCAAGGAGGAGCAAGTCATGTCTTACATGGATGGCAGCAGGCAAAGAGAGAGAGCTTGTGGAGTGAAACTCATGATCACACGGTCCCACAATAGGCTGTCTGCAAGCTGAGGAGCAAGAAGAGCCAGTCCACGTCTCAAAACTGAAGAGCTTGGAGTCTGATGTTTGAGGGCAGGAAGCATCCAGCACAGGAGAAAAATGTAGGCTGGGAGGCTAGGCCCATCTCTCCTTTTCATGTTTTTCTGCCGGCTTTGTATTTGCTGGAAGCTGATTAGATTGTGCCCACCAGGTTATGGGTGGGTCTCCCTCTTTTGGCAACACCCACACAGACACACCCAGGATTAATACTTTGCATCTCTCAATCCAGTCAGGTTGACACTCAGTATTAACCATCACAGCTAGCATGTCACCATACAAATGCGGAATTTCCTAATTTAACTTTCAACTGGGACAAACAATTATTTGGTACTATGGAGTGCCAGTAACAGCAGTGCACGAAGATGCTGCACAGAGGCTCCTAGCTATGGTGATTTTTGCTTGGGATTAGAATATGTGTAACAAGCTTCACCATGGACCTGAATGAGATGGTTTCCGTATGGAAAGGTCAGAGACTCCTGCACTTCTCTAGAATATGTAGACTTCACAGCTATCTCTTACAATTTTTAAAATAATGTTAAACTTACAGAAAAGTTGCAAGCTAATACAGAGAGTTCCTTTCTACCCCTCATCTAACTTTCCCTGTTGAATAACCATAAACAAGTATCAAAACTAAGAAATTAACATTGGTACATTACTGTCAGCTAAGCTGCAGGCTCTAGTTGGAGACCACTGGTTTTCTACAAATGTCCTATCCTGTTCCAGGATTGCATCTGGGATCCACTTGGTATGCGGCTGCAATGTCTCCTCTCTCAGTCTGTGATAGACCCTTAGGTTTTCTTGCTTTTTATGTTCTTGACAGTTTTGAAGTGTGCTAGTTAGGTATTTTGCAAAATGTCCTTCAATTTGGGGTCATCTGATACTTTCCTATGATTAGATTGAGGTTATGCATTTTGGGAAATAATACCACATCCAATTTGCAAGCTGGATTTTGTGAATAGGTAGACATTTAGTTCACTTTCGTCATGACCTCCCACAGGTAACATGCCCCCTTGTGTTATCTCCCAGTCCTTTGCCCCTCTCACGAACTAAGTGTTAGAAATCTTCCCACCTCTGATGACCCTTTCCTCCAATGCATTTCATCAACACCTACAAATGGGTTGGCCGTCACTTGAAACTGCTTCATGTATAAGACCATAGTCTCTGAATCTACTTTTCTTCAATAAATCCTCTTACTCTTATACTTCTGTGCTTTCACTCATTCTGAACTTGACGCAGTTTCCTCATTCTGACCTCTAGTTTTATAGGCATTCCATTTTCTTCCTTCTGCATCCTTCCAAAGGTTGTGTTGAAGATGACATGAGATGATGAAGGGACAGCATGGCCTGGAGTCCAGATGTGAGGCAGCACTGGGATACCAGCCTCTTTCTAGTTTTGCTCATCTCCTCTTCAGTCAATCCCTTAGTCATCTTTCATCCATGCTGTCATTGGCAAGGAATTGACCTTTTGTTGCCATTCTCATTTTCCCTTGGTGAATTCAGTCATCCTTTTGCTCTCTGTTCATATTATGCATATATAAAAATAAAAATAATCCTGATAATGTGTCCTGCTGAAAGATGAAAAAAAAATATCTGATCTCATTGGGATCCAATGCAGTATGATTCTCCTTTATTCATTTTTAAACAACTTCTAATTCTGAACACTTTTCCCTTGCTAAAGTCCGTAAACAGATCTCTTTGCTACACATCCCACCAGAATGTCAAATAGCATCTGTCCGGTTTGTTTACAAAGTCCTCTTCTCCAGCTCCCAGTTTACCTGGGTCTGTGCATAGTCTCCTTTCTCCTCACTGTCTTAGAGGAAAGGTCTGTTTTTTTCTCTGAGGCTAACACCTCTATCACCTTTCTCTGGGCCTCCTGTGGCAGCAATCAGTCTTTCTCTGTCCTTTGCAAGTCCTTTCTCTTAACAACAAGATACTAGTGTCTTCTTTATTGCAAAGAAATTCTGTAGACTGCTAACTTACCTCCCTTCTCACTCAAGTTCTCCAAAGGTTGAAATCATGCTCTGCCTCCAGGTTCTCATTTCTTATACTAAAATCTGGCTTTGTTTCCTCCACACTGTTGGAATTCTTCAACTTAATTGTCAGGTTTAATGAATCTAACTCTGCTTGGGCTGCCCGTGACATCTTCCATAACTAACACATATCAAAGCCCACTCCTCCAGGCTTCCGTGACAATCAGAGTAATGTCCCAGCTCTCACTGTCATCCCTCCATCTCCTTTGGGAGTGCAGGTTGCATGGTGTATTAGTCTGTTCTCACACTGCTATAAAGAAATGCCTGAGAATGGGTAATATGTAAAGACAAGAGGTTTACAAGGCTAATGATTCTGCAGGCTGTACGGGAAGCATGATGCTGGCATCTGCTTGGCTTCTGGGGAGGCCTCAGGAAACTTACAATTATGGTGGAAGCCAAAGTGGCAGTCAGTGTGTCACAGGAAGAAGAAAGTGAAGGGGGAGGTGCCACATACTTTTAAACGAACAGATTCCATGAGAACTCACTCATTGGCATGAGAACAACACCAAACGGGATGGTGCTAAACCATTCCTGAGAAGCACCCCCCCCACGATCCAATCACCTCCCACCAGGCCCCACCTCCAACACTAAGGATTACAATTTGACGTGAGATTTGGGTGGGGACACAGATAAAAACCATATCGTATGGCTACCACTTAACTGTTGTCTGTGCCTCTCCCTTCATCAGCTCTCTCTTCTTTTTCCGTCTCTCCCCAAGTCCTTTCATAACTTTTCATGGCTTTGACCATTGCTTTAATACAGAGGACTCAAACTCTGTATTTCTAGTCCTGTCTTTAGTCCTGAGCTTCCCAACTCTCAGCCCCACACTCCTGTATCCCAGAAGCAGGATACAAGATGCATCACCTCCCAGTTCTCCTTACTGTTCTTACTTCCTGCTTTTCCTGCCGAAAGAAGCTGAGCATAAGACAGTGTTCCTGGTTTTACGAGATGTTCTTTCTGCCATCAGTCCAAAGTTTATCAATTGGAACTTTGAAGTTCTCTTCTTTTCCAGCATTTTTGCAGCATTTAGTTCTGCTTTTCTCCTTTTGCAGCCTTTACTTTCTCACAGTTTGGTTTCCATTTGTCATATGGAAGCTCCTAGTCTTCATTCGTGGTTCCATTGATTCTCATAGTTTCATGTCATCCACGTTCCTTTGGTTGATATCAATACTACCCAAGTGCTAGCAGAGTTTCCCCAAATGTTGGCTTTAGTGCAGTCCTCTCTGCTCTGCTCCAAGCTAGAGGAGCAGTCATTCCATTTGCATGGACCACAGTCATCTTGGACTCAACATATCCAAGTGGAATTAATTTTATTCCCTTCTGAAACTCTCTTTCTTCAGATTCCCTCTGGTGGCCAATGTAAAGAAGCCTGAAAATAGAAGTTATCCAAAGCTCTTTCCTCTCACTTATTCCCAGGGAAGTGCTGGAGGTTGCCTTCCCACTATCTCTGTGTTTGTCCCTTCCTCTCCACCTATGGGGTTTTTGCCTTAGTTCAGGTTCTCATTTAGCAGTC
This sequence comes from Colobus angolensis palliatus, assembly GCF_000951035.1. Lineage (NCBI taxonomy): Eukaryota > Metazoa > Chordata > Mammalia > Primates > Cercopithecidae > Colobus > Colobus angolensis. The sequence goes on from NW_012115110.1 coordinate 4,302,151, forward strand.
TCCTAACTGGTTTCTCTGCTTCAATTCTTTTTCACTTCTAGCTCAACCACTCCACAAAGGACAGAGTAGAAAATTCTAAATGTGAATCCAGTCTGGACCCTGCTCTGACTAAAATCTTTCAGTGGGGCTTTCCATCACCTTCAGAATGAAATCTGTTTCTTAACTTGTTTGTATCAGTCAGCTCTTGCCACAATAATGCTGCAAAACAGAACATCCCCAAATGTAGTAGTTTACAATGACAACCCTTTGTTCTAATGCTTATGTGTCTCCAGGTTGACTGGTTCAGTTGTCTCAGTTGGGGCTTGCATGGGCCTCCCTGTCTCAAGTTACAGGTCAGCTGGGCTTGGCTCTGCACTGTGGGTGGAGTTCAGGCCTACTTACTACACATGGGTTGAAGGTGCAATTGTCACTTGGGACATATCCTTCATGTGGAAGATAACTAGGATAAAAGAAGGTGAGTGGAAACAGATGCTCCTTGAGGCTATGGTCTGGAACTGACACTTACTTCTAACCACCTTCCACTTGTTAAAGAAAGTCTACATTGTGAAGTCTAACATAAAGGGAGCAGGAGCATGTACTCTGCGCATGCTGGGAGACATGCAAAGACACAGGGAATGGGAAAGGATGTAAAACTCAAGCACATGGAGTCCATGAAGGACTGCAAATGACAACTCCACTAGCACAGGGGTCGTAGCATAAATGTTTGTCCTACCTGTCTTCCCGTCCAGATCCATCTCTCTCTGTTCTCAAGTTTCTTTTTCCATGCTAGATCCTAACAAACTACTCTCTGCGTCCTGGACACCTGTGTTTTTCTCCCTGCACTTTAAATATACACTTTCCTGTGCCTAGGAAGACTTTCCCTCCACCCTGGACTTGAAAGTTCTACTGATTTCTCTAGATCCAGCACTGATGTCTCTGCTTCCAATATATCCTGATTTTCCAGGGTGGATTAGGCTCATAACTCCTATTCCCACTACACCACTCTCACCCCTCTGTGCACTGTTTTTGGAATTTTTTATTTATTATTCCTATTCAGTCTTTTCCAGAAGATTACAAGCTACTAGAATTCAGGGTCTTCATTCTTCCTCCTTGCATAGAATCAAGTCAATTCTGTGTGCTCAATAAATATTTGTTGAATAAATGAATGGATGTGTGTATGGGTGACTGTTTCTGAGCAGTCACTTCATTATCTAGCTCATGCACTAAAATGTTCGAACATTACATAATTATGTTAAAAACAGATTTTAAAAATTTCACAGACACACATTCAAAATCATTTACTGAACAACAATTTTTCTCTGTCCAACTTTTGTGATCATCTTTGCTTCTTTTAATAGCTAAGCTAATTTAGGCTTGAATATTGTTTTCCCTCATGTTTTGGATTGATTAGATTTCTTTTCTTTTAACAACATGTATTTTTGGTGACAGTTACATAGAAGCTATTTTTGTTTATTTATTTTATTTTTTTATTTTGCCTTAGGCATAAAGCAACTATATTTTTCCTATAAAAGGTGAGCTCAGAATAGGCCCATTATTACCATTTCCAAATTAATTCAAATACCACCCAACTTTTACTTATTGTACTTCAGAACCTGTGTATGGATTATTCTAATATTCTGAAAAATGAAGTGAATAAACTTCTTAATATAAGCTCAGCTAGCAATAATTGAGTCACATAAAATGCAACCTATCAAACTGTGAAATCTGTTTATGTCCAAATGAAGGACTTTGGGACATAAAATTTAAATATAGACCAAATACTTGGGCTTTGAATTTGTCCAGAAATCTGAGTAACACTAGAAATCTGTTAATTCATGTTAAACTAGAAACTGAAATTTTTATTTGTCAAATAAAAAAGAACTACATTACTACATTCTAGTTGTTGTTTGGCCTTAAATTTTATTTATTCAATACACATTTTTGTAGCATCAACTTCCTGTAAGGCACAAAGACCAAATCCCATGATACCTTTCCTTGAATCCTCTTACTGAAGGGACCCTTGGTTTCTCATACTGTGCATTCCCTCTCACTGCACTGAGTAATAAACACAACTTGTTCAGCTACAGGTGTGTTCCTGGTGGCCCTTGGCTGGAGGATATTGACAGCACTTAATAGAATATCACAAATAATATTGACTTAAACCATAAGGGTATATTCTCTTACTGAAAAGTTGGGTGGTGGGCAGTCCAGACTGGTGTGACAGCACCTAGATGTCCTCAGAGACCAGTCTTCTCCTAGGCTACTCACAGCACATGGCTTCCATCACCAAGTGCAACTCATGGTCCAAGAGGCTGCTGGAGTTCCAGCCATCACACCTGCATCTTACGCAGCAGAAATGGGAATATAGAGAAGGTGAGAAAAAGGATGTCCCTTCCACTTGTATCAAATCCTTTTAAGAAGACTTCTCAGAAATTTCTCACAAATTTCAATTATGTTTTATTGACTACAACTTAGTCACATGGCCACACCTTGGCAGAGGATGGATGGGAAATACAATCTTTTGGCTGGGCACATTGCTGCCCCAAAGAGAGTCAGGATTCTGTTACCAAGAGACAAAGAGAAAAGTGACAAGAGGTAGACAACATCATCTCTACTATAAAGTGTTTCTGCTTCTTTACAGGTCAAATAAAAATCATCTTTGATTAAAACTATACCTTGCTCCCATGGAGTGAATGTCCACAGTTCCTAAAAGGTTCTGGGAGCTGTGTGGTTTGCATCTGCACTCTGCACCTCTGACCCTGGGTCAAAGTACTCCTGTTAGGCTGGTCTTTCTTGCCTCAGGGCTTGGACACTTGGTTACCTGTGATGGAGGAAATCCCGCTACACTTTTTCATCTCCATATATTCTATTCATCCTTCAGGGACCTATCAAATCCTCTGGCTGTAAAATCCAACTGTTCGTTAAGCAAATGAGCCTCTTTGGGGCTGGCACTGTTTGGGGCACTGGGAACCAAACATCCTTCTGACCATGGCACTTCTATTCTGGGAGGAAAGAGACATCCAATACATACATGAATAAATTGTTCTGTAATGGGCCAAGTAGGATGAGTCCTGGAGGAAAAGTGAGGTTAGAGCTGCCAAGAATCTCTGGGATCTGAATGGAAATAAATGTATTCAGGACCCCTGGTGAGAGCGGATGGGGCTTGTGATTGGGGTTGAATTGCAATATAGTCAGATCCGGAACCCTCTGCAGCTCTGGACCCTACATCCTCCTCTCCCCCATCCTTTCTTATTTTTCCTGAATAGGAAAAGAGGTTAGAAGGCAATGGGATGGAGGTGAAATTTTAGATGGAACATCCATGGAAAGTCTACAGAGAAAGTAACATTTGAGTGGGAGCCTCAAAGCACGGAGAGAATGAGCCTTGCAGGTGACTGGATGAGCATTTGGGTGAATAGCTGTGCAAAGGCCCTGAGGTGGGCACTTGATTGACTTATTCAGGAAACAGGAAGGAGGCCAGTGTGGCTGAAACAGAGAGTTTGAGAGGCAGGAGGTAGGAGATTAGTTCTGGGAGGTGATGTGGATCAAATCACACAGGGCTTTGGGGGCTGATATGAGGCCTTCAAATGAGATGTCCTTTGGGGAAGGTGTGTGTGACATTATCTGATCAGATCGTATCTTTTGCTTTGTCTTTCTGTTTAGCATAGTTCTTGCCAGATGGAAATATTTGATACAGTCTAAAAGAAACTTTGAGGTTGATTTGCATTTTCACAATTAGTGATGAAGAATTGATTTGATTATTCTAGAATAGAATATTTAAATCTTTTTTAATTTAAATTTTTTATTTCAATAGCTTCAGGGATGCAAGTGGTTTTGGCTTCATGGATGAACTGTGTAAAACAGTGAAGTCTGGGAGTTTAATGCACATGTCACCCAAGTAGTGTACATTGTACTCAATAGGCAGTTTTTTATTCCCCACCCCCCACCCCCTGAGTCTCCATTTTCTATTACACAACTCCATACGCCCTTGTGTACTCATAGCTTAACTCCCTCTTATAAGTGAGAACATGCAGTATTTGCTTTTCCATTATTGAGTTACTCCACTTAAAATACTGGCTTCCAGTTCCATTCAAGTTGCCAGAAAAGACATGATTTTGTTCTTTTTTATGGCTGAGTAGTTAGACTACTTCTTAAATAAAAATATTTACTTTTTCTTTACTCAGACTTTGAATGTTTGAGACGACCTTGACCACCAGAGTGTATTACCTGGAAGTTTGGTCCCAAGCAAGAAGCCACAGGGAGAGACAGCGAGGCAACTGTATGCACACGCAATGAACACTGAGACTGACACCACTGAGACTTTCAGAGTACAATGGACTCAGGGATCTCACGTCTTTCCTAGACTCTGTTCTTTGCCCTTGGGTCTTCTCTACTCAGACTACCTGCCCCCAGATGCTCCATCCTCACCAAAATACAAAGATTGAGAAGAAAGTGGGACAAAGGGTGTGGAATAAAAATGTAAGATTGGGTATCACCCCAAGGTGATCAAATCCAATGTTGGCTTTGCTCCAGTGGATCTAAGACCAATTTCGCATCAGTCCCAGAGCACAGCAAGCCTGTTCAGGCTCTTGTAAGTGAGGACCTGTGGTTAAAGAGTACATTTTTTCTGGCTTTAATCCTTCTGTTCTCTGGACTGGAGAGTCATGATGGTACAGTGGGAATACCTTGGGCCTGGCTGCCAGGTCGACCTGCACAAAGATGGCTGTCCCTGCGGGAGGGGTGCAGACATTGTGCAGTTTGCACACAAGAGCAGAACTAGGGTTTCTAGCAGCAGCAATGAGTCATACAGAGAGCCATTTAGAGGTTGCTCAATACGGTTCTTGGTTGAGTAATGGCAATTAGCATGGAGGCAAATTAGAACAACAGTGACAGTGTTGATTACGAAGCAAATGAAAAAGCTCAAAAGGAAAGCATTTTCTTGGAGTGCCTCAAAGAATTCTGCATTTAATTATGTGTCCTCTCAGTGTTAGAGAGTGTGAGATTTCATCGGAAAACACTGGAAGGTCATCTGTGGTGGAACAGAAGCCTCTGGTACAGACAGGAAGCAAATGAATGGCAGGGGATGTGAGTTTGGGTGGAAGGGCTGTCATGGGAACTCAGATTGGATTCCAGAGTCAGGCACATTGTGGTCCTTGCCTGATGCAGGATGTTTGGACTTAGATTTTTCTGAAGACAACATAAGCAGAGAAAAAAAGTGTGAAGACAAGTTGGTTTGAGGATGTTGACACCATGACAAAGTTATTCACTCTACCCCATCCCAGTGCCCAGATGAACAATATGAACATGATAGGGATGCAGTTCACATGCATTCCATTTTAGAGTTTGCTTTAAAATTTTATATCCACGTCATAACCTCCTGATTAGGGTTTGAGAGAACTGATTGTCAAAATGAACTGTATTTTTAGGAAAGTGTTATTTTGTGTTATTCTGATGCTATAAAAGCCAAGGTTGTTACACTGAGGGACTCTGTAATATGAGAAGTGTATCATATCCTAAATATCCCCAGAGTGTCTCCCTTGACCTCAGCACTAACAGCTGATAATGGCAGGGATTGCTATTATTTCACATGTGACCCTCCATGGTGAGACATACTCACCCACCCAGGGCGAGGGGGAAGAGGGGAAGTCGCCACATAATTCCAGCTGGCATAGTAATTGTAGTATTAAGAAGGTGAAAGATTCATATCTAATCAAAGATCCCCAGATAAGTGTGTCCTGGGCTGTTGTCCCTGTGGCTTTAACAAGTCACTTGGTGATGCACAAACTGAATACAGCTGAACTCTGCCCAGGGCTGTGATGACTGCTTTTCATAGCTTTAAATTCTATTAAAAACCAGAATGAAAATGCTTCTTGTAGAATGCTTTTCTCTTAAAAACATAAACAAGATGATATGATTTATCCAGAGTTGGGGAAATACACCCAGTTTAAATTTTATATACATTTAAAGGCAGCTTACTTATAACATAGAAATGAGCTATCTAGCTATCTCTCTGTCTATCTATCTATCTATCTATCTATCTATCTATCATCTATCTATCTATCTTCATCATCATTGTCATCACCTGTTGTACTTGCTTTCTTTGCTCTGTAGTAAGTTGCCACACACTTAATGGTTTAAATCATCACCTAATTATTCTCTCAAAGTTCCCTGACTCAGAAGTCTGTGGAGGTTCAGCTGGGCTGTCTACTCAGCGTCTCACAAGGCTGAAATCAAGAAGTCAGCCCAATGAGGTTCTTCCCTGGAGGCTTGGAGGATGAATCCCTTTCAAGTTTCTTCAGGTGGTTGACCAAATCCAATTTCTCACAATTGTAAGACTGAAGCACCTGTGTCCTTGTTGGATGTTGGCCAGGGGTTGCTCTCAGCGGCTGGGGTTTCCCTTGGCTCCTAAAAGCCTCTGTCTTATCTCTGAATGTGGCCCTGTTGTAAAATACAGTGTATTAATAGAAAATTTGAGACTCAGCAAAGCCAACAGATTGGGAGATAATTGCCATTAAAAATACAGTTTGTTGGTCACAGTTCCCAGAAGAGCAGGTTACACCACATCACAGGTGGCCACCAGGTGGATCAGGAGGAAGAGGGAGCAGGAGAAGTGTGGGCAAGAGCCTTCACTGTGGATGCCATCAGGAGGGAACAGGCGAAGCAGGGGAGCACGCTCCAGATTGGTGAGTTTGAATAATTTCAGCAGGCTCTGAAGCTTAGGGGCTGTCTCCAGTTGTGGGACCAGTGCAATTTTCCCATAGAACTGAAGCTTTAGAAACTTACTTTTTTTTTTTTTTTTTTTTGAGACGGAGTCTCGCTCTGTCGCCCAGGCTGGAGTGCAGTGGCCGGATCTCAGCTCACTGCAAGCTCTGCCTCCCGGGTTCACGCCATTCTCCTACCTCAGCCTCGTGAGTAGCTGGGACTACAGGCGCTGCTACCTCGCCCGGCTAGTTTTTTGTCTTTTTTAGTAGAGACGGGGTTTCACCGTGTTAGCCAGGATGGTCTCGATCTCCTGACCTCGTGATCCACCCGTCTCGGCCTCCCAAAGTGCTGGGATTACAGGCTTGAGCCACCGCGCCCGGCCAAAACTTACATTTGTTTAATCTGAGTTCCTTTCTCAGGAAACTAATAGGTCATCCAGATAGTGCAATATCAGGAAACTGAAATTTCCCAGATTACTGTATCTGGACAATAAGATGCACCTGCTGCCTGTTAAAAAACTCCTCTTTCTCGTGCCTCCTTAATTCACTGCTATGTAAACCCTTTAATCAGTTAGAGATGAATTCGAGATTGATCTTCTGTTTCTGGCTGACGTCACCAGTATAAAATCTTTCTTTCCTGGTAACACTTGTTGTCTCAGTGATTGACTTTCTGTGTGGTGAGCAACTGGACCTAAGCTGAACCCCTAGTTTTTGGCAGCAGTTGTCTGATATCTGGCTCTGGGATGATTAGGGCAGGGGTGCATAGTGGTCTTGTGTGAAAAAAGGGGGATATTGAGGGTATGTGCTCTAGATTGGTTGACTTGCATTTAAAAGGCATATTTCAGGTGAGCTGTTTGCTATGTTTAGAACTGGTTCGTCCTGGGAAGGGCAGTCTCTCCAGAGTCAGCCAGGCCCCTGATGTTAAAGCATTAGAATACAGAAAATAAAAGACATGATTAACACAGTCACCTCCATTTTCAAAGCCAGCAACGGTGCACGGAATTCTTCTTATGCCTTGATTCTCTCTGACTTCTCATTCTGCCCCTATCCAGAGAAAACTCTGTTTTCAGGGCTCACTTGTTTAGACTAGACCCACCTGGATAACCTCCCTTCCAAGTAACTCAAAGTCAACCATTAAACAATCTTAATTACAGCTGCAAATTTTCTTTTGCTGTGTGCATGATGTCGTCATGGGATGATATCCCATTGCATTCACAGTCCTGGAGATTAGAGTAGATTAAATTAGGGCACTGGCAGGCCATGTTGGGATTTCATATATATATATGGAAGATATGAAAGAATTATTATATATATAGGAAGATATGGAAAAATTATGTATATATATAGTAGTGTTTGATCATTGAAGAACATTTGAGGCTAGGCATGGCTCAGTGCTTTGGGAGGCCAAGGTGGGCAGACAAGATCCTTTGAGGCCAGGAGTTCGAGACCTGCCTGGCCAACATGGCAAAATCACATCTGTACCAAAAATATAAAAATTGGCCAACATGATGGCATGCACCTGTAATCCCAGCTACTCAGGTGGCTGAGGTACGAGAATTGCTTGAACCAAGGAGGGGGATGGAGGTTACAGTGAGCTGAGATTGTACCACTGCACTCCAGCCTGGGTGACAGAGCAAGACCCTGCCCTGTCTAAAAAAAAAAACCAAAAAAACAAAAATTGAAAAAATATGAAAAACTACACAGAGGAAAATAAAAACCACTTAACATTTTGTCACTATGAATATGTTTCCTCTGAGTTTTTATCATCCATATTATTTTCACAGCTAGAATAAAAGTGTATTCATAGTGTGTGTCCTTTTGAATTTCAAAAATTTTTCCATGTCATTGTACACTCCTTGTAATGGTAATTGTTAGCATCTGTAGAGTAAACATTTACAAATGAATAACTTATTATTGGGTGTTTAAGTGATCTCAAAGCTTTATTAATATTTACGATTATTCTGAAGGAAGGTTCCTAGAAATAGGATTACTAGCTAGGAAGCTATAAACATTTATGTCTCTTGATTTATGCTCTCAAACCAGCAGAATCTGGTGTCTTTCTCTCTGCCTTCTTGTTTCCTTCCTGTATCCCTCTCTCCTCCTTTTTTAGTAGTAAAGTTTTCAAAAATAGAATATGAAGATAGAAAAGATACCCCAACCTCATCACTTTTTATTCCTATGAACAAAGAAAAACTATTTCTTCATCATCTACTTCATCATCTACACAAAGCCACTTGAGTATGAAAAGAAACCCATTCTACACCAGCTTGACTATTAATAAGCAACTGCCTTTTAGTAGAATAATCAGAGATGGAACTCACTTAAATGATATGATTTCTAAAATCCCCACTAGTGGTCCAAGGAAAGACTGAAGCCGCTTTTCTTTCTAACATGCTTTTCCCTGGTTCCCAGGATCCTGTGCCAACCCGGTACTTACAAGGAGATTCCTTACGAAATCCCACAGGAGTCCAATCCTTGAGCACTTTCCTCGCTTTGGTTTCCGTGAACCTCTACCTGTCCATGGTATATTCTCTCATCTGTCTGCCTGTAATTATCCCAGGGGACCACTGGGTGAATTAAGTAGCTATTATCCAAATAGGTTAGTGGGTTTGTTTTCATTGCAACACAATGAAAAGGACAAAATGATCTTTCTGACAGCCTTCTGGAGAGGATGAGTGAACCAGCCAGTTATTGTGCGTTTTCCAGAAGGCAGATTTGGAAGCTTTTGTTTATTGTTTTGTTTGTCACATTCTACAGCATTAACTTGTCATGTAATCTTGTCCTACGGGCAGAGGCTTACCCAACATGAAAGGTTTTAATTTTTGCCATTTAAGCTGTACTGTGGACTGGATTTCAGTAGACGGGTTCCTTAAATCAGAGGATGCTAATTAGTCCTCAGACTCCTAGGGTCAGAGAAGGTGGTGAAGGGGTCTCCTGAAAAATTTGCTGGATATTTCCAATGAGTAACAGCCAAGTATAAAGAGGTCCCCAGAGAACCTCTGACTGGCCTGCGTACTGGGACGAGTGCACACTGGGGTTGAGTCTCGGGAAGTTCAGGCTGTTTGTCGGGCAGGGGAGGAGCCTGGCCTCTCCTGATCCTGGGTGGTAACCTGGGAATCAGTCTGTGAAGCAGAAAGCCCATTGGCAGGACTCTTGCTTTGCTGAGAGTCCTTCTTTCCCCCTTTTTATCCTTTCACCCAATAAACTCTGCCCTTCTCACCCTTCAAAGTATCTGTGAGTCAAATCTTTCATGGTCGTGTGACAAGAACCCGGCTTTTAGTTGAACTAAGGAGAAAGTCCTAAAACATTACCACTTCAATTAACTGCATCCCTGTGCCTGTTTCAGAAGCTTCCATGGTTCATTGCTATTAGTCATCTCGACAAAAGGGAATGTCTGAATGGCAGACGTACTTGATAAATTCAAGTACTGAATTCCTTTTCTCCCTAGCAGGAATTCACCCTTGTTAATATTTAAGATTTATCAATAGTTCTCTTTAAGGTCCAAACCATTACTTATGCTAAAATTGATCATTGTGCGAACATGAAATGATTTAATTGATCTAATGTGATTTTCTATAGCTAGCCTGTTTCACATTGTTCACAGCCTAACATGGAAGCCAACTTTACCAAGGGTCTTTGAGGTGGGTGCTGTACACTGGTTCAAGCACAGGAGCATAGAAGGGCACTCTCATCCCTTGGTGGATCTCAAAGTTTCAACTCAGTAATTGCTTCTCACCATACAAAATTTTTATCCTACTCTATCTAAATTGTGCTATGGTAAATTATGTTAGTTTGAAGTGTTAAGGGATAAGAAATTAATACTTTGACAAGTGTCAGGTAGATGGGGATGAAACTTGATTACTGCTAGCCTTTTTATTTTTATTTTTTTGTAAAATGTAATTAGGCCTATAAGCAGGTAGGCTTGCTTCCACACCCCTAAATTCTACTTATCTGCACACCTGGTCACTATCTAGAGGAGGAGTTAGTCCTCCTCTAGAAGATAGCCTCTCACAACATGATCGAGAACAGAGTAGCTTGCGTGTTCCGTGCAGGCAGGTAGAATGTGCCGGGGAGAAGAGGGGACTTCTCAGGCATGCCCAGTTTCTTCTCCCAAACTCACCAATGGGAGAAGCCATTTCAACTGCCCTGGCTGGGATGAGTAAGGGGTGGGACAAAGGGCTGGGAGTGACATTCCTATGTAGCTCCTTCTGTGTGCAACACAATGAAAAGGACAAAAATGACCTTTCTGATAGCCTTCTGGAGAGGATGAGTGAACCAGCCAGTTATTGTGCGCTTTACAGAAGGCAGATTTGGAAGCTTTTGTTTATAAACACAGCTTTCACTAGATGATTAATCTAGTCTGTGGATTTCCTAAGATCTCTGCATTTTCTCTTTCTCTCTCTGTTTCTCCTTTAGGTCTCATGGATTTATTTTGTTCTGTACTAGGTCCACTAACACACAGTAGAGTGTGCGAGTCTGGCTTTTCTGTGATCATGCTGTGTATCAAACAAGCCCAAATATCAGTGACTTAAAAGAGCAGATCATTTTTTTCTAGCTTGAAGTTCTGCACCTTGGAAGGGCTTGGCTGCATCAGGCTCCAGACTGTGTTGGGTTCAGGTTTCCTCCGTGTGTCTTCCCATTGTGGACCATGGGTACAGGGGACCTTTCTCATGTCTGAAGACAGAATCACAAGAGCTGAGTAAAGTCATTAGGTGGCATCTGAAGCTTCTGCTTGCATCATGCCTGCTCGTTTTCAACCAGCCATTGCAACACATGTGTTCAGGCCCAACATTATGGGGAGGGGAGGCTGATATTTGCTGAACAGCAATACAATCTACCTGACAAAAGATAAAGTGGGGCAGGAAAACACAGGAGTGGCCAGGACTTCATGTAGTAACCCATTTCTTTGGTTTGGTATCTTCTTTCTTGCTCTGGAGTCGAATAGAACTGGGTTTGAATCCTGACCACAGACCCATGAGTCAGACAAGGTGATTTTTGAACTGTAACTGAGAGAGGCAGGTTGAATAGCCAGATGAAGTCATGGGGCAAGAGAATTCCACTGGAAGAGAAAGGTAGAGACCAAGACAGAGCAGTGTATTTTGGAAAGTGGTGGCCCAGCAGTTTAAGGAAGGAGCGACGTCTGAAGGAGTTGGCAGGGAGGAGGGTTTGTGTATTTAGGTAGATATGAGAAAATAGAGCTTGTTTATTGGCTCATGTGAAAGATTCCAGAAGAGAAGGAGATGCTGAAGCTCAGAAGAGAGAAAGACCACAGGCAGATCTGAGGTACCGGCAGAGATGCCATCATGAGCCCAGATGGGCTTGTCTCCAAATCCCTTGGATGACCAGGGTGAAGTTATTGGTTGGTGGGGAAACAAAAGAAATTGGAGAACCTTTCTGGATGAACAGGAAGGGAAATTATCCAAGCATGGGGCAGTAGGGGCTGCATGTGTGTTCTGAAGGGAGGAAAAGACTGATGTGTCACAGCAGGTCATGAGGAGGGAGCAGGCTAGGGGTGGAAGGAGGGTGGTGCTGTTGAGATAAGAAAGCTGACGTTGACGTGACCTCAGTTCCCATATGTCTGCATTTTCCCCATCAGCACTGAACTTCTATGGGCTAGAAGCTGAGGAAATGGGCAGAAGGCCCAGCGGGTGCCTGAGCAGAGGGCTAATGTGCTGGTTTAGGCCAGTCCTGGCAACTAAGCCTCTGATCCAGCGTGGGGGAAGGGATTGAGCCCAGATATGGTTCATTCTAGTGTCCAGGAGTACTGCAGCAGATGCAGTGGAAAGGAAACTTTCAGAAGCAAACCCTGACGCTCTTACCCACCCCCAGTGTGGAACAGCGTGGAAAACCACCCACGACCCACCACTCCCCAGCTTTGAGCTTCTCTTCACTCATTCTTCACCAGGATGGGCTACATGATTTTCAAGGCCTGGTGCAAAATTAAAAGACAGGGAGCCTTGCTCACAAATGATGAGTTTCAAGATGGTGACAGCAGAGCATTAAGCCAAGTGTGGGGCCTCCTAAGTGGAGGGTGGCCCTGTGGGACTACAGGAGTCATATCCCAGGAAGCCAGTTCTTAGCCCTTGGCTCTCAGTCCACATGCCTTCTGTGCTTTTACTCCCCTCTCCATTTTGAATACACCACTTCCTGTCTCCTCATTGTTCCTGCTTAGCTTCTATTGTAGAATCAAAATCCATTTCCATGTCAGCTCCTCAAGCTTCCCCAGGACTCTTTCAATGTCCATCAGCACACTTATCTTTCCATGCTTAGCATATATTCTACATAAGGTTGTTGAGTGAAGGAGTGAACAAATAAATAAAGAAATGGTGAACTTTGAAGAGTCATATCCAATGGAATAAACTAGAAGGAACTCTGTCCCCAGTACCCCTGTATGGGAATGAGAGCCTCCGGGTTCCTTTCACACTGAAGAAAGTATTATAAGAGTTCAGATGTACTGCAGTTACTTAATTCATGAACTTGTTAAGGCTCTGCTCCATAACAAAAGAGATTGGAAAATGCGTGGTGTGAAAATTATGATTTACTCCTCAACCTTAAAAATGTACATGACTTAATACTTGCTTTAAAATTGGTCTTTTGCTTTTTTCCCCAAAACTATTTGAGGCTGTTGGTAAGAAAAGAAACATGAGCTGAGTCATTCGGATGGACACAAAACCTCAACCTTATTAACAGGCAGCGGAAGACAAGGGCACTGCACACAGGTTCAGGGTAATATAGTTCCTGCATTTGAACACTGGACTTGATGAAGAACTTCTTTTTTTTTTTTTTTTTTTTTTTTTTTTTTTGAGATAGGGTCTTGTTCTGTTGCCCAGGCTGGAGTGCTGTGGCACCATCTGCCTCCCAGGTTCAAGAGATTCTCCTGCCTGTGCCACCCAAGTAGCTGGGATCACAGGCATGTACCACCATACCTGGTGAACTTTTGTATTTATAGTGGAGATGGGGTTTTACCATGTTGCCCAGGCTGGTCTTGAACTCCTGAGCTCAAGTGATCCACTCACTTTGGCCTCTCAAAGTGCTGAGATTACAGGCTTGAGCCATGGTACCTGGCCAAATTTGGTGCAGAACTTCTTGAAGCTAAAGCAGAGACAGGGGAGACACTGTTCTATAGGCTTCTGATGGTCAGATCATGTTCTGAGTGGTGCAGAAGGCTGCACTGCAGATGTATCATGGATGAACTGGGCATCCCAACCTGTCTAGAGAAGCTGCACCTCTCCACAGGATCCTGGGGTCCCCAGCACAGGGGCTGACAAAGGGATCATTTTCCACCTGATGCTTTAGCCCCAGCTACTAACTGGAATTCCTGAGAATGAGGCTGTCAAGGTAGGGGCTTCCTTCACTGAGGCTAGGTGGGTGCCACAGTCCAGGATCACCCAAAGAGCCCAGGGTCAAGTAAGGAGCCCAGGACCATCCAGGCTACTTTCACCAGGCACCCTGAACCCCAGGCTCCTGGATTCCACTTGGAAAGACAGGGCCAGCCTTGGAGAGTTAGAGCAGGAGGCATTTGCCCTGGGCCTTGAGTAGAGCAGGTCTGCATCACCCTAGGGGGTCTTTCCCAGCTAGTGTTCTGGAAGTTCAGCCAGGGCAATCTTCTCTCACTGGTTCCAGGGAAGCCCATGTAGAAAGAGAGAGTGTGGGGCTTGGCACAGGGAGGCACTGTTTAGTTTTACTTAAAAGCTGAGAGTGTATTACCCACCTGTGGTCTAGTGAGGGCTGATGTTTGGGGAGATGAGCTCAAGTCATCAGGAGTGCTGCTTCCTGGCCTCCTAGCTCAGTGGCAAAACAGCTTAGAAAACCTTGTGGGATCAGTAAGGAGCATGTCCTGGTGCATCCCTCTGTCTCTCTCACATTGGCTATTGACAGTCACAATGGGCCTTTGACAGGAGCTGGGCAGTAGCTAATTAGGAGCTTAGAGGGGAGATGTTCTGTGTTGTGAACTGAAGGGTATCCTAGGGCTGGAATTTTAGAAGTGTCAGTAATGGTGTTTTCATTGTTATGTAAATTAAGCAGACACATTCCCACCCTCCCAACAGAGGATCAAGCCACCTGACACACTTGACAGGGGTGAAGAAGTTGGGGAGAAAGGAGGTGCATACGGTTGTGCATAGGCAAAAGTGGCATTTCTGTGTGAGACACCCAGAAAAGGTAAAAATATTTTAATGTTATACATCCCAAGGACAGTTAAGTGATTTTCCTTCAGATACAGAGAACGATCTAAAACGAAGCTAAGCAAAATTGTACACAATTTGGAAGAGACACAAGCTTAATAATCCAATCTTTATGACTGAGGCAAAATAGAATAAATAATGAAAAATATCTCAGCAGGAACTTTTGAAATAGCAAGTATATGGAAATTTCCTTTGATCATGTTGAAACACAACTGAAACTAAACATAAATTATATTTGTATATAATATATACTTTATATTTTGATACAGTTTGGCTGTGTCTCCACTCAAAGCTCATCTCAAATTATGATCCCCATAATCCCCACATGTCGAGGGAGGGACCTGGTGGGAAGTGACTGGATCATGGGGGTGGTTTCCTCACATTGTTCTTATAATAGTGAGTTCTCTCCAGTTCTGATGATGTTATAAATATTTGACAGTTTCTCCTTCACATGCTCTCTCTCTCACCTGCCACCATGTAAAACGTGCTTGCTTCCCCTTCCACCATGACTGTAAGTGTCCTGTGGCCTCTCAAGGACATTCTTCACAGAACTAGAAAAAACTATTTTAAAATTCATATGGAGCCAAAATGAGCCTGAATAGCTAAGGCAATCCTAAGCCAAAAACAACAACAACAACAACAAAAAACAAAAAAAACCAAAGCTGGAGGCATCATGCTACCTGACTTCAAACTATACTACAGGGCTACAGTAACTGAAACAGCATGGTACTGGTACAAAAACAGACACATCGACCAATGGAACAGAACAGAGAGCCCAGAAATAAGACTGCATGCCTATAACCATCTGATCTTTGACAATGCTGACAAAAACAAACGATGGGGAAAGTACTCCCCATTTGATAAATGATGCTGGGATAACTGTATGCAGAAGACTGAAAGTGGACTCCTTCTTTACATCACATACACAAATCAACTCAAGATGGATTAAAGACTTAAATGTAAAATGTGAACCTATAAAAACACAAGATAACTTAGGCAATACCATTCAGGACATAGTCATGGGCAAATCTTTCATAAGAAAGACACTAAAAGCAATCATGACAAAAGCAAACATTGACAAATGGGATCTAATTATACTAAAGAACTTCTGCACAGCAAAATAAACTATCAACACAGTAAACAGACAACCTACAGAATAGGAGAAAATATTTGCAAATTGTGCATCTGGCAAAGGTCTAATATCCAGCATTTATAAGGAACTTAGACACATTTACCAGAAAAAGTGAAACAACTCCATTAAAAAGTGGGCAAAGGACATGAACAAACACTTTCCAAAAGACATATATGTGGCCAACAAGCATATGAGAAAAAGCTCAATATTACTGATCATTAGAGAAATGCAAATCAAAACCACAATGAGATACCATCTTACACCAGTCAGAAAAAGTATTACTAAAAAGTAAAAAAATAACAGGTGTTGGTGAGGTTACAGAGAAAAGGGATCACTTGTATATGCAGTTGATGGGAGTGTAAATTAGTTCAACCACTGTGGAAAGCTGTGTGGCAATTCTTCAAAGAGCTAAAAATAGAACTACTATTTAATCTAGCAATTCCATTACTGGATATATACTCCCCAAAACGTAAATCATTCTACCGTAAAGACACATGGATACGTATGTTCATCACAGCACTATTCACAATAGCAAAGACATGGAATCAACCTAAATGCCCATTAGTGATAGACTGGATAAAGAAAATGTTGTACATATATACCAGCGAATACTACGCAGCCATAAAGAAGAAGACAATCATGTCCTTTGTGGGAACATGGAGCTGGAAGCCATCATCTGTAGCAAACTAACACAGGAACAGAAAACCAAATACTGCATGTTCTCATTTATAAGTGGGAGCTAAATGATAAGAACTTATAAACACAAGGCTGGGTGTGGTGGCTTTCTTCTGTAATCCCAGAACTTTGGGAGGCTGAGCCAGGGGATCACTTGAGGCTAGGAGTTCAAGGCCAGCCTGGCCAACATGGTGAAACTTTTATCTTTACTAAAAATACAAAAATTAGCCAGGCATGGTGGCACATACCTGTGATACCAGCTACTCATGAGGCTGAGGCTCGAGAATCACTTTAATCCTGGAGGTGGAGGTTGCAGTGAACCGAGATAGTGCCATTGAACTCCACCGTGGGTGAGGGAGCGAGACTCTGTCTCAAAAAAAAAATTATGAACACAAAGAAGGAAACAACAGACACTGGGTTCTACTTGAGGGTGGAGGGTAGGAGGAAGAGAATCAGAAAAAATAACTATTAAGTACTAGGCTTAGTACCCCAGTAATGAAACAACATGTACAATAAACCTCTGTGACATGAATTTACCTATATAACAAGCCTGTATGTGTACCACTGAGCCTAAAATAAAAGTTAGTAAGATACAATACATGTTAATGTAGTATATTATGTAATGTGTAATATATATTTTATTATATTAGATATTGTAATATTGTATTACAATGTGTAATATAATAAAAATATATCCTTTTAGGAAGTAAACACCCCTGTAGATCTGAAGGACCCTAAGTAAGTCATGGGAGGTTCTAGACCTGCACGTGATCAGAGCATGCCAAGAAAACATCCTCGCAAAGCTTTTCTTTCCCTAAGACAAGCAACACAGAGAACACTGAGGTCCACATTCCTGGCTTCCTGTTCGACCTCCTACACTTACTAGCCTGATCACCTTGAGGCTCATTTTGTTGTGGGTGAAGTGGAGATTATAATGTCGCCAACCTAACAGTACTGGTATGAGGATCCAGCGAGTTAACCCACACACGAGGCCTGCAGAGCCGTGGCTGGCAACCGGTCAGCTCTCATGACTGTCAGCCTCGAGGCTACATAAACCGGTTCTGGGGATGCTGGCCACATGCTTAGAGACAAAGCTGTCCAAAGGAGTCACTTATTGAAATCCACCTCCGGTTTATAACCTTCTGGCTGGAAATACATTATTGCAGTTGGATTTTGTGATATAACTTGAAACAAGCATTGACTGACATCTATGACTGTCCTGGATATGTTGTTGGCTAACAAAGTGTGAGGAACTATTGTATGTGCGTTACAAAGAAAAGCACTCGTCCACTTCAGTGGAATTAGGTTATAAATAAGTTGGGAAATAAAATACAGAGCATTGACCCGATTGCTTTTGGAATGTGAGGAGTCAAGGCAGCAAGCACTAGTTGCAATCAAGCCCAATTATAGGCTGTTTCTTTCGGATGTGGAGGCTTATGTCACTATTTGAGGTTAGAGAATAAAATATCAGTTGAGCTAGAAATAGAATTTAAAGCAATTTAATAAGCTCAAATCCTGCTGCTGTTGTTTTCTTCATTTTGTTTAAAAAATACTATATGCAGCTGGCCTTATAGCTGTCTGTTTGGGGCAGTTTGTGGAACAGCTAATTAAGGGGAAGAAGATTTGTCATCTTAAAGACTGCTGACAACTCTAATGACTCTCAGGGGAACAAAATCGTGTTAGAAAACTGTCTCTTTTGTTTTTATTGCTGCTTATTTGGTGTGTCTTTTTGATGGGCAAGGAGGATATTTGACTATTCTCAGAAAGGATGCACGACTTCCTCAGAAGGGAGCAACTCATTTCTAAGAATTTTAATTTTTCAATTTTTAGTTTTCTTACTCAAGATGCCATTCTATCTCTGTGGTCTAATAAAAATGCTTTTAATTGTGGCTGTACATACACATATATGTATATATATAACATACAATTTGCCATGGTAACCATTTTTGGGTGTAGAATTCAGTGGCATTAGTTGATTCACCATGTGCTACAACCATCACCATGATCTATTTTCAAAACATTTTAATCACTCCAGCTGTGGCCTTTTGTATTAGGAAGACTTGAGCATGATTCTGCGTATGAGGGACTCTTCTGGGTGTTTTCAGTGGAGGCGACCTCTGAGGAGAAGAGGCTGCCCTTGTCCCTGCCATGGCTGCAGGGCTGGAGTGCGGAGGGCCATTGTTGCTGGGCGGATGTCCATGGATTTTAGCTCCATTGGTCAGGGGGTTTGGGATGAGCACGGGGTAAGTAGCCATTTTTCTGCAATGTAAGCCCTCATGGAATGGTGCCTTCCCTTTATTAAGTTTTTAAAGAATCAAATCAACTTTCTTAACCAACGATAACCTTTTCTCCATCACATGGCCCCTCCCTCCTCCCAACAGTCAAACACAGAAAACAAAGCATGGCTCCCGCTTGTTGGTTTTGGCAGCTGGAGCGAGGGAGCTGAGTAACGAAGCCCCTCCCTGTTTTCTCGCTTACAGCTTCTGCAATCCTTTTAAGAGATCGCATGGGAAACTCCGGCTTTTGAATCTTGTGTGTTCACAGTGAGTGACGAAGGGGAAGCTGAAAGAACAGACCTTGCTCTTTAAGGCCGATTATTTGCTTTTCATCCAAATGTGGTTAAATTATAACCTGGCCCATTCTTCGTGGAGCTTTATGAAGTTTCTAACAGAAATTGTAGGAGACCATCTGTTTTTTATTTCGTCGGTAAACAAACCTATTAAAAGTGCACTTCTCCCACACGAGCCTGCAGAATTTGAAAAGAACACTGAATATTTAATGATTTAAAAATAATTTAACCTATTTGATCCATTTGAATTTATTTAAAAACAAAAACAAGGCTTCAGTGACTTATTGGACGGAAATGATATTCAACTTGGATAAGTTCCTTGGGTGCTAAAAGGAATTGAGTTATCATGTCTTCCTAGAAGTCTTTTCTTCCTAGAATCAGCTTACCATTTAGAAATTTATAATATTAATATTTATTTAGTGCCATTTGCTTAACTCAATCTTGGAAATTTTATTAAAATAGATTTTGTAAAAAAAAAAAAAAAAAGCTAAGAAAGATGTTCTCCTCCTCTCAAGGAACTCATGTTTTAGGCTATACCCATCAATACGGGTAATATCTGCAACATTACACCAGGAAGAAACTTGTCAAACATGTACATGAGGCCACGGAAGGCCATATTCACAAGCTCTTATTGCTGTGGCACCCACTTTGAATAATGTGAAATGTCATGTGAACTTCAGAATTATAAACTATACACAGAGAAGAGATAGACACGAAATTTCTGAGTTGTTTTGGCTTTTGTTGTTATTTTTGTGCCTTCCTATACTGCTTGGAAAGGCCGAAAAGGGGCAGGGGTGTACAAATCTTACTGTAGGCTCAGGGAGGTAGAGAAGGTCTTGACAGCATAGCAAGAGGAGAAGAACAAGGAGGGCATGGTGCGTGGGACTGGGGTGGCCTGCATGGGAAAGGAGAAGAGTGGGCCACAGGTGGACACAGATTGCTGCCTGGGCTGGTCGCCAGCCTGTGTCAGCCCCGTGGTCCCCAGGTGTATCCACATCACCCTGTGAACAATAGCCACCTGGCTGGGCCCTTCCTGTGGCCGATCGTTCATCCTGACCTGTCTTGCCCATCACCTGGCTTAGGTGATGAAGAAATGGGAAGGGCTGAGGTGAGAATAGGCCTTGGGCCCCAGGACAGCAGAGACACCACAACTGGAAGCAGAACTTCTTCAAAGAATACAATTCTAGGAATTTTAAAAAGTCAATGGGATTTTTGTCACAGAAAAAACCAATTTTGGGTTTTCTTTAGCTCCCAGCTTAGTATTATTTTTATCACTGCAAATGTTAGTCAAAATAGAAATAATGCTGAACGGTGAGCTTTTAAAGGACACGCCCACGACTGCCATCATAACATCAGCACTCAAGGCTCTGCAGGTGGTCATTGGCTGTGCAGGCCGATCTGCAGACTTGGTTAAATGCAGTGTTGCGGATGAAACGCAACAACTGCTCCTTCTGCTAACACAGCCAGCTGGCTGGCCCTGAGCACTTCTCCCTGCCTGTCTGTCTTAGGCAGTGATGGGGATATTGCCAAGCTTATTGTCTAGGGCTTTTTATACCTCGGAGGAGCAGAGCTGGTGCCCCAGTGCATCCTGGTCCCCATGTCAGGGAGCTTGGTGGGATGAGCTGGTTCACACTGTCACTCAGCACACATCAGTGGTGCAAAGTCACACACACACACACACACACACACACACACACACACACGGAGGCCTTGGATGGAGGTCTTTCTAGTTCCACTAGAAGCAGGAGAGAATGTCAGCATGGGGTGCTGGAAAGTCTATTTGCAGGGACCTCATTGGGCCTTTGGGGAAGCACACTGGAAGGCACATTGGAGAAGTGGGTGACTTCCCAGGCGGAAATCCCAATCACAAGGACAGATAATGGTTGTTCTTTGACCTCCAGGTGTGTCAGGTGTCAGTTGGGAAAACAGAGAGGTTGCAAGCATTATGGGAATAAATGTTGGGGGCGGTTAGGAAGGGAAGATCTGGAAAGGGGCAGTCAAGGGTCTGAATTGAAGAAAACCACTGCAGCCTGCAACCCTTGGACTAGAGTCCAAGCTTGTGGGAAAGTCCAAATCCATTTCTCGGGTGTGAGGAGAGAGGCCGTGGAGACACAGGGACATCTGCAGCCACCCTGCAGGCTGGATCTCAGTGCCTAGTTGGGGCTTGGGCCATTGTAGGCCAATGGTGATCAGGAGGACAAACTGGCTGTGGAGCAGATGGCAACAGGGACCACTGGGGTGGATGCGCACCTCTGAGTTATCTGTCACCCTTCCCCTTGTCCTCACCGTCCAGAGGGATGGCCACTGCCTCACCTGGGCCTTTCAGCTGTCACGTGAGTGCCTCTCATTAGCAAGCTTGAACCTGGAGCCATGCAGGGAAGGGGATTCAGGGAAACGCAGTCACCTCCTTAGATGGGGACAAAGGGGCTGAGGACAGCAGACAAGGAAGCACACAGACATGATCTGGGGCCAGGAGCACTGCTTCAGGTGGTCAAGTATAGGAAGCACTCCTTACACATGTGGAATATTCTTTCCGAACTGGGTTTGTATTTGAAGGAAGAGAGAGGTAGAGCGAGTCGTGACAATGGGGTGGTGGAGAGACCAGTGGGCCTGAAGTCACACTGTTTTGTGGCCTGACAAAGTCTAAGAGGGTCCTTTCCTGCTCCAATGCAGCCTCTGTGGCCAAAGATTGATCAGGTCTACCTTGGAAAGTAAAGGAGAGACCCAGCCTCTATCTGTGACACTTGGAGGTGATATCATGGGGAAGAGCCATCTCTGAAGCCAAGAGAGGCCTGGCCACAGCATTAGGAGCCCAGTATGGGGCAGTCAGTTGGGGACATGGGGTCTGGATGGTGTGCCATGGCTTGGGGCCTTTTGAAGACAAGACTGGAAGCTGGAGGTACAAGAGAATTGAACTTGGGCAGTGTTGGGCAGGATGAGAACAGCTGCCAACCAGACAGGAGATCACCTGGGCTTCCTAGAGCACAGGAGAGACTGGGAACTGGGGGTCCAAGAGTTACCCTAGGGGGCAGCAGTTTTGTGATTGGCCCCACTATGCACTGATCACATCCCAGCTGGCATGGCCTGAGCGCCTCTGTCTTGTATGAAAGGGCAGCGCACGACTGGGGTCCTCTAGGTCTCATCATGGTTTGCAGTATTGTGGGTTTTTAAATACGAGATCATTTAGAGAGATACACTTAATCCTTCAAAGCACCAAAGTAAGAAATACTCAATGTCTTTATTGATACTATCAGCCATTCTCAGATTCCTTACGTATGGCACATATTGTACCTGAGATGGAATTTTTTAGCCAGGTAGTCATAACACGGCATGTTTTTTTGGTTGATTTTTTTTTTTGAGATGAGGTCTTGCTCTGTCACCCAAGCTGGAGTATAGCGATGTGATCTTGGCTCACTGCAAACTCCAACTCCTGGGCTCAAGTGATTCTCCTGCCTCAGCCTCCCAAGTAGCTGGGATTACAGGCACACACCACCACGTTCAGTTCATTTTTGTATTTTATTTCATAGAGACGGGGTTTCACCATGTTGGCCAGGCTGGTCTCGAACTCCTAACCTCAAGCGATCTACCCACCTTGGCCTCCCGAAGTGCTGGGATTACTGGCATGAGCCACCACGCCCAGCCAGCATCTTTGTTAACAAAGACTCTCAGAATTAGCAAGACAGCCTCTTTCAGTTGCTACAGAAGACCACGATATCTGACTATAGAAGCCAAGTTGAAGTGAGCTGGTTTGATGACGTGGAACATTTGAGCTTGCTTTTGCTTCTGGTGCATGTGTGTGGGTTAAGGAGTGAATAGTTCTGGGGGATAAGAATGTTTTAGTGGAGTTAATAATTAACAAGACTTTATTCTTACAAACCTGAACACTTAATATTTTTGGGTAGAGTTACTAAGACAAGGCCTGTCCAAAGTCTTTAAGAAAGAACATGGGGTAAAAATTAACAGGCAAGAATAGTTTCCTTTCTCATAAAGGCTTATCAATTGCCAAAGGAAATATTTCAATGAACTGACATTTCATAAATATAAAGCTAAAATTTCATAACTGAGAGTGACGATGTAATTGGTTTTGTTTCTCCAAACACAGACACTTTAATTCAATGGGAATTTAATACTTTGGGGATTTAAAAACCATGAGATGGTTTCCAAACCCAATAGATTTATCTACCCTAATCCTCCCATTTTCCACCTGTCTCCAGTGGGATGTGGTCAAGACGGGCATCACAGGCTTGTGGGAACTGGGTCACCAGAGAGCCCTGAGGGATATATTTCTACCAGACGCTAAGCTGTGTTGGCTCGACTTTGGTTTAATTTCTTTGCCTAAGCCTTGCCTTCCGGCCAGGCGGGTGTCTCAAGGGTGCATCCTGGAAACTTGGTGGGTGTTGTGACAATACTCTCAGCAGCCCACTAAGCATGCAGGGGATGGTTTTTTCTCATCAGCACTGCACGGTGGCCCGTCACTGACTTTCAAGCAGGACACGTGTCCAGGTCCACAGAACTCATCAGCAACATTCGTTCTTTTCTGGAATGAGCCAAGAAACAAGACCTAACTGTGATGCCCTTTTTTCTTTTTTTTCTGGTCTGGACTGGATTTTGCACAGCATTTACCCTTGATCTCTGGGGGGGACAACCTTCTCCTCATGATACACAAGAGACACAACCCAACAATCACAGCCAAGGAAACTGGTTTCTTTAATGTCTCAGGGCAGCTGGGCAGAAGGGGCTCTTGGAGGAGGAATTGCAGCATCCTGTGGTAAGAATTCCATCAAACCCTGCCCCGGAGGCTGCTTCCTGTTGCGACATTTTGTAATAATCTGAAATCTAAATGGGAAGTTCAGCAACAGTAGTGACAGAGGGAGGAGAGAATCCTGTCGTTAGAGGGAATTCCACGCTTGCTGTCTGAGGCTACAGCGCACTCCGTCTTCTTGCCTCTTGCCCTCTGGGTGACAGGCAGACCTCAGGTGAGGGTTAGCAGTCATTATTCACTAGGGCCAGTCTCTTCGTGAACCCCAAGTTCTCACATCACATGGCAAAGCAACCTCTGTGTAGTATGATTTCCTGGATTCTGGCAAGGCCGTGGCGTGTAGTATTCCATTCACTGCTGCACATCTGTCTGTATTGCAT
>NW_012115110.1:4328485-4331814 GCF_000951035.1 Colobus angolensis palliatus
AGCCAGGATGGTCTCGATCTCCTGACCTCGTGATCCGCCCGTCTCGGCCTCCCAAAGTGCTGGGATTACAGGCTTGAGCCACCGCACCCGGCCCAAATATTCTTTTAACAGCATCATGGGAGGCTAACCAGTGATTTAAAGTGACTTTTCTTGAAGAGGCTGTAAGATCATCAGTTGTGGAGCCTGGACAAGATGCAAAGACAGAGTGGATGAAAGTGAAGCAGCTGGCTTTCCCCACAGTCACATCACGGTGGGGAGGTCAGGGGGTCGGCTGGCAGAGTCCTGGGTCCCCATGGCCATGGGGGAGATGCTGTCTCACACCCACCTGCCGAGCCCTGGGCTCATATGCAATCATCTGGTTTTCTCCAAGAGCAAAGTAATGGCCCATCTGATACAACGCTGGGCACTGCTAACCTCCTGCTTGTTCCGTGCTGGTCCCGCAGACTCCTGGGGCCACAGAGGCAGAGTGTGGGTAGGAGACCACACTTTACAAGTTCTCTGCTAGATTCTTCGGCACAGTTTCCATGGAGAAGCAGTTTCTGATTTCTGGGCTCACTGAAGCCTGTACCAGATCCTCTTAGTACTTCTACACTCTACACTTCCCAATGAAACACAGGAAAGTCATTGTGTTGGGGACTCCCATGGCACCTTTCTGTTTTGTAACTCAGGTTCCATTCACTCTTACACACTGTAGAGGCTCTCACAGTGTGGTTGGGAGAAGCCTGGGTTTGGAGAAGCTCCAGGGGGCTGATGAACTGAATTTTGGATGTGTCAGCATCTGCCTTGGTCCCTGTTAGAAACTTACCACCTGAGATCTTTCTGTCTTTTCCAGTGAATTTTAAATTTGGTTAGCTTTCCCTTTATTTTCTTTGCTTTTGTTTCTTTCCTCTTTCTTAAATAACAAGCAGGAGGAAGTGATTTTGGAGGCTTGTGAAAAATGATTTTCAATCACATTTGCCCCCAAAACAGAAAAATGTTTGAAATGTATGGTATTATAGAAAGTTTATATAAAAATAATGAAAATACACTACTCATGGAACCAGGCACTGTCACTGATTAAAACTTGACCTTAAGCAGAGAATCTGGGTAGGGCAGAGAGAAATGGCAAACACATGGCCGTGTTCTCCAGGTGTGCTGATTTACCTGCAATAATATTGTATCTAGGTGTGCCCATTTACCTGCAATACTGTTGTAAACTGAAAATAAAATACTAGGCAGGGTGTGGTGTCTCACGTCTATAATCCCAGCACTCTGGGAGGCCAAAGAAGGAAGATCACTTGAGGTCAAGAGTTTGAGACCAGCCTGGCCAACATGGCAAAACCCTGTCTCTACTGAAAATACAAAACTTAGCTGGTGGTGGGCACCTGTAATCCAAGCTACTGAGGAGGCTGAAGCATGAGAATTGCTTGAACTCAGGAAGCAGAGGCTGCAGTGAGCCAAGATCACGCCACCGTCCTCCACTCTGGGAGACGGAGGCGGAGATCTTGAGAGCAAGATCCCATCTCAAAAAACAAACAAACAAACAAACAAAAGAAAATAAAATACTAAACCACCTCCCGCCAATTGAATGGACCCCTCTTGGCCAACAGAGGCCTCTGAAAAACTTGAAAACCTGAATTCCCGATCGTGATGGGAAGGCAGGTCTGCCACATCTCATTACATGCCCTCCCTTTTGAAATTTAGACACAAAAGCCAACCAGCACTAAGGTTAACATAGAGATGGTAAGACGGGCAGAACAGACTCTGTGGCAATCAGATACCAAATTATTAACAAGCCTAAGGCCATGCAAAGCAAGGGTTAAATCAATCTGGCAGGCCATCAGTCTCGCTACAAGGCATCCTTAGCTTAACTTAAAACATTCTTTTCTGCTGACAATAAGTTTTAGATAGAGCCTGATTTCTTTAATCAATTGCAAATTAAAGAATCTCTGAATCTGCCTGTAACCGATAAGCCCCTACTTCAAGATACCCCATATTTTCAGGCTGAATCGATGTATACCTTCCATGTCTTGGTTTATACCTTTGTAACTCCTGCTTCCCTAAAAAGTGTAAAACCAAACTGTAACCCCACCACCTCAGGTGCACTTTTTCAGGACTCCTTGAGACTGTGGTTCTCCAGGCCATGGTCACTCATATTGGCTCAGAATGGACCTTTTTAAAATATTTTATAGAGTTTGGTTATTCTGCTAACATTGTTTTCTGAATGACTAAGATGCAGAGATGCACCATGCCTTGCTGTGGGTTGAGACAAGGAAAGCTGGATTAGTGTTGCTGGTTCCATGCTGCCAGATGGAAAAGCCCTCTCCTGGCTCTGTCCTCTGCAGCCTGCAGACTTTATCCCTGGCTCAACTCTCAGAAAGACTGTGCATGGCCTCCTCCTCCGTAAAGGGTCCTGCTTGCTGCTTTTGCCTGCTGTGCCTAAATCAGTTTAATATTTTAAAATTTATCTTGATCGACATTGCATTTAGAGCAGTAATTCTGAAACTTTTTTGGATCATGGGATATTTGAAAATCCCATGAAACCTATTACCATTTGCCTGGGAGAAATGCACAGATTCATAAATCTGTGCTCACAAACCCTGATTGAGATGAGGACCCCTTCTCTGCTTCGATGTCCTTTCTGAAACAATACAGTAATGTCAAGATGCAACGGAAAGTCAGCATGAGACCAAGGTCAGGAGCTGGCTCCTCGGAGACAATGAGCCCTGGGTCTTGGGTTTGGGCACTGGGCTAAGCTCACCGTTGCTCAGGGTCGATTCATTGCAGGGGTCTGCTGTGTTTCCTCCAACTTGTCCTTGTTTGGAACTTGTCTGGTTTACTGGGCTTGTTAATGTCAAATTTAGGGGAGTAGAGGTTGGGGTATCAGTTTTCTCCTTAGAGCCCTAAGGAGCCCCAGATTTTAAAATACAAATTCATTGACCAGTTCCTAGATAAATAACTCTGCCTACCATAGCAGGAGATAATTTATGCAGAATGGGGAATCAACAGAGTTGAAAGTTCTGTAAACTATCTTCAGGACAACTGGTTCTTCCTCACAGTGTATTTGTAAACTAAGGCTACTACTTAAACACTCGTAACAGGCCAACAGGACGAAGATCTGCTTCTCTTCAATAACAGTGAAAATATCCTTGCTTTCCCAAAAGTGATGTAGGGGCATTTGTATTGTCAAATTACCAAGGTTAGTCAAGATGGGCTTGTTTGAGAAGTATTACAATATTGCAGAAAACTCACCCAGCAAAGCAACCTCTGTGTAGTATGATTTCCTGGATTCTGGCAAGGCCGTGGCGTGTAGTATTCCATTCACTGCTGCACATCTGTCTGTATTGCAT
>NW_012115110.1:4333984-4417092 GCF_000951035.1 Colobus angolensis palliatus
CCTCAGCCTCCCAAGTAGCTGGGATTACAGGCACACACCACCACGTTCAGTTCATTTTTGTATTTTATTTCATAGAGACGGGGTTTCACCATGTTGGCCAGGCTGGTCTCGAACTCCTAACCTCAAGCGATCTACCCACCTTGGCCTCCCGAAGTGCTGGGATTACTGGCATGAGCCACCACGCCCAGCCAGCATCTTTGTTAACAAAGACTCTCAGAATTAGCAAGACAGCCTCTTTCAGTTGCTACAGAAGACCACGATATCTGACTATAGAAGCCAAGTTGAAGTGAGCTGGTTTGATGACATGGAACATTTGAGCTTGCTTTTGCTTCTGGTGCATGTGTGTGGGTTAAGGAGTGAATAGTTCTGGGGGATAAGAATGTTTTAGTGGAGTTAATAATTAACAAGACTTTATTCTTACAAACCTGAACACTTAATATTTTTGGGTAGAGTTACTAAGACAAGGCCTGTCCAAAGTCTTTAAGAAAGAACATGGGGTAAAAATTAACAGGCAAGAATAGTTTCCTTTCTCATAAAGGCTTATCAATTGCCAAAGGAAATATTTCAATGAACTGACATTTCATAAATATAAAGCTAAAATTTCATAACTGAGAGTGACGATGTAATTGGTTTTGTTTCTCCAAACACAGACACTTTAATTCAATGGGAATTTAATACTTTGGGGATTTAAAAACCATGAGATGGTTTCCAAACCCAATAGATTTATCTACCCTAATCCTCCCATTTTCCACCTGTCTCCAGTGGGATGTGGTCAAGACGGGCATCACAGGCTTGTGGGAACTGGGTCACCAGAGAGCCCTGAGGGATATATTTCTACCAGACGCTAAGCTGTGTTGGCTCGACTTTGGTTTAATTTCTTTGCCTAAGCCTTGCCTTCCGGCCAGGCGGGTGTCTCAAGGGTGCATCCTGGAAACTTGGTGGGTGTTGTGACAATACTCTCAGCAGCCCACTAAGCATGCAGGGGATGGTTTTTTCTCATCAGCACTGCACGGTGGCCCGTCACTGACTTTCAAGCAGGACACGTGTCCAGGTCCACAGAACTCATCAGCAACATTCGTTCTTTTCTGGAATGAGCCAAGAAACAAGACCTAACTGTGATGCCCTTTTTTCTTTTTTTTCTGGTCTGGACTGGATTTTGCACAGCATTTACCCTTGATCTCTGGGGGGGACAACCTTCTCCTCATGATACACAAGAGACACAACCCAACAATCACAGCCAAGGAAACTGGTTTCTTTAATGTCTCAGGGCAGCTGGGCAGAAGGGGCTCTTGGAGGAGGAATTGCAGCATCCTGTGGTAAGAATTCCATCAAACCCTGCCCCGGAGGCTGCTTCCTGTTGCGACATTTTGTAATAATCTGAAATCTAAATGGGAAGTTCAGCAACAGTAGTGACAGAGGGAGGAGAGAATCCTGTCGTTAGAGGGAATTCCACGCTTGCTGTCTGAGGCTACAGCGCACTCCGTCTTCTTGCCTCTTGCCCTCTGGGTGACAGGCAGACCTCAGGTGAGGGTTAGCAGTCATTATTCACTAGGGCCAGTCTCTTCGTGAACCCCAAGTTCTCACATCACATGGCAAAGCAACCTCTGTGTAGTATGATTTCCTGGATTCTGGCAAGGCCGTGGCGTGTAGTATTCCATTCACTGCTGCACATCTGTCTGTATTGCATTCGTATTCTTTTTGGATTAAGAATAAAGAAAGATGAGCACATTCTTGGGGAAAGATTACCCTCTTTGAGTCTGGCATATGACATGTTTAGTTGGCTGTTTTGATGCAGCTGTTTTGTTCCAGAAACATTATGACTCAGATTAGAATATATCTCATTTAACTTCTACAGTCCTTAAACTACAAAGTGATATGTGAGCCCAGAATCATCTTTCTGGAGAACTAGATTATTAACTTGATGTATGCTGGGAACGGCCCTTGGTGTGGGTTGGGATGAGGGATGGGATAGGCGGTCTCTTATAGATCAACTACATAAAACCAAAATTAAATTTTCCACCCTGGCTTGTCCTAGGCACAGCCATTGATCATCCTAAGTAATCTTTAAGAATTTGAAGCATGCTGGATGAGCAGTGTCTCTCATATTCAGATTTTGCCTGCAAAGTTACAATGGTCATAATTGTAACATTCCTATCCTAAAAAGCACATATTGTCTATATAATGTTTGTGATGGACAACTTTGCTACTATCTCTCCAGTGCCCTGGTTCTTCCTGGAACTGTTATTAAATTGAGCAGCTTGTTAACTGTGTAAAATCCCTGATTCCAAGGAAGTGTATCACACTCAGCCTAGATCACTTCTCTTCCAGAAAGTGTTTTCTTCTGTTACTCCAAACAGCTGTTACTCTCAGAACAACAGACACCACCCAGGGCTCAGAAAGGTTGTTTTTAAAGATTTTGTGTTAAAAAGGGAAGAACGCAGGCACAATCAAATATATGACAAACTTTGTGGTGTGCCCAGATGGAATGTTGACGTTCAGGGGTAGAGCATCAGGAAAAAGTCACATTCATGTTTGGTATTGTTTCAAGCCAGATGCCCTTGGTTTAATTTATTCGTTAAAGACACATCGAGCATCTGCTACCTGCCACATGTAATGCCAAGGTCTAGAGTTAAATAAGACACAGACTGTACTTTTGAGAAATTTACCAGCATGTGAAGGCATTGACAGGTTTGAAGACCTTCATAATACCAAGAAGAACACAGAAAATGTCATGAGAGAAGAAGGGAGAGATGGGGAAATTCGCAGCAGTGGAGCACGTTCTGAATGGGGATGTGAGACCATGTTTTCCTAAAGGGTCGCTTGAAGACAGACAGCTGGGACAGTGTGGGGTTTTCATAGACTGACTGTGGAGAGATGTTGCAGCCAGAAAGAACATTCTAGGGCCACCTCTGAGGAAAGGCAGTGTGGAGGTTCAGGAGGTAGTGGATGGCCTGTATCGGTTTCAGGCAAAGCCCTCTCCTCGGAGACCCTGGGTGAGAACCTAGAAGGATAAGCTGACAACGTGGTGACCATATGCCTTCTTTTCCCAAGATAGCCCTATTTACACCTGATCTCCCCACACTTCTATTATCACCATTGCTAATTCTTCCTCTCAAAAATATCTTCGTTCGGAGAGACAATGAATGATATAGATAGGCTGGTATTCTTGGTTAGTATTGTTAATACAGCAAATTTCCTCCATTCTAAAAGCACTATTTTCATAATAACTACTAATTTAGTAGGATAAGCATTTTTCTTGACTTTTTTATGTTAATGGAGCAGAGTAGGAAACTGTATGTGATAGGATTTGAAAGTCTAAAGAAGGACCAATATCCAAAAATCTCTCCTGCAGAAATGCCTAAAATTCAGCAATATAGTTATACTAATAATGATAACCAACACGTATAGATAATGAGATTTATACCAGGCACTATACTGTTTTTGCTAGTTTATTTAAATTATTTAATCTTGGCAACAACCCCAGAAGAAGTAGGGATGGTTTGTTATGCCCATCTGTTAGAAGGAAAAATAGAGGCTCACAAGGTTAACTCAGGTCCTGAAGGGGTGGAGCTAGGGAGTAACAGAGGCAGAATGTGAACCCAGGCAGTCTTCTTAGCTAAAAGCCATGCTTCAGCCCGGTGAGGAAAATCACACAATTTCTGGGAGTGTGGCTCTTAGGATATGTTAACGATGAAGGTTATGAAAATGATGGAGTCTTTCAATTTACAAAGCACTTTTATATGTTTTCTTATTTACTCCAAACAGCAATGTATAGCAAACAGTTCCCCTACAGATACTCAGAGATGTTAAACAGCTAATGAAGCTTCATATAGCTAAGCTGCCGTTGAACCGGGCCCCAGTTCAGATCGTTAGATTTCGAACTTCTTTTCACACAGTTATACCTCAGTCTGCATTCTGTGAGTAAATATGTTTAATGGATGCTTAAATGAGAGATGACGCCTGGCTCCTGGGGAAGTGGGTCAGGACTGGAAGGGGATGAGTCTGAGGAAGGAGGCCCAAGGGTCAGAGGAAGGTCAGGTGCAGAGGACTGGAGGTCTTCACTTCACTTACACTTCCCAGGGTTGTCCAGGATTGATCATGTGGGAGGCAATTCCATGGGAGGCTTCTAATTCCTAGGCTGATAATTGGGATGGTGAAATATGCTAAGACCTCACTGTTAGGGAGGAAAGTCAGGTGGTTCTCATGTCTATATTACAATGATTTTAAAAGTGCAACAAAGCAAAACATAATGGTTCTACCTTTTACATCATGTATTCCTAACATCTTGGGGATAAGTTGAGTTTTAGAGACATTCACATGCACCATGGTGTTTTCTACTTAAAAGTTACAACGATATTAAAATCATAACCATCACGATCTCTTTATAATGAATGCCATGACCCTCCCTGTGATTCATCTGTTTTGTGGATGTTGGAGCATCTCTCGGCTAAGGAGGTAATTTTTTCTTTCTAGGTAGCAATTTCATGATCATCTCCCCAGTCGAATGCATTTGGTTTTAAATCATCCCCTATTCTAGAATTATAAAGGTTCACAAAGATTTTTAAAAGCAGTTTGGTGTTAATATTACAAGAGACATGGGCTCCTTGGCTCCTTAGAGGTAAAAGGCACTGTAGAAGGACATGGCCATGCACTCGGCATGGCATCTACGAAGGCTGGGGGACAGGGGCTGTGGAAGGACAGGGCCATCCACTCGGCGTGATATTTATGAAGGCCGGGTGACAGAGGCTGTGGAGGGACATTGACACGCACTAGGTGTGGCATCTACAAAGGCTGGGTGACAGAATTTTAAAGCTAAAATTCTCTGAGGAAAGGCAAAATAAGTAAAATAAAATAACAAGTTTCTGCTTTGAATTCTAACTTAGGTCAAGAAGGCAATTTGACTTCTGAACTGGGTCTGTATTTTTGGAACAAGGTGCACTGATCTGACTTATTTGGGTTAACTTCTACGGAAACGTCTGTAGAGGCTCAAGTGGAAACAATTCTGTATTAGAATCTCTTTCTGCTTCTGACTCAGGCTGGAGTAATTATTTCCATACTTGGGAAGCAGTTGCCAGACCATTTTGCCCATAGTAATTTGTGAAAATTAAAAATAACTGATGACTAGTTCCAATGAAATGCTAGTGCACCTACTCTCCGTTCATTGCCACAGACAGTGTAAACAGGTTAGTTCTTATGGAAGGAAACAGGGTGGTGTAACCAAAATCCAAAATCTGCCTGCAGATCCTCAGGGATTAATTCAAAAATCAGAGAAAAATTATTGTAAAAAGCAATATTTGAAACTGTTAAAATTGTGAAGGCGAAAACGTGGGAGTAGAAAACAGAATATAATAAATACATTTGGTAGGATATTAAACCATATGGAAAAGATAATTATGAAGTCTAAATAGTAGCATGTGGGAATATGTGTGATGATACAAGAGTAAGTTATAAAAGGATATATAACTTTACTTCTGCTGTATTCATAGCTATAGGAAATTGAAAAGCAATTGATTGCAATTGCAGAATCACTCCATTAATGCCGTTACAATGATGTTTATGCCAATGACAACAGCAGTAGAGTAGGAAGTGATTCATGCACATCTGAGACTAAGCGAAGGAAAGCCCAAAAGCCCACCCAGGAATCAGGCACAATCCCTAGAGAGCACACAGGGGAGGAAACCTCCAGGCATGGCCCTTTGCAAGGTTTTGATTTTTCAGTGCTTTGATCTCTTGTAAAATTTTTACTCTCATTTTAAAAGAAGAGTTGAAGAGTTGAAAGAGTTTATTTATTTAAGAAATAAAGCTGTTGTTGATAGGAATATGCCAATTAGATGTTCAGAAACTTGATAGAATGAAGCACACCTTTTATATTCTCACTCTTTGGGTGACAAAACCTGGTCTATACAGACACCCTGGTGCAAACGCAGAGGCAGTCATCCACAGAGATGGCATCATGAATGGCCACTGCACAAAGATTGCGAGGTGGATGTGTTTATGCTTACACAAATCAAACAGTAGCCCTACAGCGTAAATATATTGGCATTACATCATAAGCACTACTTTTATTTTTTGGCCATGAAAATCAATACTTACCTAATTTTCCAGGGGAGTTTTATTTATTTTAATTGTGGGAAAAGACTAGGTAATGATGCATGGGCATGGGCTTCTCAGATACCCATCTCAGGAGCAACAGCAAGAGAGGGGAAGAGATTGAAAGAAAAGAAAGCCCAGTTGAAAAAATAAAACAAAATCTGTGAGAAACCTGGGAAAGCAGGTATCTGTGCTCCTCTGTAAGGAAGAAATAATGGTGAGGAGCAGAAGATCGCCAGGGAACCCACACATGGAGGATGATCCTTTTTTACTCCTTTCCACATGACTCTGGGTGAGAGTGTGAGGTTGGAGTTGTAATCTAGGTGGGCCAATCTGGTCTAGCCTGGTAGATGCCCCCACCTTCAACTTGCAAGTTTAGGAGATACCCATGATTAGGTGGGCAAAGCCCTGCCAATGAGGCAATCAATCTATTTTCCCAAGGAGCTGCGTGAGCTTCCATCCACCTCCCAGAAGACAGATTTCCCGCTATGATGGTGGGCTCTGGAAACCATCATGCCAGTTAAAGAGATGGGCAATGTTCAGGGAATGGTCCAGGAGGATTAGGGAGCAAAATGCAATGAGAGGAAGTGGCAGGAGGGCTGCCTTTCTGTGTCTTGCATTCCAACTTTGCCTTGCAAAACATTCTGAGAAATGACAAGAGGGAATGGCTTGGACATGAATCCTGTCTGAGCAGAGGATGTTGGGACTGGAAGGTGCTTTGTGGGCTAGGTGCACCTTATACCTCGGTGGGGTCAGAAGTATGAGTGGTTCTCTGCCTTGAGAGCTGCTCCTGGTACCCCTCAAGTTCTTGGGCCTTCTCCCAGTCAGTAGCTCTAGCTGAGGCAGTGGACCATCCTGTGGCAGCAAAGAGGAGCTGACAGGGAAACATGGTGAGCCAGATGACAGGCAACCAGTGAAGCAGCCTCTAGGAGGTCAGACAAAATCATCCCAAACCTAAGAACATAAATTTAAAATAAATGTTATAATTATCTGCAAAAAGATAAGGGAGAATATTGGCAATATGAATTATGAACAAGTGTTCATAAGGAAGAATCAAGTGGATACATTGAATAATCAAAGCATATGCATTAAAATAATAAGAAAAACTTAAATGGACTGATTCAGTGATCAAAGGGAGTCACTGCAGAATCAGTAATGAGCTGGATGACTGGGAAACTGGGATGGAGCCTTCAAAGTGATGAGAGCAACAAAAACAGAAGAGTACATCTGTCTACTAGGTGTCTTGGAAGAAAATAAAACAGAACATGGATGGGAGATCATATCGGAAGCACTAACAACCCAGTATTCCCAAATGTAAAGAAAAATACATCAGTATAGAATGGGGAAAAGTTGAAAGCATTCCCCCTGAGAACTGGAGGAACACAAGGACACCCACTTTCACCACTTATATTCAGCATAGTACTGCAAGTCCTAGCCAGAGCAATTAAGAAAGAGAACGAAATAAAGGGCATCCAAATCTGTAAAGAGGAAGTCAAATTGTCACTGTGCACTGATGATATGATTGTATACCTAAAAAACCCTACAGACTCATTCAAAAAGCTCCTAGAACTAGCGAATGAATTCAGCAAAGTTTCAGGATACAAAATTAATACACACAAATCAGTAGCTCTGCTGTATACCAACAGCAACCAGGCAGAGAATCAAAATCAAGAACTTAACCCTTTTCACAATATCTGAAAAGACAAACAAACAAAAATCCCCGCCCCACTCTCAAAAAAAAAAAAAAACCACCTTAGGGCTGTACCTAACCAGGGACATGAAAGACCCAAGGAAAACTACAAAACAGTGTTGAAAGAAATCACAAACAACACCAACAAATGGAAACACATCCCATGCTCATGGATGGGTAGAATAAATATTGTGAAAATGACCATAATGCCAAAAGCAATCTATAAATTCAGTGCAATTTCCAGCAAAATACCAGCATCGTTCTTCACAGGATGACGTGATGTCTTTTTTAAGAAAAACAATCCTAAAATTCATATGGAAAAAGAACCCGCATAGCCAAAGCAAAACTAAGTAAGAAGATCAAACCTAGAGGCATCACATTACCTGACTTTAACCTATACTATAAGGCCATAGTCACCAAAACAGCATGGTACTGGCATAAACATAGGCACATAGACCAATGAAACAGAACAGAGAACCCAGAAATAAAGTCAAATACTTATAGCCAACTGATCTTCAACAAAGCAAACAAAAACATAAAATGGGGAAAGGATACTCTATTCAACAAATGGTGCTGGGATAACTGGCCAGCCACATGTAGAAGAATGAAAGTGGATCCTCATCTCTCACTTTATACAAAAATCAACCCATGATGGATCCAAGACTTAAATCTAAGACCTGAAAGCATACAGATTCTAGAAGATAACATCAGAAAAACCCTTCTAGACATTGGCTTAGGCAAAAACTTTATGACTGAGAACCCCAAAGCAAATGCAACAAAAGAGAAAGATAAATTGATGGGACTTAATTAAACTAAACAGCTTCTGCACAGCAAAAGAAATAATCAGCAGAGTTCACAGGCAACCCACAGAGTGGGAGAAAATCTTCACAATTTATGCATCTGAAAAAAGAATAATATCCAGAATCTACAAAGAACTAAAACAAATCAGCAAGAAAAAACAAACAATCCCATCAAAAAGTAGGCTAAGGACATGAATAGACAATTCTCAAAAGAGATAACCAACAAGCATACGGAAAAATTCTCAACATTACTAATTATCAGGGAAATGCAAATCAAAACCTCAATGCATTACCACCTCACTCCTGCAAGAATGGCCATTATAAAAAAAAAAAAAAAAAGAAAAAATAGATGTTGGTGGGGATGGGGTGAAAAGGGAACACTTTTACACTCTCGGTGGGAATGTGAACTCACACAACCACTATGCAAAACAGTGTGGAAATTCCTTAAAGAACTAAAAGTAGCTCTATCATTTGATCTAGCGATCCCACTTCCAGGTACTTACTCAGAAGAAGAGAAGTCGTTATACGGAAAAGATACTTAAAAAGACATGTTTATAGCAAAAAAATTTGCAATTGCAAAAATATGAAACCATCCTAAATTTCCATCAATCCACAAGTGTATAAAGAAAATGTGGTATATAAATACGAGTAAATGCCACTCAGCCATAAAAAGGAATGAAATAATGGCATCTGCAGCAACTTGGGTGGAATTGGAAACTATCACTCTAAGTGAAGTAACTCAGGAATGGAAAACCGAGTATCATATGTTCTCACTCATAGATGGGAGCTAAGCTATGAGGACACGAAGGCATAAGAATGATACATTGGACTTTGGGGACTTGGGGGAAGGGTGGGGGGTGGGAAGGGATAAAAGACTACCCATTGGGTACAGTGTACACTGCTTGGGTGGTGGGTGCACCGAAGTCTCAGAAATCACCACTAAGTAACTTACTTATTCATGTAACCAAACACCACCTGTTTATCCAAAACCTATTGAAATAAAATATACAAAATTTTCAAAAGATAAAATATCAGTATAAAAACTCATGGAGGAGCCAGTGACAAAGATAAATTAAAAACTCCAACATAAAGTAACGGCAATGAAATACAACTTGCACACACTCTTAGGCATATTAATGTAAAATTGTAATCAAAATGAAGGGATGATTATAAAATTTTTCAGAGAGAAAAAAATCAGATAGTCTAGGAATAGATAAAAACCAGATAGATCTAAAAATCTCATTAGCATCACTGGATGCAAGAAGAAAATGGACTCTTCAAGTGTTAAAGAAAAAGCTGTCATTTAAATTAATGATAGTAATATAAAAATTTTGCTAGACATATAAAGACTCATGCATTTTATTCTGTATAGATCCTATCTGTAAAACCTTTTAGAAGATCTATTCTAGCAGAAAGAGAAATAAATCTAGAAGAAAACAATGAAAAATAGAGGATACAGACAAGTAAAGTAATTGGTATATGTTACTGTTGTGTAAATAAGCAATGGATGCAAGAATAAATAAATACCCTCTTGCCATTTGGAGCAAAATTCGAATAACACCGATATGTTAGTCAGGGGTAGGTGGGATGCGACATCGGGTGGGAGGGGAGTGAATCTTTGGGGCCGTTTTTTTGTACAGGAAAACCATGGATTTTAATGAGCTGCAGACATTTGTGTAGAGAAATAACTGAAAGTATGGCCTCAATCGTTTCAGGATGAGCACCAGAAAAATACAAATGGGGCATGTAATTTTCAGACCAGCAGAAGATAACTTTATTTAAAAAAAAGCAAGGTTAGAAAAGAGAGGATAAGAAACAAAACAATTAAGCATGGTAGGTGGAAAACACAAAATAAGATGGCTAAAATATATCCTGATGTAACAATAAGAACAACACATTTAAGTGGGTTAAATACTTACAGTATTTAAAGTGTGTAGATTGAATTTTGAAAAAAATTTCAGTTTGTATTATAAGAAATCACAGTTTATTTTCAGATAGAGACAGAAGAGACTCAACAACAACAAAAAATATAGAAATGTTCAGTAAAGGGATGCAAAGAATATACATTTGAACTCAAAGCCAATGCAGCAACCTCAATATCAGACAGAGGCAAAATTTTAAGGTGAAAGACTTAATGAAGAAAAGATAGAGATTTTGCATCTAGAGCTAAGAAACTACTCAAAACTGGTATTTGTTTCTGCTTGATGTAAAGAATCAAGACAAAAAAAAAAACAAGGTCATGAAGCTATGAAACCTGATAATGTGGTCTCAAAATATTTAAGAGCTGTCAGGGTTACATGGAGGAATAGAGAAATATACAATTGTCATTAGAACTAGTCCTTATTTTAGCTTGGTAGATCAATATGATTTAGTAAGCTATACTAGAATCCCTCATCACCAGATTAAAAAAAAAAAAAAAAAACAGCAACAAGAAAAAAAAATTAGGCTAATAAAATTAAAACCTGAAAAGATTAACATAGACAAAGCTCTGGCAAAATGAGCTTATTACTTGATGAAGTGATGAGAAAATGTACAAATAAAAAATGTGCTGATTGACTAAGGAGAAATAATTTCCAATAATGCTGGTGGGCTATGGCAAAATTGGTAGTAAGGTTCTCCTGCACACCTGCTAGTAGTAAACACTGGCACAGCCACTTTGGAAAGCAATCTGGCAGTACTTAGTGAAGCTGGGTGTATAGATATACACAAAGTAACTCTTCTCCTTTTATATTTGCCAAGAAATCTGCTCAGACATCCAAGAAGACATGGTCTCTGTAGCCAAGAATTGGAGGAATCTTGGTGCTCAGCAGTAGGGGAATAGATAAATAGGATGGAGTGTGTGTAGAGAATGTGATGCCATGCAGAGATGTACTGCATAATCACCATGTAAATAAGTTAAAACACAACAACACTACTATGTACATAAATGAACATATAAAGATACATCTATGGCAGGTAGTCTGGGAAAATACTTAATAAATAGCTATTATGAGTAGTGCTGCAATAAACATGGGCATGTAAATACTGTTTAGCCGTACAAAGAGTGAAGTTCTGTTATTTGCAGCAACATGGATGAGCTTGGAGGACATGTGTTGAGTGAAATAAGCCAGGCACAGATATGAATGACATATGTTGAGTGAAATAAGCCAGGCACATGTGTTGAGTGACATGTGTTGAGTGAAATAAGCCAGGCACAGATACGAGTGACACTGCAGGTTGTCACTCATATATGGAAACTTAAAAAGTTGATCTCATAGAAGTAGAAAGTAGGATAGTGGTTTCCAGAGGTGAGTCTGCATAGTGGGGAGTGGGGAAAGATAAAGATTAGTTAATGGGTACGAAAGTCCAGTTAGACAAGAGGAATAAGTTCTAGTGTGTTCTATGGCATTATAGGGTGACTACAATTAACAACAATTTATTGTATATTTTCAAATAGCTGGAAGAGCATATTTAATACAATTTATTTTAGGTTCTTTGATACATATGTAGAATGTGCAGGTTTGTTACATAGGTATACATGTGTCATGGTGGTTTGCTGCACCTATCAACCCGTCATCTAGGTTTTAAGCCCTGCATGCGTTAGGTATTTGTCCTAATGCTCTCCTGTCAGTGGGTGGGGGGGGGGGAAGTGTCCCCCCACCCACCAACAGGCCCTGGTGTCTATTGTTCCCCTCCCTGTGTCCATGTGTTCTCATTGTTCAGCTCCCACTTATGAGTGACAACATGTGGTGTTTGGCTTTCTGTTCCTGTGTCAGTTTTCTGAGAATGATGGCTTCCAGCTTCATCTATGTCCCTGTAAAGGACATGAACTCATTCTTTTTTATGGCTGCATAGTATTCCACGGTGTATATGTGCCACATTTTAAAAAAAATCCAGTTTATCATTGATGGCATTTGGGTTGGTTCCAAGTCTTTGCCCTTGTAAATAGTGCTGCAGTAAACATACATGTGCATGTGTCTTTATAGTAGAATGATTTATATTCCTTTGGGTATATACTCAGTAATGGAATTGCTGAGTCAAATTGTACTTCTGGTTCTAGATCCTTGAGGAATCACCACACTGTCTTCCACAATGGTTGAACTAATTTACACTCCCATCAACAGTGTAAAAGCGTTCCTATTTCCCCACAGCTTCGCCAGCATCTATTGTTTCCTGACTTTTTAATAATCACCATTCTGACTGGCGTGAAATGGTTTTTCATTGTGGTTTTGAGGTGCATTTCTCTAATGATCAGTGATGATGAGCTTTTTTTCATGTTTTTTTGGCCATATAAATGTCTTCTTTTGAGAAATGTCTGTTCATATCCTTCACCCACTTTTTGATGGGCTTGTTTTTTCTTGTAAATTTGTTTATGTTTCTTGTAGATTCTGGATATTAGACCTTTGTCAGATGGGTAGTCTGCAAAATTTTTCTTCCATTCTGTTGGTTGCCTGTTCACTCTGATGATAGTTTCTTCTCTTTTGCTGTGCAGAAGCTCTTTAGTTTAATTAGATCCCATTTCAATTTTGGCTTTTGTTGCAATTGCTTTTGGTGTTTTAGTCATGAAGTCTTGGCTCATGCCTATGTCCTGATGGCATAGCCTAGGTTTTCTTCTGGGGGTTTTACGATTTTCAGTTATATATTTAAGTCTTGAATCCATCTTGGTTAATTTTTGTGTAAGATGTAAAGAAGAGGTCTAGTTTCATTTTGCTGCATATGGCTAGCCAGCTATCTCAGCACCATTTATTAAATAGGGAATCCTTTCCCCATTGCTTGTTTTTGTCAGGTTTCTCAAAGATCAGATGGTTGTAGATGTGTGGTGTTTTTTCTGAGGTCTCTGCTCTGTTCAATTGGTCTATGTATCTGTTTTGGTACCAGTACCAATCTGTTTTGGTTACTGTAACCTTATAGTATAGTTTGAAGTCAGGTAGCATGATGCCTCCAGCTTTGATCTTTGCTTAGGATTGTTTTGGCTATATGGGATATTTTTGGTTCCATATGAAACTGAAAGTAGTTTTTTCTAATTCTGCAAAGAAAGTCGATGGTAGCTTGATGGGAATAGCATTGAATCTATAAATTACTTTGTGCAGTATGGCCATTTTCACAATATTGGTTCTTCCTATCCATGAGCATAGAAAGTATTTCCATTTGTTTGTGTCCTCTCTCATTTCCTTGAGCAGTGATTTGTAGTTCTCCTTGAAGAGGTCCTTCATATCCCTTGTTAGCTGTATTCCTAGGTATTTTATTCTATTTGTAGAAATTGTGAATGAGAGTTGATTCATGATTTGGCTCTCTGCTTGTCTATTGTTGGTGTATAGGAATGCTTGTGATTTTTGCACATTGATTTTATATCCTGAGACTTTGCTGAAGTTGCTTATCAGCTTAAGGAGTTTTGGGGCTGAGATGATAGGGGTTTTCCAAATACAGAATCATATCATCTGCAACAGAGATGGTTTGACTTCCTTGAAGAGCATATTTTGAATGTTCCCAACACAAAGAAATGATAAATATTTGCAGTGATGGACATACAAATTACCCTGATTTGATCATTACACATTGTAAATATGTATCAGAATAATCACAACGTACTTAGTACATGTGTGCAATTATCATGTGTCATTTAAAATAATAATAAAAGCAAAACAAGAAAAAAGATAGGTTGGGCTCAGCTTCATTCTATGAATCTATGAATGTAATCTTGGAGATACTAAAATCTGCCTATTTCTTTATCTTCTAGCCTGCAGGCTTTTTCAGAGTGCTTCAGTCTCCTATTGCTTCCATACCATTATTAGTTAATGTAACAACAGTAAGAATGGAAGGCCCAAATATCCAGAAAAGAATCTTCAGATGGGATTGCAATCTTCTCTTACTTGAACAAGTTCTCTTATCTTACTTTCGGCACTTGGGAACTGATGCACACAGCTGTGGAAATGGTAGTAAGGCTCTTAGAGCTCTTGTGGCTGCCTGGCAGTTGTGCTGCCTTGGCCACGGCCCCCTCTTGTGTTTGGGGAGCTGGGATGTGGGCACATGGGCATGCATTTCCCCCTCACCACTAGCTCCAAGGGACAATGTGCAGCACTTGCTGGTTTGTGACATGCTCCATTTCTTTTTCCCAGTTCTATTGAAAATTCTGCTTGAAAATGAGAATGAAACAAGTTTAGATGCCACACCCCACTTCTGCTCCAACTAAGTTTTTACTTATTGGGTGATTTTTAGGACAGTGGCATATTCGTATGAAAATATGTTAGGCGTGCTTTAATGGAAGGCTAGCATTTCTGAAATAAACAGCTTTTCTTTTTTTTTTTTAAACCATAATGACAATATATAATTAGTAAACTTTAATTTATGCAAACCCAGAAGCAACTCATTTCATGACAGCCTACATTTTCCTGTCCAACCTGGAGGATATTGTATCATTGAGACATGATTTTGCATTTCAGAGGAGGGTTTATCCCAAAGGAATTCTGGTGCAACAAAGGAGAATTTCTCAGACTTAAGTAAAAAACCAAGCTCCTGTAAATGACATATCCTTTCAGACAATGGGGAGATCAGATGATGCTCGCATTAACTCTTGGGCTTGAATCCTGGCTGGGCCGCTTGTTGGCTGTGTGACATCAAGCAAGTTTAATCACCGTTCTGTACTTGGATTGTCTCATCTATAAAATGAAGATAATCATGGGACCTACTTCGTAGAGGTGTCGTGAGGATTGGATGAATATAAGTAAAGCATTTAGAACAATGCTTGACATACAGTAAGCACCTTATTAGTATGACCTATTCTTTGTTTAAATTACTTTTATTATTATTTGCCAGGAGATGTAGTCCATGTTTTGGCAGGGACGGGAGAACAGCACAATGAGTTATGCGAAATGTGCTTTATTCCCATTTAGATGCGTGTATCAGGTGTTTGTTAATTTTCACTGCTTTCATTCTGAGTAGTTTTCCAATGTATGAATGTTTATTATTCATCAATTGAAGGATATTTGAGTTGCTTTCAATTTTGTCAATTATAAGTCAAGCCGCTTTTATCAGGGTTCATACAGTGACTAACAGTGACCAAGAATGTCAATAAGTTTCCCTATGAAAAAAATCATCACCAGGCCATGACATACGCAATTCTTTGGTCGATTTTTCTGTGCTGATAACCTGGCTGTAAAACCTGCACCCCCCCCCCCCCAGCCCAACCCATGACCTTCAGCTCTGCCCTGACATCCATGATGTATTCTCATTATCCAGTATTTTATGGGTCATTTAAGAAGTCATCCAGTTTGATGGTCTTCTAGTTTATGTTAATCTAAATGTAAAATAAGAACAAAAAGGGAAGGAGTGAATTAAACTACATCATTACAATTCAGCAAGTTTCCAATTAATGATGAATACTTTACTGTTAAGACTTGTTCTGCTTTATTTTCTGACCTTGCTAAAAATCAGTACCCATGTTGGTTATAAAGTAACTTTCCCATTTTTATTTATAATGGAGATTTTAAAAAATTCTTTAATGTTCTCCACTTTTACAGAATACTGTTTTGTGAATATTTTAGTAATAGGTTCATTTCCAAACTTATTTTACAAAGAAATGCTTTAACTTTTTCGTTAACATGAACAGACTTTTAGTGGCAAAAGCCAGCTATTGTATATTAGAATTGCCATTTTCTGTGTGTAGACTTAGAGATGTGAGCCTTGTTAAAAAGCGTAGTATCCAATGTTTCAGGTTTTTTTTCTTACTTTTTACTGATGATCATTTTACTATACCTTATACATTGTTCTATTTCTGTGGTCCAGTACTTGGGTCTTCTGTGCATTTGTGGCCTATATCATTTTAAAGACTTTATTTTTTAGAAAAGTTTTAGGTTCACAGCAAAATTGAGTGAAAGATTTAGAGATTT
The DNA here is from genome assembly GCF_000951035.1 of Colobus angolensis palliatus. Classification (NCBI taxonomy): domain Eukaryota; kingdom Metazoa; phylum Chordata; class Mammalia; order Primates; family Cercopithecidae; genus Colobus; species Colobus angolensis. The sequence continues at coordinate 4,350,430 of NW_012115110.1, forward strand.
CTCCCTGCTTCACACAGGCACAGGCCTCCTCTGCTGGGGTCAACCCTGTCCAGAATGGAATGTTTGTTACAATCGACCAATCTACACTGACCCAGTTATCTCAATTATCAACCTATACTAGCTTAATTATCACCCAAAGTCCATAGTTTACATTAGGGTTTCCTTTTGTTTTTGCACATTCTATGGATTTGAACAAATGTGTATGACATATATCCAGCATTATGATATCATACAGAATAGTTTCACTGTCATAAAAATTCTCTGTGCTCTGCCTATTTATCCCTCCCTCCCCTCAACCACTGGCAAGCACTGGTCTTTTTACTCTCTCCACTGTTTTGCCTTTTTCAGAAGGTCATGTAGTTGGAATCAGACATTACGCCGCCTTTTCAGACTGGCTTCTTTCACTTACAGTATGCATTGAAGGTGCCTCCATGTTCCTTCACGGCTTGGTAGCTCAAATCTTTTTAGCCCTGAGTAATATTTTATTTTCTTGATGCACCACAGTTTACTTATCTGCTCACCTACTGAAGGAAAGCTTGGTGGCTTCTTCCAAGTTTTGTAAATTGTGAATAAAGCTGCTATAAACATCTGTGTGCAGACTTATTCACTATGATGAGATTAGCAACAGAAAAACCCACTCCCATGATTCGATTACCTCTCACTGGGTCCCTCCCACAACAGGTGGGGATTATAACAATTCAAGGTGAGATTTTGGTGGGGAGGCAGCGCCAAACCGCATCACCTCTGTATCACTCCGGATTTTCCGAGAAAACACACGCCCTTGATATTTTTTAAGAAGTACTGAATGAACTTCTCAACTTATTCTAATCAGCAAAGAGGATGGGCCTGATAGAGTGGGGGAGAGATGATGAAAGGGGCTCTCTGCTTTTTTAACTCTCATCTTTTCACATGGTACAAACAAGCTTTGCTGGGATTCCTTTCACATTTGCTGAGATTCTCAAGGCAACCTGACATCATTTGGAGGCATCCTTATATTTTACCCCAGAGGAGATATTGACCATCTGTACTCTTCCATTTTCTAAGAAATGTATGCAGTTCAAGCCAATTAAAAGATAGGTTTACAGGAAGAATTTGGGCGGCTGCCAGCATGCACAAGGCACACGTATCCAAGGTGCACTGTGAATCTCAAGCTTATTTATCTTCTAAAAGATGCAGTTTCTCTCTGGCATTGCTGGGAACAGAGAGACCATGGGGCAGCCCTCCAAAAGACGCTGGTCTGTGGAGTGCACTCGCTGAACTGGGCAGCTGAAGGGAGCTGTTCTCTAACAAGTGGTATTCTCAGAGCTGGCTTTCCAGAGCTAGCTCAGACTCTGACAATATTTGTAGAATTTAATTTATTTAAGCTTGTTATTGAAAGAAACCAGCACAAATGCTTTGGAATCTCTTATATTCAGTGAACAAACTTTATTTCTATTGTATTAGTCTGTTCTCACACTTCTAATAAATACAAACCCAATACTGGGTAATTTATAAAGAAAAAGAGGTTTAATGAACTTAAAATTCCACATGGGTGGGGAAGCCTCACAATCGAGGCAGAAGACGAAGGAAAAGCAAAGACTTGTCTTACATGGTGGCAGGCAAGAGCATGGGCAGGTGAACTCCCCTTTGTAAAGCCATCAGATCTTGTGAGACTTATTCACTATGATGAGAACAGCAACAGAAAAACCCACTCCCATGATTCAATTACCTCTCACTGGGTCCCTCCCACAACAGGTGGGGATTATTACAATTCAAGGTGAGATTTTGGTGGGGAGGCAGAGCCAAACCGCATCACCTCTGTATCACTCCGGATTTTCCGATAAAACACAGGATATCCTAATGAGTCCATGTCATCTTTATGCCTTTCTCTTAGTGTGCCACTGAGGAAGAACTTCTGCCCTGGACCCTTTCCAAACGTTGTTACTTAGGATATGCTTCTCTCAGCCTTCCAATGGAAATCAGCCTCTTAACCTGAAATTGCCTGCTTTAAAACTCTCCCAAGCCAGAGAAGAGTCCATTTCCTGGAAAGGTGGTCGTGCTACTTCATCTTCAACCCCTCCACCCAACCGACCCACCCGACAATCACTGGTATGTTTTCTTCCCCTATAGTTTTTTCTTTTATGTCATATACACTGAGTGTCATATACATTGAGTTATGCGGGGTTAACAGTCTTTGGGATTTTGTTTCTTTCACTTATCAGAATGCATTTGAGATTCACCTCTGTGGCTGTATATATCAGTGGTTCTTTGTTTTTTTTAAAAAAGAAGAGTGGTTCTTTTCTTTTTTAAAAGTTTCTGAGTAGTATTCCATTTTGTGAATGTACCAAAGTTTATCTGTTCACCAGCTGAAGACCATTTGGGTCATTTCCAGTTCTGAAGATTATAAATTAAGCCGCTATAAACAATCACATGCACGATTTGTTGTGAACATTAGTTTTCATTTTGCTTAGGTAAATACCTAGAAGTGGGATTGTTGGGTTATATGGTAAGTGCAATTAACTTTGTAACACACTGCCAAACGATTTTCTAAAGTATGCACAAAATTTCGTGTTTCCACCAGCTATATATGAGAGCTCTAGTGGCTGTATATGTCTCTAGTACTTTGTACGATTAGTTAAAAATTTTTTAAAAAAAATTTTAGCTCTTCTAGTGTTTAATGGTTTCTCATGTGGTTTTAATTTGATTTTGTCTAATGCTAAATGATGTGAACATTTTTTCGTGTGCTTGTTTTCCATCCACGTATCTTCTTTGGTAAAGTGTCTATACAAATCTTTTTCTGTTTTTTATTTATATTGAGTTTTGAAAGTTCTTTATGCCTTCTCTTTGCAAGTTCTTTATCAAATATGTCCCTTGAGAGTATTTTCTTCCCAGTTGCAGCTTACTTTTTAAACATTTTACTAAGTGCCCTTCAAAGAGAAGGAGATTTTACTTTCATTGCAGACCAATTGTTTGATTTGTTTTTTACATTGCTTATGTTTTTGTGTTTGTCCAAGAAAGCTCTTTAAAATTTATTCTCATTTTAAAAAACTTTTATTTTAGATTCACGGGTACATGTGCAGGTTTGATCTATAGGTAAATTTGTGTCATGGGGGTTTGTTGTACAGATTATTTCATTATCCAGTTATTAAGCCTAATACCTAATGGTTATTTCTTCTGATCCTCTCCCTTTTCCCCACTTAGGCCCCAGTGTCTGTTGTTCTCTTCTTTGTGTCCATGTGTTCTCATTATTTAGCTCCCACTTATAAGTGAGAACAAGTGGTATTTGGTTTTCTGTTCCTACGCTAGTTTGCTAAGGAGAGTGGCCTCCAGCTCTATCCATGTCCCTGCAAAGAACATAATCTCGTTGTTTTTCATGGCTGCATAGTATTCCATGGTGTATATGTACCACATTTTCTTTATCCAATCTGCCACTGATGAGCATTTTGGTTGATTCTATGTCGTTGCTATTGTGAATAGTGTTGCAGTGAACATATTCATGCATGTGTCTTTATGATGAAATAATTTATATTCCTTTTGGTATATACCCAGTAATACGATTGCTGGGTCAAATGGTAGTTCTTTGTTAGCTCTTTGAGGAATCACCCCACTGGTTTCCACAATGGCTGAATGAATTTCTATGCCCACCAACAGTATGTAAGTGTTCCTTTTCCTCTGCAACCTCACCAGCATCTGTTATTTTTTAACTTTTTAAATATAGCTTTTCTGGCTGGTATGAGGTGGTATCTTATTGTGGTTTTGATTTGCATTTCTGTAATGATTGCTGATATTGAACTTTTTTCCTATGCTTGTTGGCTGCATGTATCTCTTCTTTTGAAAAGTATCTGTTTATGTCCTTTGTCCACTTTCTAATTTTTTTTTTTGTAAATTTTAAGTTTTTTATAGATGTTGGGTATTAGACCTTTGTCAGATGCATACATTGCAAATATTTTCTCCCATTTTGTACATTGTCTGTTTACTCTGTTGATAGTTTATTTTGCTGTGTAGAAGCTCTTTAGTTTAATTAGATCCCATTTGTCAATTTTAGCTTTTGTAAAGATTGCTTTTGGTGTCTTCATCATGAAATCTTTACCAGTTCCTATGTCCAGAGTAGTATTGCCTAGGTTGTCTTCCAGATATTTTATAGTTTTGGGTTTTATATTTAAGTCTTTAATCCACCTTGAGTTGATTTGTGTATATGGTGTAACGAAGGGGTCCTGTTTCAGTCTTTGGTATATGGCTAGCCAGTTATCCCAGTGCATTTATTGAATGGGAATCCTTTCCCCATTGCTTGGTTTTGTCAGGTTTGTTGAAGATCAGATAGTTGTAGGTGTATGGCCTTATTTCTGGCCTATCAATACTTCAAATGATACTACAGAACAACTGTAGTATTGTTTGAATTGGGGTCATGTGATGACTCTGGATTTGTTCTTTATGATTAGCATTGCCTTGGCTATTTGGGCTCTATCTTGGTTTCATATATGTTTCAAAATAGTTCTTTCTAGTTCTTTGAAGAATGTCATGGGTAGTATGACCATTTTAATGATACTGATTCTTCCTATCCATGAGCATGGAATGCTTTTCCATTTGTTTGTGTCATCTCTGATTGCTTTGAGCAGTGTTTTGTAATTCTTATTGTGGAGATCTTTCATCTCCCTTGTTTGTTAGGTATATTCCTAGGTATTTTATTATTTTTGTGGTTATTGTGAATAGGACTATGTTCCTGATTTAGCTCTCAGCTTGACTGTTGTTGATGTATATGAAGGCTAGTGATTTTTGTGTATTAATTTTGTGTGTTGTTTATCAGCATAGGGAGCTTTTGGGCCAAGACTATGGGGTTTCCCGGGTATAGAATCATGTCATCTGCAAACAGGGATAGCTTGATTTCTTTCTTTCTATTTGGATGCCAATTTATTTCCTTCTCTTGCTTGATTGCTCTGGTCAGGACTTTCAACACTATGTTGAATAGGGGTGGTGAGGGAGGGCATTCTTTTTTTGTGCCTGTTGTCAACGGGAATGCTTCCAGCTTTTGCCCATTCAGTATGATATTGGCAGTGGGTTTGTCCTAAGTAACTCTTGTTATTTTGAGATGTGTTCCTTCAATGCCTAGTTTACTAAGAGTTTTTAACATGAAGGAATGTTAAATTTTATTGAAAGCCTTTTCTGCATCTGTTGAGATAATCATATAGTTTTTGTCTTCAGTTCTGCTTATGTGATAAATCATGTTTATTGATTTATGTATGTCGAACCAACCTTGCATCCCAGGGATAAAACCTACTTGGTCATGGTGGGTTAGCTTTTGAATGTGCTGCTAGATTTGGTTTGCAAGTATTTTGTTGAGAATTTTTGCATCAATGTTCATCAAGGATATTGGCCCAAAGTTGTTTGTGTGTGTGTGTGTGTGTGTGTGTGTGTCTGACAGATTTTGGTATCAGGATGATGTTAGCTTCATAAAGTGAGTTGGGGAGGAGTCCTGTGGTGGTTAATACTGAGTGCCAACTTGACTGGATTGATCAATACAAAGTATTGATCCTGGATGTGTCCGTGAGGGTATTGCCAAAAGAGATTAACATTTGAGTCAGTGGGCTGGGAAAAGCAGATCCACCCTTAATCTAGGTAGGCACAATCTAATCAGCTGCCAGTGTGGCTAGAATATAAGCAGGCAGAAAAATGTGAAAATAGAGAATGGCCTAGCCTCCAAGCCTACATCTTTCTCCCTTGCTCGATGCTTCCTGCCCTCGAACATTGGACTCCAAGTTCTTCAGTTTTGGAACTTGGACCAGCTCTCTTTTCTCCTCAGCCTGTAGACATCCTATTGTGGGATCTTGTGATCATGTGAGTTAATATTTAATAAATCTCCTTTATATAAATATCTTATCCCTTAGTTCTGCCCCTTTAGAGAACCTGACTAATACAAATTTCTTGTCAAATTTTTGGAATAGTTTCTGTAGGAATGGTATTAGCTCTTCTTTGTACATCTGGTGGAAGTTGGCTGTGAATCTACCTGGTCCTAGGGTTTTTCTTTGGTTGGTAGGTTATTTATTACTGATTCAATATCAGAGTTCCATACTGGTCTGTTCAGGGAATCAGTTTCTTTCTGCTTCAGTCTTGGGAGGGTGTAGTATCCAGGAATTTATCCATTTCCTATAGATTTTCTAGTTTTTTTTTGCGTATAGGTGTTTGTCGTAGTCTCTGATGGTTATTTGTATTTCTGTGGGGTCAGTGGTATCATCTCCTTTGCCATTTCTAATTGTATTTATTTGAATCTTCTCTTTTCTTCATTAGTCTAGGTAGCAGCCTATTTATCTAACTTTTTGATGTGGGCATTTAGTGCTATAAATTTTCCTCTTAACACTGCCTTATTATCTTAGCTGTGTCCCAGAGATTGTAGTATGTTGTATCTTTGTTCTCAATAGTTTCAAAGGACTTCTTGATTTCTACCTTAATTTCATTATTTACCTGAAAGTGATTCAGAAGCAAGTTGTTTAATTTCCATGTAATTGTCTAAGAAATCTTTGCCTTAAGTCACAAATATTTTCTCTTCTGCTTTTTCTTGTAAGAATTGTATAGTTTTAGGTTTAAATTTTGAGGTAGTGTTTATAAATGGTGCAATGCATAGGTCAGCTTTATTTATTTATTTGCATATAGATGCCCAATTGTTCTAACACTATTTGTTGCAGAGACTATTCTTTCCTCATCAAATTATCTTTGCAACTTTGTTGAAAATCATTGTTTATGTATGTGTGGGGTCTCCCTTAGTACCCTCTATTCTTTTCCATTGATTTATGTGTCTACTCTTTCATTAATACCACATTATCATGATTAAAGTGGCTTTATAATAAGTCTTGAAATCAGGACATGGTGAGTTTTTAAAAGTGGTTCTTCTTTATTTTTCAAAATTGTTTTTATTATTCTAGTTATTTTGTCTTTATGTATAAATTTTATAATCAACTTATCAATTTCATAATCAACATCAATTTCAACAAAAATTCTGCTGTTGAGTTTTGATTGAGATTGCATTGAATCTACAGATAAATTTGGGAAAGAACTCACAAGAATATTGAACCTTCTAATTAATGAATTTGATGTATCTTTCCAGTTATTCAGGAACTTTTTCCTCCCTTGGTGTTTTGTGGTTTTCATCATAGAAATCTTGCAAATCTTCTGCTTATGTAAAAATAATGTGTCTTTTTTGGTGCTATGGTAAATAGTGGGCTTTTAGGTTAATTAATATGTTTAATTTGCTTCTATGCCTATCACTGAATTCTTTTCTTTCATCCTAGGTTGACTTTCCTACTTTAAATTTCCATCTTTCTCTCTCTGTAAATGTAATTAGAATCATATTGTGCACATTGTGTCATAAACTTTCTCCTTATAATAAGCTTTATTTTCACAGCTGCCATCCCTTGAAAACATGTAACCATTCAGTTCTGTAGAACTTTTCATCTTTAACTGTAGTAAAGACAGTGAACATCTTTATGTACATAATTTTTAAATAAAAGACTACTAATATCTTTTTCAAAAGTTTACTGTTTCTTATTGAAAAACTTTTGATGGCAAATCAATTGAAGGGAAAATTTATTAGTAATATATTTAGTCATAAATATTTAGTATATGCAGAGTTCAAAAACGTTGAATGATATTATAAGTAAGGTTCAAATATAAATTATCTATGTTCATGTTCAGTTCTACCATTTCTAAGTCCTGTTGACCAGATGAGATGGGCACAGTGTTTCCACTTGATTTTCCCAATTAATTTTTATACTCTGGGTGTGTAGTGTCCATTATATGACTATCCTGCAATGCCTTTAGCTCTTTGTCTTTTGATGAAGATAATGGTATTTGATTTGCTGCATTACAGTCATTGCTCCAGCAAGCACCATTGTGCATATTCCTAAGTCCAGGTATGAGGATTTTTCTCCAGTGTATTTTTTTTTTTGCCAGCCCCATCATTTGAAACTTCATGTCATTTTGTTAGGAGTGTCTTGTGAATAGCACATGGCTCTTTCTTTTAAATCAGCCTGGCAATCTGTCTTTCACTAGGCAGCTTCAGTCCTGGTATGGGCTGTAGTGGGTACTGCTGCTGCTGTCCATCCCTTCTGCCCATCTGAGTTCTCCTGCACTCAGGTTCTGACATCTCTTTCTACAGTGGTGGTGTCAGCCCTCCTTTTTGCTAGGGGACATTCTCAGGTGCTGCAGGAACTTGCTCTGCCATGGACAAGTTTATTGTGAAATCAGGAGGTTTCACAGGGAGCCACACAGAGGCAACCGTGGTGAGTCAGCGCATGAATTCCTTCCTCCCCAATCTGATGGGTGATTCTGCAGCTTGTTTCTCATGGTTTCAGAGGGACCACCTGGGGACTGAGTCACAGATTCCCCAAGTGCTAACCAGCTCATCGCTGCACCTTAATTAGTTTGATCACATTTCCCCTTTCTCACCATGCTTGTTGGAATCATCACCCAAGTAAACTACCTGTGCCCAAGTCCTTGTCTCAGGTCTGCTTGGGAGTCCATACTAACATTGTCTGATTATAAGTATTAACTCTTTTTTGTTTTCTGTTAACCTTGTTTTTAAAAAATTCTTCCCGTTGCTTCTGTCTTTTACTGGATTGATTTAATTTTCTCTGGTTCATTCATTCTTCTGGCTTGGCAACTATAGATTACCTTTCTATTCCTTCAAAGGTTTCTTTAGCTTTTTAAGATATACACATCAATATAAAAATTTCTAATACAGTCTAAATTTACTCTTATTTATTTTGTTTTATTAAAATATACAATGACTTCAGTCTGCTTTAACTTTCCCTCCTCTGATTTCTGAATTATTCTTCCCTTCATATTCCTTTTAATTTTTGTCAATAATTTCTTATTATAATTTTAAAAATGCTTAAAAGTTAATTTGGTCGGCCAACTTATTTAATCAATTTCTATGCTTCTCGTTGTTTCTTGAATACCATTAATTTACCCTAGGTTTATTTTTATTTTTTTAAAATACATACTTTAATAGTTTTAAATTATTATGTAGAAATAGCCAAGGGAGTGGTGGTAACCTTTCTGATTTTTGTAATTTGAAAATGTCTTCACTTTCCTTTCACTTTAGAATGATAGCTTCTTACCTGATAGTTTCTTACCTGATGTTACTTTTCACTGAGTTCTGTGAAGATATTGTTTTCTGGCATCTGTTGTCATTGATGAAATATTAGCTTTCAAACTAATTGCTGGTTTCTTTGTAGATAATCAGTGTTTTCAGTCTGGTAACTTTCATTACTTTTAAAATACTAGTGATGCTTTATATTTGCATAATGGTGTTTGGAGGGATTCTGTATGTCTTTCTAATATTTTATACTTTTAATGTCTGTGTCCTATATTATAAACACATTTCAAAAACAGTTCCTGATTCTGTAATTAAAATAATGATATCTGTTTATGCTTTTTACTGCATATTTTCTAATTAAAAAACTTTTTTTATGTCCAGAATTTTTAATTGACTTTTTCATAGCTATTATTCTTTGTTTTAGTTTCAGAATGTGTCTTTTTTTCATGAAATGCCATGTTTTGCTTTAATCTCTGAGTATCAAAAATATCCTTATGTTAAAGCTACTTTTTACATTTTAAACTTTTATTTTTGTCACCAGGCGTCTCTTTATTAGGGATTGTTCTCAGGGTCAGTGTTTCTCAGCTTTGATTTGTGGACTCACCTTGAGATTCATTCTCTCCCTTTCTCCGGGTTTGAACCCCTTCCTCCCCTCCTAACCTGCCCAGCTGTCTAGTCATGTTGTGGTAGCCTTCACCATGTTTCCCCAGAACCCATTCCCAGAACCAACTTTTATTCTGTTGCTTCCATGGTAATACTTGGGATATCTCCAATGTTATCACAAAGCAGTCTGGAGTTGCCCAGGCTCAGATTCTACCTTCAAGCCTGGGTCAGCTTCCCATTGCCTTCTTTGCTAAGTAGCTAATATCAGCCACAGCACACTTGTTCCTACTTTTATCTTTCCCTAATGGGAAGTGGGATCTGATCCAAATGAGTTCAAACTGGGAGTTTAGCTGTGATCCCTCCTGGTTGCTTCTATCTGCCTTCAGAGCCAGAACACAGCAGATGTGAGGTCAGCCTCAGTTTCCCCTTTGTGTTTCTTCCCTTTTCTGGCCACTGAGATGCTTGTCTCACTTTTGCACTATGATATTACGCAAATTTTCTCAACTGCATTTTCTCTGTCATTTCTATGTGTTTGGTGGTGATGGTGGTGATGAATGAGGGAAGGGAGATTTGAAATATGAACTCATCACACCATCCAGACTGTAAGTTCATTCTTTCGCTTTCCAAAAGACTTCAAATGTAAACTGAAACACTATTCTAAAGGTCTCAGATTTCAAGTGAGATAAATCAAAATGAATGAAAAGAGTATAGCATCATCACGTAATCCTAAATTCCTGGTTTGAAAATGGTGTTTTGAAGGCAGTGGATTTTTTATGATCCCTAAAAGGATGAAGAGAAGTCTATAGGGAGAAATGTGGGTTCAATATTCTAAGAAATTCATGGGTCTGACTTACTTACCAAGGCACCAAATGGCTTCAGGGGAATTTACACTCTGATTAGTGTAAGACTTTAAAAGATAAATCTGTAACGGCTGCAGAGAAGCAGCAAAATTCATGGCTGGCCATCTGGCTTGGTTTTATTAACCTATTTGTTCCAACTGTGCTTATTGGCTTCTGCAGATAGGAAGGATGAAGATGAACTAGCTACAAGAAATTTTTAAAGGACTTCTGAGATTTATCTCCTTCTTTTCTTAAAATAATTTGTGAAAGACTGAACTGTTGTGTAAGGTGGTTATTCATTTAACAGACAGCATGTACCAGGCATTCTCTCAAACACCAAGCAGGGAACACTGAGGAAGGCTCGACTCTTGTGTCCAAGGGTCCTGCGGAGATTGCCCTTGTTTGGATGCTAGTCATATCCCATGTTTTCTTGTTTTCAAATTCTTAACCATATGTTAGAAATTTTTAAGAGTGCGACAAAAATCTTGTACAGGCCATATATAGGGTTTTGTTTTTAATCGCTCCCTCCCTCCCTTCCTTCTTTCCTTTGTTAGATACAAGCTGTATTCCTATTTATGGTTCCTTCTGTAATAAAAACATTTAGGAAAGAGGCTGCCTATCTGCAGGCAGGATCCTTAGGTCTAAGGGACCAGAAGGAGGGCATCCGGGTCAATTTGGCATTTTCATCCTGAGCTCTGAGTTAAGTAGGCTGGCAAGATGCTACTTTGGAAGAAGAAATCAACTAGTTGTAGCAATAAGGAGAGAAAGAAGTGAAAGAAAGAAAGGAAGGAAAGGAAACCTTCCTGATAACTGCCACTGTTATTACATAACTTTAAAATTCTTCCCTTAATCAGTCCTTTGCAATCTGATATTTGACGTGAAAGAATAGCGGTGAACACCCGTATCCCACTCTTACCTGCAACGGCAGGACTGGGCGTCCCACAGGCAAAGAGTAGGGTGAATGAAAGGAGGTGGTCAGCATGGGTCTCACCAGCTTCACAAGGGATGTGAGGACAGGCACCAACGGCTGGGGGTAGGGGAGCAGCCTGAAGGTATGGGGGCTGTGGAGCCGGAATGTGCTGGGGGAGCCAGGCCATTGGGACTTGGGACACTTATTCTCAAGGGATTTTCATTTCTTTAGGAAATGGGTGGTTTGGAATCTCTGTTTTAGCTGTCCTTCCTGCTTTCATTGTTAATCTCTTATTTACTGGGGTGACCTAGGATGAGTGCAGTGGCATCACCAGGCTTTATCTCCAGGACGTTGCAAGCCGGGTTTGGGTTCCTTTTGGGATTTTTTTCAGCTGTTTTGTTCTTCCCACTAACGCTTTTCTTCAGAAGGTGGACAAAGATAGAGAAAAAGGTCAGACAATGACAGAGAGAAGTCATTAATTCAACAAGTATTTAATTTGGCCTTAACCATCTGCTGGGGATATAATGGTGGAGAAGACATGAGATTCAAGGAAGGTGGGATGGGTAAATGAAGAAACCAGCACGTAAGGAAGGGAGTTGCAGATGAGGACGCATGGTGCACAGGATGTGGGAGACGAGTGTTTCCCTTGGCCCCACCGCCTCCAATGCTGTGCTGTGTCTATTTCCCAAGGTTATGTATTTGTGTAATAAAAATAGTAACTGCCGTTGATTTCACTGGTAATGTGCACCCAGCACTGCACATGCATCTACTCATTTACTCCTCACCATAATCTTATAAAGCAGGTGACATCATTATCCCTACCAGGAAACTGAGACATTAGCTAACCTGCTCAAGGTCATGTAGCTAATGAAGAACTGAGCAGGAATGCATATCCAAGCTTGTCTCTGTAGTCTGTGTTCCATGCAGAGATTAATTGCAAAAGTGTGGCTCCCCAAAACAGGGCATGCAGGTCTTTTGGGATGCTATGGTCTCAGTCAAGGTAGCTGTACCTGCATTTTAGGACTCTGAGGCACTGCTGGAAGGACCTGACAACCCCTCTATCAGTTGCTGAGATCAAGCGAACGGTATCAGTCTTCCTCTCTGGTCCCCATGCTTAATATTTTCTATGCACATGTGTATTATACAGTTGTTTTTGCCAGTCATTCTCTTGTTATGATCCTGGGCTAAGAGTAATTACAAGGAACATCTCACAGTCTCTGAATCTGTAGAATGGCTGCTCCTTTGTGTCTGTGCCTGCTATGCTGGGCAGTAGTTTGCGGGAACTCAGGGATCACCCACTTCTGCTCTGAATATGGATGGTTGAGGGGAGAGTATTGACTTTTATTTTTGGCATAGATCTCCACATGTATGTACACTCTCTGCTGTGTGTATGTGTTTACTAAGTTTGAATCTGCTGCTGGCCTCAAATAACCTCCTTCTTGACTGTAATGAGGCCATATTTTGTTTTCTCTGTGAATAAATGAGATCCAAAATTAACCAACATCTGCAGAGCTTGAGCTGACACGGTGCTGCCTCCTCCTCCCTTGTCTTTTCCAGAACAAAAAACAGTTTGCCATTTACTCTGTTCGTTCTACTTTTTGAAATATCCATAAAAATGCTTTTTCCTAGAGAGTGAATTTTATGCTTTATGGTATCTTTTCCTCAAAAATTTTGATGATTTTGAGATGAGTGATTGAATTCAATCCAACTTAATGAGGGCCCTGCTGGGTGCCAGACTCGGAGCATGGAGTCAGCAGATGCTGTCCTGGGCCCCTCCCGGCTGCAGGTTCCCAGGCTCTGTCTCTGTCCTGGGCTTCCAGACCAGGCAGTCCCCATGCTCCCATCTCTAGTCAAGCCAGCAAAAAATCCCATAACTTCTCTGACATTCAGGTTTGCCCTCCATGGTGACCCATCTACAGAATCCCAGGATTCTAGATTTGTTTGTAAACTTTGTGTTGAATTATTTGTGAAGTAGATAAGGTTTTCCCCACCGCTTAATTTAATAGGCCTATGGTGCTTTCAGATGTGTATAACTATTGAGCAACTACTGAGCAATTTGCCCCTGGCAATTTGGAAAATTCAAATAACCTGCCCCAAACAAAGCATTCTTGTGTTTATGAACTCAGCTTTGAGCGTGGAAACTCACGATTCTTGAGGTGGGAGGAAGGAGAACTAACAACAATGGCTCCATTTTTGTCAATGAATCTGGATGGTGTCTTTTCAGTGGCTTCTTTCTCTTATCTGGACCAATTTGCCAGGGACAAATTGTTAGTTTTTGCAGGAATGAGTTCATGAATTTTCTTTCCTAAGTATTTTGACTGTGGGTCAGAAAAACATAAATGATAGGTCAGCCAGTTTTGATGAGTTTACAGATAGTGCTGTTTTACATAGATATATTTACATGTTGATTGTATTTAGGAGTTGAGGTTTTGTGATTATGTCAAATTCAGGTGTTAAGTTGCTTTATTATCTTATAAAAGAAAGTCTCATTAATCTATCAGAAGGCACAGGCTTTTTCTTGGGACTAAATCTGAGGAAGAATTTGCATTATGATTGAAAATAATAAAGACTGTATTTAAAAAATTCAAGTGAGTTATACTTTGAGAAAACTCAAAATACAAAGTAAAATCATATTAAAAGACATGAAAATCAGTATTTCCTCAAGATTTTAAATGAGCCTTTTCTAAAGTCTTTGAAGTGCACTTCTTATCTATTAAGCATCACAAGAAAGAAATGCATCCTGTGACAAAAGGTAGACTTGAAATTTTATACATTTGTACTAAGTCAAGGTAGTCTTCTGCCACTTTTATTCTTTATACAAATTAGTAAAGTTTTTTTTTTTTTTTTTGACAAAGTCTTGCTCTGTCACCCAGGCTGGAGTGCAGTGGCATGATCTCGGTTCACTGCAACCTCTGCCTCCTGGGTTCAAGCAGTTCTCTGCCTCAGCCTCCTGAGTAGCTGGGATTACAGGTGCCCGCTACCACATCCAGCTAATTTTTGTATTTTTAGTAGAGACGGGGTTTCACCATCTTGTCCAGACTGGTCTTGAACTCCTGACCTCGTGATCTACTCGCCTCAGCCTCCCAAAGTGCTGGGATTATAGGTGTGAGGCATTGTGCTCAGCTAGTAAAATTTTATACACAGCATCACTGTTGCCCCACAAATCTCACAAAAGCATGTTAGGGGTTTGCGATCTGAGGTATCCAGACTCTTTATTTCCTGTGTGCATGAGTATATTGCAGGTCTTACATACATCTTCTCAAGCTTGCCTGATCATCAAGATAAACTGGATGAACTTATCCCAGACCCACTGATTAAGAAGCTGCAGGGGAGGACCCAGCAGGAAGTCCAGTGGATCTTATCATCAAAAAAGTTCAGAAGCACAGTTTAAGGATGTTCTCCAGGAGCTGTAGATGGGCAATAGCATGACCAACTCACTACCTGGCTTAGTTCCAATTACAGATTAATCAATTTAACTAAATGTTGATCAAAGGGATGGACAATAAAAACACTTAGGACAATCGAGAGCAAACTGAATCCAGAAGTTTCAAATGACCCCTTCAAATGGTTCCTTCCAGCCCTGACTTGAAACACATGCCTGATACAATGGAAGATAAAATGTACAACAATGGCACAAGTTGTGGCATTGGTGTTGGATGCCTTTAATGAGCATCTCTAAGCACTGCGGAAAACACATTACATGTAGAATCTCTAATCCCCACCCCCACCCCAAGAACCTTATATATCCAATGAAATTGAAGCTGTGATAGTTTGAATAACTTGTTACAATGATATACCCAGTGTAAAGGGAAAGATGAGATAATAACTTTTCTCAGGATAATGGCAACATCCACATTGCCTTGTTGTCTCTGACACAATAATAAAAACACCCCCAATAATGCCTTGGTTGATAGGTGCTTTATAATTTGCAGAGGAATTTTGCAAACATAATCTCATTGAATGTCTAGCCAGATGCGTCTTCACCATTCTACAAAGACATCACAGCCATTCCAACACCCACTGATGCTTTGCCAGCACTGTTATCCTCATCTGGAATCCTCCTCTCCTTTGTTCATCCACATTGCTCTCATTCTCTCTAAGGTCCTGTCAAGTCCTGCCTCCTTCGCTGAGCCTTCCTTACCCAGCTCCATCACAGCATCATGGAGAAGTTACCTGCAGTTTAACACACTGTTTTACTGTGGTCTATTCTGTGTATTTTGCTCTGATGGCTTTAATCCTTTCATTTATTTCATATGATTGTGACCATCCCTGTGTCCCCAGTGCGATTGTGAGCTCTTTGAAGGTGGCTGTCATCCTTATGATGTGTCTGTGTCCATTGCAGCTGGTAAGGTTTGGAAGGTACTCGCCTCTCTCATTTGGTCAGTGATCACCAATGGCAGTCAACAAAAATGGAGCTTCCCCACCTTCGTGCTGGGAGGCACTCATAGATTCCCTCAGTCCATGGATCTGCTGGATCCCAGGCCTGTTAGCTCTTGCTGTTAGCAGTCCCAACATTTATGTCAATGATCTGAACTGTATAGTTTCCTCTGGCTACCATGAAAATTTAAAAAATGTTTAAAAGCTTTGGAAGCACTGTAACAGCCAAATGACCAGATGTATTTCTGGCCTTCATTGAAATAACATAGTTATACAGAGAAATTCAGAGGGTGCTTAGGATAATGATAAATATATTTTAAAGAACTAGTCTCTTGTAAAAGTGCAAATTGTGCATGCCTGTTGAAGAGGCTGATGTGAATAGCAAAACTAGAACATTCCATAATAAGCCTGACTAATCCTAGAAGTGCCTCATGGCTACATTTTCTATTAATGTAGCATTAATTTCTAAGGAAACCTTGTAAATATACAGTTATCTAAGCATATTGTCAATATTGACCATAAATTTAGAAGGAACATTTTATTTTATTAAAATCTTACTCAAATATCTAGAAGGGAAAACACGATGTACACACAAAGGAAGTGTTCAAAAGTGAGGAGTGTTGATCTTTGGCAGTTTTCACACTGTATTTGGCCCTGAGAGCTGTATCCCAGGACTTAAGAATAAACTTGGCTTAGAAGGCACTGGTGCCAGGGACAGGGCCAAGTCAATGGCCAGGAGAACAGGCTGGCATAGTCATCCTGCATGTGTGCTAGGCACTAAGTGCTTTAATGTGTGAAATCTTTGTTCTTGCAACAACCCTGGCAGGCACATATTAGCTTAATCCTGATTTTCTTAGCGGGAATGGTATCAGGATTGAACAGATTCCAAAACTAAGTTCTGTAATCGAAGTGCAGAATAAGGAAAATCCAAATAACCTGCCCCAAACGAAGCATTCCTGTGTTTATCAGCTTTGCACGTGGAAACTCATGGCTCTTGAGGTGGGAGGAAGCAGAACTAACAACAATGGCTCCATTTTTGTCAACGAATCTGGATGGTGTCTTTTCAGTGGCCTCTTTCTCATATCTGGACCAAGTCTGGATTACCCGAAGTCCAGTATTTAAAGTATAAATATCTACAAAAAATTCTAAACTGATTTAATACCTAATATTTTATGCATCTCTAATTTCTCAAACTCCTTTTCCCACATAAGATGGGCATCCTGGGGGATGAGATGGAAGGATGGACAATACTCTCTGAAATTCTTCTTAGAAGCTTCCCTTGGAGACTCAATGTAGGCTCAAGTAAGGGAATCTATCAAGCTGCCTGGTATTGAAAATGACAAGTATTTGTGGTACTCAGTGGGGATTGTAGAAGGGAGGGGCACCATCTTAGAAGGAATGGACTGGCCACAAGGAAGCTGGTGCTATCTCTTCTGCATCTGCAGGGACTGTCTGGGATTGGTGGAAATTCATTTACATGGACAAAGTTGGTGTCTTGCAGATTTTGAAGGACTGGAATCTATTGTCATTTATGCAAAATGGTTAACTTTGAGGTAGACATGGGCAGCCATAACTGGATGCTCTTCAGTAAAGATGGTATGGAGAATAGAGATGACCACACATTCTTTGCTACTCTTCCATTTGAGAGATGGCATATATTGTTCCTCTTCTTGAATCCGGGCTGAACTCATGGCTTTTTTGACCAAGGGAATGCAGTGGAAGTGGTATCTTGGGATAGCTAGAACTAGGTGACAAGAGACTATGTGGCTCCGTTTCCATTCCCCTGGGTGTCCACCATCAACATCTTCCCTTTTGGGAGGCTCCCTCTTGGAATATAGTCATCATGCCTTAAGAAAGCTCAAGAAATCCAATGTGAAGGCTCAAATGGAATGGAACTGAGTTTCCTGTCTGATGGTCACCTGATGAGCACCTTGACATCCAGCACAGCTGAGCCCTTGGATAACTGCAGCTCAGCCAGCATCTTATTGCACTGCATGGGAGACTGCAAGTGAAGCCTCCCACAAGCTGAATGCTTTCTGGATTTCTCCCTTCCAGAGGCTGTAGTCCTGCCCCTATTCCCAGAGGACCTTGATCTTTTACTGCTGGCTGCCTTGAGGCCTCTGTGTCCAGGTATTTCTCAGCGACTTTTCCCATCACTGCAGCCTTCTGGCCACTCTTTCTGTCAGAATGGCCCCTTCTGCTGACAGTTTGTTTGAACTCTGAACTGCTGTTTCCTCTCATCATGGAAATTATGCTTGGCTGACCAGGTAGCACCTTTCCTCACCATCTTTACACTCCCACTCAGCTCCACCCAGCTGAGTGAGAGCCCCTCAGTCCTTTCTGCATTGGTAGGGCCTAGCTCCTGGGGGCTGCGGGTGAACCTCTGTTCCTAAGTATCAGGCTGCAATTTGTGCTGGATGCTGGCAGTATGTCCCTGGCAATATCTTGTATTGAGTATTGTCACCTTGGTGACCCACATTACCTCATGGCTGCTAATCAATTCCATTACTCTCTCTGCAGTCCAAACAGAGGATGACCTTGTCGAAAGATCACTATTCTGTGCTTTAAGGCCACGTTCTCAGAACTCATTTAATTCTCAGGAGGCACTTGTTGTCAGGGAGCCCTTGGAACCATGTAATTCTGGTCCAGACAGTTGAATAGCAGTATCCAGAGAACAGAGCAGGAATGCATCTACACAATATTGCTTCATGACTTTCGCTCCAAGTCTCAGGACATCCTAGTGTGCTGAGTCAGCACCCACTGGACACAACCCAATGAATCTTAGAGGCAGTTTCTGCAATAATCACTTACCCTGATAACTCTCGACTTTCTTGGGCCTCTCCAGTCACCCAATTGATGTCTCTTGTTTTTAGTGTTTCCTTTCTTCCTTTTCCTCTGCCAAAAGGAAGAGGTCTCTTGTATTGGGTCACCTTAGAAACTAATGAAATAACGTTTGTGGAAGGTGGATGTGAAAACATTTTAAATGTCTTCACATTTTAATTTGAGTTCTTTCATACCATATCAGCAGGGAATCTCCCCAATTCTCTGCATCAACAGTGACTGAGAAGAGCCAATATATATATTGCTTGGACTGGTGAAGGCCAGAAATTTGAACTTACCAAATTCTTTTCCCCATTCCCAGAGACAGAAGTGTCTCATGGCATTGTTACCCATGTATTGGGGAACCAACCCCCAATATTTCAGCATTGGTTCTTTTCTATTTTCCCTAAGTGTCTGCTGGTCTGAGAAATAAAGAGAAAGAGTACAGAGAGAGACATTTTACAGCTGGGCCTCTCAGGGTGACATCACATGTTGGCAAGTTCTGTGATGCCCCTTGAGCCACAAAACCAGCAAGTTTTTATTAGGGATTTCAAAAGGGGAGGGGGTTATGAATAGGGAGTGGGTCACAGAGATCACATGCTTCATAGGGCAATAAAAGATCACAAGGCCAGGGTGAAATTAGAATTACTAATGAGGTTCCATGTCCCACTGGGCACACATTGTCATTGATAAACATCTTAACAGGAAACAGGGTTCAAGAGCAGATCGATTTGACTAGAATTCGCCAGGCTGGAATTTCCTGATCCTAGCAAGCCTGAGGGCGCTGCAGGAGACCAGAGCATATTTCATCCCTCATCTTCAACCGCATGAGACAGACACTCCCAGAGTGGCCATTTTTAGAGACCACCCCCGGCAATGCATTGCTTTCCCAGGGCTATTCCTTGCTGAGAAAAGAATTCAACGATATTTCTCCTATTCGCTTTCTGCAAGAAGAGAAATATGACTCTGTTCTGCTAGCCTCGCAGGCAGTCAGACCTTATGGTTATCTCCCTTGTTCCCTGAACATCGCTGTTATCCTGTTCTTTTTCAGGGTGCCCAGATTTCGTATTATTCAAAAACACATGTTCCACAAACAAATTTGTACAGATAACGCAATCATCACAAGGTCCTGAGGCTACATACATCCTCAGTTTACGAAGATGATGGGATTAAGAGATTAAATAAAGACAGGCATAGGAAATTATAAGAGTATTGATAGGGGAAGTGATAAATGTCCGTGAAATCTTCACAATTTATGTTCTTCTGCCGTGGCTTCAACAGATCCCTCCATTCAGGGTCCCTAACTTCCCGCAATACCCATGGAGGATGAGAAGGCAGCTCTGGCCCATAAGCTCTCAGGGATGTGTGTTATTCAACTCTCTCTTCCCCTCAGAAATGGGGACAATGGCTGCTTGATTCTGGCTTTAGGGCCGGGAGTAGAGGCTGTTTTTCACAGGCCCTTGCAGGCTGATTTTTAATTATGGCTCTTGGAGCTTCCTTTTTGATGAGGGTAGAGGGGAGGCTGGACTAAGCATGACTAAGTGACTTTGCTTGCCAGGTGCATTAAGATCCACCAGGACTCACTGCCCCTGCCCTGGCCATCTAGGCATCCTCCAGGGAGCAGGTTGTCCCCTTTCTAGGTTACTAACAAGGCTACATGCTGAGAAAATTGCTCTTGACTTGCTATATTGGACAGAGCATGATTTTCCACATTGGTTCATCCAGTTTTATAATGCCAAGGAAGTGGAAACATAAGTATGTTGACAATCCACTCAAAGAATCACTCTCCCAGTGTGTCTGCCTGCCGCTGTCACAAAGAAGGAAGCTGACTTAGCTCCAAATTTTAAGCCAGCAATGTTAATTTATTTCATGTAAGATTTCAGACACGAAAGAAGTTCCAGCGTAGTATTCCCCTCAGTTTTTCAGAAGCCTCGTTTTTAGATTATAACTTACTTTAATTTAATCCAGTGTGCACATATGGTATTCATGGATGTTCAGATTGTACCACAAGAAATCTATGATGATGTCCTTGTCTTTAGGCAGTTCCCAGGTTGTAGAGACAGGACATCAGGAGAAGGTGTGAGAATGATGGGCAAACTTGTGAGGCAGTAAAGTGGTTCATCTGTATCGATTTGCTAAACTTTCTTTTCTTTGAGACCTATTTCCCCCTCAGGGAGCCCACAATGAACAGGATCAAATATTCACAGGACTGATGGGTCTAGGTGAAGATTTTCCTCTAAGTGGGAAAATGTGAGATCCCTCTGATGTAGGGATCTGGGTATCATAGGATAAGGGTCACAGAGGACAAATTGCATGCAATGGCCCTCATCCAACAGCTCTTCTCCTTATGCCTCCTGCCCTCCCTCACCACTCTGGTATTTATCTGCTTCAGGAGTTTATGAGAAAGTGATATTTTGTGCTTATCTGAAAAATAAAGATGTCTTTTCAAGAAATGTATCTTGTTTGAAATTAACTCCAGAAAGTAGCTAATTTGCATATTCCAAAGGCAGCAAGTAGATGAGATTACAAAATGTATTTCTCTGGAAGTCATCCCTTGGTTAGTGCAATAGTTCCTATTTCTAGAGTTAATGCTTTTTAAATACTGAGTTGTTTTATCTCAGGTTATCAATTGGACAGTCCTGTCTTTAGCATGGCAACTGAGTCATGCACCTCGGATCCCAGAGCTTACTCCAGTTTGCTACCTGGAGTATGTGCGTAACAGACCTGACTGTGACTGGCATTCAGGAAAACTATCCAAAGGTGCTATTTCTTTGTTTTGGAATATATTTATGATCAACATGATTGCATCTCCAGGTAATACTAAGGAATCTTATGATGTTAAAATGAATAGACATTTGAACTTAGAGGAAATCAGGATGAAAACTCCAAGTGTTTTGAAATACAGAGAGTCAAAGAACTTAAAAATATCCCTAGCATTGAACAAGCAGTGTCAGCACTATAGGAAATAAGCAGTGTGTTATCAGCTCTTCTGCACATAGAAGATTAGAGCAAAGTTCATAACCCTATAAGTTCTCTGAAAAAAATTGCAGTGTTTAGAGACCAAAATTACTGAATACCAGGAAAAGCAATTTTTTGACACCTACTACGATTGAAATGAAGGTCAACAAAACTCTCCAGATAATTGCTTAAGGTCACTGAAATCTTAGCAAAAGCTGGGTGTCTGAGTTAGCAGGGAGAACAGTCTAGAACTGGAGCTCATTGTCCCTGTAAAGACATTTGAACATGAAAATTAGTCATTGACAGAAAAAAGTTATTGCTTCAGATGGCCCAATCATGTTTCCACCATCAGTGATCCAATGCATTTGGAGACTCAGGGACAGGGGACTGCTATGTGAATGGACTTTAATCAGATCTTCTTCCACCAGGGACCCACCCAGGCACATGCACATTGGCATAATGTCCCCACACAGTGCCTGGTTTGTCAGCAGAAATGGCAGATTATGCCCTGACTCTCTGGGTATTGGAGACAACAAAAATGCTCTGGATATATTGCCCCATCGTCTTTCACCACTGAAATCTCCCAGGAAGAAGATGGCATTAAATCACTGTTAGGTTGAATTTAAAAAAAACCACTCATCCTTATCTAAACAACCCAGCCTTAGATATCTGAACAACCCACAGGCAAACAGAGCTGTGCTGCACCAGGACTGCCTCCCAGAAAAATTATACATGCATCTTTTAAGGTGAGAAAAATAAAAACCCCACCTTCATGTAGGGCTTTAGAATATAATTATTCCTCCTAAACTGTGCTGTGTAGAAAAACAGTTCATTCAGAGGTCTGGCATTTTACAGTATTCTGCCTGAGTTAATAGATGAATAGATGAAAAGACATTAGTTTAATATATATGACTTTTATTTAAAAAGATAAGACTACCTTTCAATTTTAATTTTAAACCTGGTGGCAAGTAATTCTTAGATTACACTAAGAAAAAGTAGAGGTCCCATGTACAGGTTGCAGTCACCGCCTGAAGCGCTGAAGGCAGTAGAGATTTGGGCCCCGTCACAGCACTTGTGTTTTTGATGTCTTTGCTTACTTAGTGATTGAACTTTCTGCTACACTGATATGTCAGCCGAACTTGCTCCCAGGACTCACAAAACCTCTTTGCATTGGAAATAGTCTTTCTCGGCATTTCCTGGACAGTCAAGCACAAGGTTACTTCTCTGGATGTCAATACCTCGTTGTTCCTATTGTCCTTCATTTTAACCATGACCTTTGTCTCATAATTGCTGGACCTGCTGGGTTGCTGGACCCCGTGCCAGCCATTAAGCTACTGACTCAGTTTTTAGCCCACCTCTCTGTGCTGGAAGCCATGTTAGTCCTTTGCCTGCTGAGTCAACACAGGCTTTGCCAATGTGGGGTGCCAGAGACAGACTGGAGACAGAGGGAGAAGACGCAGCTCACTCTCTCTTTGGGTTTCTTGCCTATGCTCTTTGACCCAGCCCATTCCTTTGACCTCCCATAGAAAGAGTGGAATTTGGTTGGTGGTTTTCTTTTCTTCTTTTTCTTTTCTCTTTCTTTTTTTTGAGATGGAGTCTCACTCTGTCACCCAGGCTGGAGAGCAGGGGCGTGATGTCGGCTCACCTCAAGCTCTGCCTCCTGGGTTCACGCCATTCTCCTGCCTCAGCCTCCTGAGTAGCTGGGACTACAGGCGCCCACCACCACACCTGGCTAATTTTTTTGTAATTTTAGTAGAGACAGGGTTTCACCATGTTAGCCAGGATGATCTCAATCTCCTGACCTTATGATCCACCCGCCTCGGCCTCCCAAAGTGCTGGGAGGTGGTTTTCTTTTAATACTTGTTGAAGGAGGCTTATCACACCCTTCACAGAGACAGTAGTGCCAGCCAGCAGGTGCCCCCTCTTGAGAAGTCTGGCCCCTAGGCCCATGGGGCCCCTCTGAGCTCAGAGACACCCTCATGTGAGGTCTCAGGCTCAGTACCACATGTCCCGCCCTCTAAGCCTTCAAGGTTTTTTTTAATATTTTGAGTTCTGGGGTACATGTGCAGAATGTGCAGGTTTGTTACATAGGTATACATGTGCCATGTGGTTTGCTGCACCCATCAACCTGTCACCTACATTAGTTATTTCTCCTAATGCTGTCCCTCCCCTAGCCCCCCAACCCCTGACAGGCCCCGGTGTGTGATGTTCCCCTCCCTGTGTCCACGTGTTCTCATTGTTCAACTCCCACTTATGAGTGAGAACATGCGGTGTTTGATTTTCTGTTCTTGTGTCAGTTTGCTGAGAATGATGGTTTCCAGCTTTCAAGTTTTAATGATTCCAGTGTTTTCCTGTTTTTCTCTCAGCCCTAGTGGTGATGACACAAAATTTAACTTAAGTAAAAAGGGGGGAATATTGGCTCGTTGACTGAATGACATAGCAAAAACTGGGCCCTTGAGTTATCAAGGGAGGACAGCTTAGAGCTGGAGTTCATTGTCCTTGTGAAGACATTTGACTATGAAAATTAGTCATTGACAGAAAAAGCTATTATTTCAGATAGTCTAATAATATTGCCACCTTTACTGACCTAATGTGTTTGAGGGCCCAGAGGACAGGGGATAAGGCCTGACTTCAAATAGAGCTGGGACAAAGCCCTCTATGTCCATCATAATATCTAAGCCTGGTTTTCTCCATTGCCTGCCTTGCTTTTCTCTCTTCTGGCTCCATTCTCAGGTAGGCTCTTCCTTGTGAGGTCAAGATTGCTCCCAGTAGCTTTCGGCTTATTCTTATTTTCTCAACAATTGCAGTGGAAAGATAGAGTCTCTGCTTTCAACATCCACAGAAAAAGCCCAGGGGTGATTTCAGTGGCTCTGGATGTGTAATATCCATCCCTGGAGGTTGGAGCACACCACATTCTTATTGTCTAGAGTCATATGACCACATCTGCAGGGAAACAGAGAATCTGTTTCACCAAAAACAAATCGACTAGAACACAGTTGCGATTTTCCCAAAGAAAATCTAAGTGCTGTGACCATAAGGCAGGGAAATGAATGCTGAGCTGCAAAACCCACAGATGCCCTCACCATACAGGCTTGGAACGAAAGAGAGAGAAGTGAGAAGGGCTGTTGTGGGGTCCTGCTCAGAGTACCCACTTCTGGAAGGTGACTGGTTGGCAGTCTCCAGATGCCATTCTTTGGACCCCTCTCCACTCATTTGGGCCACTCCCAGCCACTGACTAAGCGAGGCAGAATACTAGAATTGGGCCATTTCTGCCTGATGCAGGATTCCCCTATTGGGCAATGTTAGTTCGGCCGTGTTGCCTGGGCAAGACTCTTTCAGTACTGCCCCAGAGTCTGAGGCTCTTTCTACCCAATCCTTCCTGCTCTCTCTTCTTTCACAGGTGCCAGGGCTGCATTGCAATCTAGAAGCTCTCCTCACTACTCCTGATCCCTCCCTGTTATCCTTCATGGCATCTCCCTGAATGATCCTTTGCCTGTAGAATTATTTCCTGGTGTCTGCTTCACAGAGGACCTGAACCGACACAGCACGCATGAATCTTTTATAGCTCTGTCCTCCAAATGGCTGTAAATTGTGTGTGCTCTTTGATTTTGGCTGATGGTTTGGGGGAGGTATTTAATCTCTCTACTGATAATGACGTCTGATGAAAAAAGAAAAAGACTGCTCAAACTGTACATCTTGAAGAAAGAAGCTGGTCCTGAACAGTGCCCCAGCCATGTTCAGATGTTCAAGCTTCCCATCCATGGTGCAGGCCACAGACAGGCAGACACCTTCATTTTATTTTATGAACTATAACAAGAGAAAGGGTTCACTGAATTGGATTGGTCATTAAAAGATTGGAGGCAGCCACAAACTTTATGCGCGTTCACTTGCTGAGTCACAGGGAGATATTAGTCAGCCTGAGCCTTCGATAGTGCCAGGCTCTGTAGTGAAATGCTTAATGCTCTCCCATTTCATGGAAAATATACATTGTTGGTAACATCTGCGGGGCTGTTCAAGAAGTCAGAAGCCACAAAAGTTCCTGGCCCCACCCTCACTGGCAGGTGCAATGATTCCTGGATCTTTGTTATTTTCTGATTATTGTTACGCAGTTAGCCAAAATATATGCTTTTATGAAAATTCTTGATAAATACTGTATTCCTTACTGGTGTCATTTTTCTTCTCAAAAATATATTAATCAAGGTTTTAGGCAGCAAACTGGAATCTGATGGATAAAGCAAATCTCGAGGAGCTGTTCTGTGGGTCACAGTCCCATTTTTCCCCGTGGGTGAACTTTTAGCCTTCTGCTTAGGGGGTCTTTGTCTTATTTAACTCCATCCGATGAGACTGAGTCCATTAGGAAACTCAGTGAAAGGAGCTGGAGAAATGAATTTCTAACCTTTCTAGTGGAAAAATCCACACTCTAAGCTGGAAAGGGCTTTCCTAAAGAACAAGGAGTATTTTTCCTCGGTGGCCATGAGATTGTGCTACTGGAAACCCCCAGGGCACTTGTAAGTGAAAAATAGAGCATCAGTAATTTGGTGAGAATTCAGAAAACAAAACTTTCTCTCTGTCCAAGGCAATGGCTGCTTTTCTGTTTACTTCTCTCCTGCTCAAAACTCCTAAGGATCACTCGGTGTTGCATTTTGCTTTCACTGGACCCCAGTAGATGGTGGACAAAAGTATATTGTAACAAATCTAGTGTGACTTGTCATTTGTCTTTACAACCATCGGCAAAATCCTTCTTTGTGTGCGTTTGTCTGTTAAGCCCAAGGCTCAGATTTACATAAAGGTGAAATGATTGACAACCAGTATATTTTAACTTGAAGCAGCTTTAATTTTGCTATGATTTCACATTGTTTCCTCGTGTATGGAAAGCATAATCCTGGAAATTAGGTTTCCAATGAAAACAAGGACATCTCTCTCATTGCTGTATTATAGTTGTCTTAAAAAATTCCTCGTCTTCCCAGTGTGAGGAAGATAATTTGACACAATGTTTAATCCTGGATTCACTTAACTTTGTTTTTTTCACCAATGTAACTTCCAGCTTTCTGATGAGCAAGAGTTTTATAATGTATGACAAGTATAACTAATCTAGAATGACTTTCATGTACAAAAATACTTGAGTCATATATAAATTGGTGATTTTTACAGGTTTTCCAAGTATTTACTTTTACTATTATTCTCATAAATGCACTCAGATAATGGTTTCTGATTTTGTGATTAAAAAATTATGGTCTAAGGGGCTGGCTGGCAAGATGGCCGAATAGGAACAGCTCCGGTCTGCAGCTCCCAGCGAGACCAATGCAGAAGGCAGGTGATTTCTGCATTTCCAACTGAGATACCCTGTTCGTCACATTGGGACTGGTTAGGCAGTAGTGCAGCCCACGGAGGGTGAGCAGAAGCAGGGTGGGGTGTTGCCTCACCTGGGAAGTGCAGGAAGCAGAGGCCTCCCTTTCCCAGCCAAGGGAATCCTTGAGGGACTGTGCTATCCAGCCCATATTCAATGCTTTACCCATGGTTTTTGCAACTGCAGACTAGGAGATTCCCTCATGAGCCTACACTTCCAGGTCCTTGGGCCCTGTCTGGGCAATTGTTTGGGTAGGCACTAAGCTAGCTGCAGGAGTTCTTTTTTTTTTCATACCCCAGTGGTGCCTGGAACCCCAGTGAGACAGAACCATTCACTCTCCTAGAAAGGGGCTGAGCCAGAGAGAAAAGTGGTCTTGCACAGCAGGTCCCACTCCTACAGAGCCCTGCAAACTAAGAACCACTGATTGAAATTTTCCATGCCAGCACAGCAGTCTGAAGATGACCTGGGATGATTGAGCTTGGTGGGGGGAGGGGTGTCTGCCATCACTGAGGCTTGAGTAGGTGGTTTTCCCCTGGTGACGCTAAAAAGGCCTGGAAGTTCGGACTGGGCAGAACTGAACACAGCACAGAAAAGCGGCTGTGGCCAGACTGCCTCTCTAGATTTCTCTTCACTGAGCAGGGCATCTCTGAAAGAAAGGAAGCAGCCCTAGTCAGGGGCTTATGGATAAAACTCCCATCTCACTGGGACAGAGCACCTGGGAGAAGGGGTGGCTGTGGTTGCAACTTCAGCAGACTTAAACATTCCTGCCTGCTGGCTCTGAAGAGAGCAGTGGATCCTGACTAGGGAGGGTTCTACCAGCATCGTGCTCGAGCTCTGCTAAGGGACACACTGCCTCCTCAAGTGGGTCCCTGACTCCTGTGCTTCCCGACTATGAGAGACCTCCCAACAGGGATTGACAGACACCTCATACAGGAACGCTCTGATTGGCCTCAGGCCAGTGCCCCTCTGGGATGAAGCTTCCAGAGGAAGGAGAAGGCAGCAATCTTTGCTGTTCTGCAGCCTCTGCTGGTGATACCCAGGCAAACAGCGTCTGGAGTGGACCTCCAGGAAACTACAGCAGACCTGCAGAAGAGGGACCTGACTGTTAGAAGAAAAACTAACAAACAGAAAACAGTAACATCAACATCAACAAAAAGACCCTCCCCACCCCGACAGAAACCCCATCCAAAGGTCTTCAGCCTCAAAAATGGAAGGTAGATAAATCCACAAAGAGGAGGAAAAACCAGTGCAAAAAGGCTGAAAATTCCGAAAACCAGAATTCTTTTCCTCCAAATGATTGCAACTCCTCTCCAGCAAGGGCACAAAACTGGACCGAGAATGAGTTTGACAGATTGACAGAAGGAGGCTTCAGAAGGTGGGTAACAACAACTCCTCTGAGCTAAAGGAGCATGTTCTAACTCTTTAGTGCAAGGAAGTTAAGAACCTTGACAAAAGGTTACAGGAACTGCTAACTAGAATAACTAGTTTAGAGAAGAACATAAATGACCTGATGGAGCTGAAAAACACAGCACAAGAGTTTCATGAAGCATACACAAGTAACAATAGCTGAATTGATCAAGCACAAGAAAGAATACCAGAGATTGAAGATCAACTTGATGAAATAACGTGTGAAGACACGATTAGAGAAAAAAATTGAAAAGGAATGAACAAAGCCTTCAAGAAATATGGGACTATGTGAAAAGACCAATCCTATGATTGGGTTTCCTGAAAGTGATGGGGAGAATGGAACCAAGTCGGAAAACACTCTTCAGGATATTATCCAGGAGAACTTCCCCAACCTAGCAAGACATGCTAACATTTAAATTCAGGAAATACACAGAACTAATATACTCCTCAAGAAGAGCAACCCAAAGACACACAATCATCAGATTCTCCAAGGTTGAAACAAAGGAAAAATTACTAAGGGCAGCCAGAGAGAAAGGTCAGGTTACCTACAAAGGGAAGTCCCTCAAAATAACAGCAGATCTCTTTGCAGAAACGCTGTAAGCCAGAAGAGAGTGGGGGCCAATATTCAACATTCTTAAAGAAAAGAATTTTCAACCCAGAATTTCATGTCCAGTCAAACTAAGTTTCAGAAGTGAAGATGAAATAAAATTCTTTACAGATAAGCAAATGCTGAGGGATTTTGTCACCACCAGGCCTGTCTTAAAAGAGCTCCTGAAGGAAACACTAAATATGGAAAGGAAAAACTGGTACCAGCTACTGCAAAAACACACCAAAATATAAAGACCAATGACACTATGAAAATCTACATCAACTAATGTGCAAAATAACCAGCTAGCATTATGATGACAGGATCAAATTCACACATAAAAATATTAATCTTAAATGTAAATGGGCTAAATGCCCCAATTAAAAGGCACAGGCTGGCATATTGGGTAAAGAGTCAAAACTCATTGGTGTGCTGTATTCAGGAGACCCATCTCACATGCAAAGACACACACAGTCTCAAAATAAAGGGATGAAGGAATATTTACCAAGCAAATGGAAAGCAAAAAAAGGCAGGGGTTGCAATCCTAGTCTCTGATAAAACAGACTTTAAACCATCAAATATCAAAAAAGATGAAGAAGGGCATTACATAATAGTAAAGGAATCAACAAAACAAGAAGAGCTAACTATCCTAAATATATATGCACCCAATACAGGAGCACTCAGATTCATAAAACAAGTTCTTAGAGACTTACAAAGAGACTTAGACCCCCACAGAATAATAGTGGCAGGCTTTAATACCCCACTGTCAATATTAGACTGATCAACAAGACAGAAGATTACCAAGGATATTCAGGACTTGAACACAGCTCTGGACCAAGCGGACCTAATAGATATCTACAGAACTCTCCACCCCAAATCAATAGAATTTACATTCTTCTCGGTAGCACATCACACTTATTCTAAAATTGACCACATAATTGGAAGTAAAACATTCCTCAGCAAATGTAGAAGAACAGAAAACGTAACTAACAGCCTCTCAGACCACAGTACAATCAAATTAGAACTCAGGATTAATAAACTCACTCAAAACCGTACCACCACATGAAAACTGAACAACCTGCTCCTGAATGACTACTGGGTAAATAATGAAATTAAGGCAGAAATAAATAAGTTCTTTGAAACCAATGAAAACAAAGAGAAAACATACCAGAATATCTGGAACAGAGCTAAAGTGGTGTTTAGAGGCAAATTTATAGCACTAAATGCCCACATCAGAAAGCAGGAAAGATCTAAAATTGACACCCTAACATCACAATTGAAAGAACTAGAGAAGCAAGAGCAAACAAATTTAAAAGCTAGCAGAAGACAAGAAAAAACTAAGATCAGAGCAAAACTGAAAGAGATAGAGGCACAAAAAACCCTTCAAAAAATCAATGAATCCAGGAGCTGGTTTTTTTGAAAATATAAACAAAATAGGTAGACTGATAGCCAGAATAATAAAGAGGAAAAGAGAGAAGAATCAAATAGATGCAATAAAAAAGGTAAAGGGGATATCACCACTGATTTCACAGAAATACAAACTACCATCAGAGAATACTATAAACACCTCTATGCAAATAAACTGGAAAATCTAGAAGAAATAAATAAATTCCTGGACACATACAGCTTCCCAAGACTAAACCAAGAAGAAGTAGAATCCCTGAATAGACCAGTAACAAGTTCTGAAATTGAGGCAGTAACTAATAGCCTACCAACCAAAAAAAAAGCCCAAGACCAGACGGACTCACAGCTGAAATCTACCAGAGGTACAAAGAGGAGTTGGTACCACTCCTTCTGAAACTATTCAAAACAATAGAAAAAGAGAGACTCCCCACTAACTCATTTATGAGGCCAGCATCATCCTGATACCAAAGCCAGGCAGAGACACAACAAAAAAAGAAAATTTCAGGCCAATATCCCTGATGAACATTGATGTGAAAATCCTCAATAAAATTTGGCAAACCAAATCCAGCAGCACCTTAAAAAGCTTATCCACCATGATCAAGTTGACTTCCTCCCTGGGATGCAAGTCTGGTTCAACATGTGCAAATCAGTCAACATAATCCATTACATAAACATAACCAATGACAAAAAGCACATGATTATCTCAATAAATGCAGAAAAGGCCTTTGATAAAATTCAACACTGCTCCATGCTAAAGACTCTCAATAAACTAGATATTGATGGGACACATGTCAAAATAATAAGAACTATTTATTACAAACCCATAGCCAATATCATACTGAATGGGCAAAAGCTGAAAGCATTGCCTTTGAAAACCAGTGCAGATAAAGATGCCATCTCTCACCACTCCTATTCAACATAGTATTGGAAGTTCTAGTCAGAGCAATCAGGCAACAGGAAGAAAATAAAGTATATTCAAATACGAGGAGAGGAATTCAAATTGTCTCGGTTTGCAAATGACATGATTGTATATTTAGAAAATCCCATCATCTCAGCTCCAAAACTCCTTAAGCTGATAAGCAACCTCAGCAAAATCTCAGTATACAAAATCAATGTGCAAAAATCA
This sequence comes from Colobus angolensis palliatus, assembly GCF_000951035.1. Lineage (NCBI taxonomy): Eukaryota > Metazoa > Chordata > Mammalia > Primates > Cercopithecidae > Colobus > Colobus angolensis. Next base: position 4,381,874 of record NW_012115110.1, read on the forward strand.
CAAGCATTCCTATATACCAATAATAGACAAGCATAGAACCAAAGCATGAGTGAACTCCCATTCACAACTGCTACAAAGAGAATAAAATACCTAAGAATACAGCTTACAAGGGAAATGAAAGACCTCTTCAAGGAGAACTACAAACCACTGCTCAAGGAAATAAAAGAGGACACAAACAAATGGATAAACATTCCATGGTCATGGATAGGAAGAATCAATATTGTGAAAATGGCCATACTACCTAAAGTAATTTATAGATTCAATGTTATTCCCATCAAGGTACTATTCACTTTCTTCATATAACTAGAAAAAACTACTTTGAATTTCACATGGAACCAGAAAACAGCCTGTATAGCCAAGACAATCCTAAGCAAAAAGAACAAAGCTGGAGGCATCATACTGTCTGACTTCAAACTATACTACAAGGCTACAGCAACCAAAACAGCCTGGTACTGATACGGAAACCAATATATAGATCAATGGAACAGAACAGAGGCCTCAGAAATAATACCACACATCTACAACCATCTGATCTGCGACAAACCTGACAACAATAAGCATGGGGAAAGAATTACATATTTAATAAATGGTGCTGGGAACACTGGCTAGCCATATGCAGAAAACAGAAACCGGACACCTTCCTTACATCTCATACAAAAATTAACTCAAGATGGATTAAAGACTTAAATGTAAAATCTAAAACTATTATAACCATAGAATAAACCCTAGGCAATACCATTCAGGAAATAAGCATGGGCAAAGCCTTCATGACTAAAACACCAAAAGCAATTGCAACAAAAGCAGAATTGACAAATGGGATCTAATTCAACTAAAGAGCTTCTGCTCAGCAAAAGAACTACCATCAGAGTGAACAGGCAATCTAAAGAATGGGAGAAACATTTTGCAATCTATCCATCTGACAAAGGTCTAATGTCTAGAATCTACACGGAACTTAAAACAAATTTATGAGAAAAAAACAACCCCATCAAAAAGTGGGCAACGTATTTGAACAGACACTTCTCAAAAGATGACATTTATGCAGCCAGCAAACAAATGAGAAAAAGCTCATCACTGGTCATTAGAGAACTGCAAATCAAAACCACAATGAGATACCATCTCATGCCAGTTAGAATGGCTATCATTAAAAAGTCTGGAAACAACAGATACTGGCGAGAATGCAGAGAAATAGGAATGCTTTTACATAGTTAGTGGGAGTGTAAATTAGTTCAACCATTGTGGAAGACAGTGTGGCGACTCAAGGATCTTAGAACCATAAATACCATTTGACCCAGCAATCCCATTATTGGGTATATACCCAAAGGATAATAAATCATTCTACTATAAAGATATATGGACATATATGTTTATTGCAGCACTATTTACTATAGCAAAAACTTGGAACCAACCCAAATGCCCATCAATGATAGGTTAAATTAAATGTGGCACATATATACCATGGAATACTATGCAGCCATAAAAAGAATGAATTCATGTCCTTTACAGGGATATGGATGATGCTAGCAAGCATCATCCTCAGCAAACTAACACAGGAACAGAAAACCAAACACTGCATGTTCTCACTCATAAGTGGGAGTTGAACAATGAGAACTCATGGACACAGGGAGGGGAACATCACACACTGGAGTCTGTTCGGGGGTGGAAGGAAAGAGGAGGGAGAGCATTAGGACAAATATCTAACGCATGCGAGGCTTAGAACCTGGATGACGGGTTGATAGGTACAGCAAACCACCATGGCACAAGTATACCTATGTAACAAACCTGCACATTCAGCACATGTATCCCAGAACTTAAAGTAAAATAAATAAATAAAATTAAACAATTTTTTAAAAATAAAAAAATTATGTCCCGGAGAGAGGATGAAATGAGGAATTGTTTTTGAAAGGCTATAAAGTTTCTGTTATCCAAGATGAATAAAGAGTAGAGATCTGATTTATGAAGTAGTACCTGTAGTTAAGAATACAGTATTTTGCATTTTAAAATATGTTAAGAGGCTAGATCTCATATTAAGTGATTTTACCAAACAACTTACTAACCAACCAACCAAACAATTAACCAACCAACCAGCCAACGAACCAACCAACCAAACAGAAAATCAACAGAGAACACAAGGATATTTTTGGAGGTGATGGATATGTCTAGTACTTTGGTTGTGGTGGTGGTATCACAGGTATATGCATTTGTTCAAATGATTCAAGGTGTGTACATTAAATCTGTGCTTTTGGGGTATATCAATTATACCTCAATAAAACTACAAAATTATGGTCAATGTAACAATAGAAAATCCTTAGTACTGAGTAAAATTACTAATGTGTTGGAGGAGCATGCATTAATCTTTGCACTTAAATTATATTGATTTTTTGTTCAATTTTTCTCTACAAACAATTTCATTCAGTTGGTTAAAGGGTGATGTTTTTTATAATTGAAATTCAGAAAGACAGAGTTTAATTGCCTTGATTGAATTTGCATTCACACTGGTGTTTTTAGTTAGTAGCGTGTGCTAAATAAAACAAACAGTCTTCATTACCTTTGGAATTACCAATCAAGCTCCTTTTCTCATTTCTGTAGGTCTTTACTGCCAATTTACTAAGAGCATATTTTCAGTATCTGAATTTTATAGGCTGTGGCACAACTAAATTATGGCTAAAAGCTGACCAGGTGGTTGAGGAGTGGTTAATTGAAGGAATGGGCACCATAATTACAGATCAAGTGAGTCATGTTGGAGTTAGGAATATAAGAGTCTCATCTGCTTAATTCAGTTTTGTATAGAATTTTAGTTTTTATCAAAGTCATACACAGACAGAGTTTAAACAATTCACTGTTTTAGAAAAAGCAAAACACAACAAAAACAAAATAGTGGGCTTCTACTCTGCTGTTCGCCATCTTTGAGTCTTCTCCCCTAGAGACAACCACTTTCATTTCTTTAGGCTGTTTCCTCTGATACTGACTCCATATTTCCATTGCTTGAATTTCCAATTATAAGAATTTATTTTGACTTCATATTACTAAAGTGAGGATTTAAGACTGTCTTACCTATCCCCGACATACACTCACTTTTCTATCCTCCTAACATGGTTATATGTCAGTTTGGGGGCAAAACCGTGTATGGAGATTGCGTTATTATTTGTACGTAAGCAATGTCCCACCACTGAGCTGTGGAGTGTCCTAGGGTTGTATTTATTTTATTGTATCTTCTCCCCCTGGTGTTAATCATGCCATGTATTTTATTTGTTTAGTTTTCTGTATGCCAAAGGCTTAATCACGCTAATCTCCCCTACAGAATTATAAATAAGATCTCTCTTATCTGGTCAAATACATCAGGGATTCTATTCATTTTATGTTATTGTTTCCCTCTGGAGACATCTCTCTTGAAGTCACCTATTCTTCTTCTCCAATCTGGAGTTTTCTAGAGCCCGCAGAGCTGGGTTACTGAAGCCCCACATCATCACTATCCTGGGAATTCTCATTGTCTCTGTCACTCCTACACTGAATTCTGTTTGCTGGGCCCCATGCTTCCTCCTTTCTTGGTTGGATTTGTCATTTGGTGGAGCATGTCCTCTGGTAGCTCCTGGAGAGCAGATCTATGAAGTGACTATTTTAGAGACATTGTATATCTGAAAATTTCTTTTCCAGGTATAGAGTTCTGGTTTGGACATGATTTTTCCTTCTATATTTTGAAGATTCTATTCGTTAACTTCTAGATTCCAGTCCTCCTATCAAGAAGCCCAATGCCATTGTGATTCTTGAACTTCTGTTTCTTTTTTTTTTTTTGAGACGGAGTCTCGCCCCCAGGCTGGAGTGCAGTGGCCGGATCTCAGCTCACTGCAAGCTCCGCCTCCTGGGTTTACACCATTCTCCTGCCTCAGCCTCCCGAGTAGCTGGGACTACAGGCGCCCGCCAAATCGCCCGGCTAGTTTTTTGTATTTTTTAGTAGAGATGGGGTTTCACCGTGTTAGCCAGGATGGTCTCGATCTCCTGACCTCATGATCCGCCCGTCTCGGCCTCCCAAAGTGCTGGGATTACAGGCTTGAGCCACCGCGCCCGGCCTGAACTTCTGTTTCAACTTTGGCATCTCCGATGTTCCGTGATTCCAGTTCTGTGCCTTGGTGTGGGTCATTTTTAAAATCCCTGGACTGGACATTGTGTGGGCCCCTTCAATGTGGGAAATCATGTTCTTTAATGTTATAAAATTACATTTATATGGTTTATGTGGTAGTTCCTTTCCTTCTGCTTTCTCCTTTTAGAAATTCTATTGTTTAGATCCTAAACTTCCCAGATTCTTCTTGTCCGATATTGTCTTTCTATTTTCCATTATTTGGGGAGGTCATGTTCATTCTATTTTCCGGGCCTGGGTGATTTCTCGATGTATTAAATTCAAGTCGTTCTTCTGGTCTCCTCTCAATTCCCTCTTAGTCCTGCACTCTACTGCCCCATTTTAAAAAGCTCTTTGTTAATTATCTTATTCTTTCTAATTACTCCTTTGATAAAATATTATCCTTTTTTATGGATGCAAAATTATTCTGTGAACCTTTATTGAAGTCCCACAGATGCCTGTACAGTCCTTTTAGGATTTGGGGTAAATCAAAGCAGTAGAGCTTAGTTCCATGCCTGGATCTATGGAGAATATTTATATTTTAAAGGAAATGCAAGAAAAAAACGGGGAGTGTGAGTGAGGTCAAGAATTAGGGGGAGCAGGAACTTAAGGCCAAATATCTCCATGAAATATCAGTGCACGGCAACACACAGAAAGCCTGTGGAGGATTCATGATAGAGACTTTGAGGCAGTCCCATTTTATTCTCAGTCTTATAGTTTCAGTCTCCACCTGGATTGCAAAAAATGTTGCTATACATACATATGTCATGTTCTTATGGCTGTATGGAGCCCCATCCTCTCCATACCCCTTACCCCCATCCACCAAAACACACACACACAAACGCACACACAAACACACATACAAATATACACAAACACACAACCACATACACTCACGAACATACAAACACACGTGCAGACAAACACAAGCACACACAAACACATACATATGAACACAAACACAAAAACTCACAAACACAGGCACACACACACACTCACAAACATATAAACACACATACAGACATACACAGCATACACAAACACAATACAGTTACACACAAACACAAACACATACAGGCTCATATACACTCATAAACAAACACACAGACACATACACAAACACATACATGTGGCGTGCACAGATGTATTAACTGTACCAGGAGAAACCTTTTTTTTTTGTACGAATCATTTTCTCACTGTGCTAACAGTGTCTTCATTGACTTGTGCCCTTCAGTCCTTCTCTGTATAGGGGACTTTGACTAATGAGACTCAGCTCAAACTGGGGAGAATTTTCTGATGCTCCCAGGCGGGATTTATCTTTCCTTCATCTTGTGGCAGTCCACACTTAGAACTTTAGGTTTTAATTTTGTTTCTGTATATTTCCCCTCTCCAACTGCATCATCACCCCGGCCACAACCATAAAAAAATTTGCTGAGCACTTTTCTAAGGATATGTTACCAAACTGACTGGTTTAGTTATCACAACAACTATATAAAGTAGCTATTACTACCCACCTCACTGCCTAGGCGAAGAAGCGGAGGTGCAGAGGAGACGCGTCCCCAGGGTCCTCAGCCAGGGAGAGTTTCAGAACATAAGCCAGGCAGTGGTTGCACATCCCATGCTTTCTCTGCAGATCTACCGCCCAGCATAGTGTGGGTGAGTTCTCAGGAATGCTCATTCATCAGTGAATTCGTTCATAATACATTCTTAAAAAGTTGGCAAACATTTTGTCTTGGTCACAAGTTGGAGCCCATTTAAAGTAAATGTGTAAAATGTTCTGGAGAAAATGGTTTTGTTGTTGTGCTTGTCATTTGTTTGTTTTATCAAACACTGGGCACAGGCTCTAAAGCTCTGCTCAGCGAAGTGATTTACGGAGGTAATTTGTTCATTGATTTATGTTTAATACCCTGCCAATGCACTATTTTGCTTAATAGTCTCACTTTCCTGCTGACAGCTAGACTTGGATGGGGTGACTAATCCACTACAGGGTGTCAGGTGGGCCTTCCCAACCATGCCGAGAGCGGCTGTGCTGTCACATTAATGAGTAAGTCTCCACACCGACTGTCACCCGCCAGGCAAAGCTGTCATTGTGCAGATGCTGCTGAACACCCAAGCTCTTCCTTGCCAAATCCCCACCAACATTTTCTTTGTAGTACTCCTTTTATAAAATATCACTCCTTTTATACAAAATGAAGACGTGGATGTGACCACTGGATTCTGAATTCTGGGAATCATTGGTGATTTACCAAGATCAGTGTCACCAACGTCAATTGTTCCAAGTACAATGTTGCCAAATGATGGAAAAACAAGACCTATTGGAATGGGTGGAGGGGAAATGAGATGTGTTAGGAGGCACTAATGATAGACTTCTTCTAGAAGAAATGTCTTGTGAAGAGGAACTGAGATTGCAAGTGACATGAGGGACAAGAGAGGTTTTTGTTTTTTAACACGGGAAGATATTTATAAATCAGTGGACACAAAACAGTAGAGAAAAAGAAAACTTATGTGCTGTTAGAAAAGTTAATAATTCACATAAAACTATGAAACAAATACAAATGAAACAGAAGAGTGGAGGGAATTATTATTTTAAAAAATGTACTCTGTCTAATATGAAAGAATTTATGTCTAATCATGAAAGAATTTCACTGAAGAGCAAAGAGAGGGGGCTGAGTACAGTGGCTTACTCCTGTAATCCCAGCCCTTTGAGACACTGAGAAAGGAGGATGACTTGAGGCCAGGAGTTCAAGACCAGCATGGGCAACATAGCAAGACCCCTGTCTTGCCAAAAAATTAATATAAATTAACTGGATATGGTCATGCATGCCTGCAGTCCCAGCTACTCAAGAGGCTGAGGTGAGAAGTACACTTGAGCCCAGGAGTTGGAGGCTGCAGTGAGCCGTGGATCGTGCCACTGCACTCCAGCCTGGGTGACAGAGTGAGACCCTGTCTCAAAAAAAAAAAAGAATGAATACACCTACCGAAAGTGGGGATATTTCTTTGACTCACCTGGGTTCTGGCACCTGGAACTTTTAATAAATCCTCTAATTACTTATCTGTTAGTCTTCAGTGTAGCTTTAATTGCCGAATAAGCACTATGAAATAAACTGACCAAGACTAGTCTTGCTATGCACATTTTTATGGGGTCTGCAGTCATTTCTACATGAATGAACTTTTGAGAAATATTCCAACAAAAAGACAAGCCAAGTAACTCTTGCCAGTTATCTGATCTGTGAATTACACATCTGCAATATTGTAACATGGTCTGAAGCTCAACTATGACTGTCTCAGCCCTCTCCAGACCATGACATGGATGGCAGCTGGATTGATATCAAAGGAGGGAATTTTATTTCCTCTTTCACTAGTCCAGATACTGCTGTTTCCACTTTGAAAGAGATAATAAAATTTGTGTTTACCAGATTCTGAATGACTGGTGTATCTGTTTTTTTTAGAAGACGATTGGATATTATGTGGAGTTTTATTCCCCAGAGAAGTATGTCTTGGTTGTGTAAGACTTTGAGAAGATCCCTACGCAGAAGTGCAAGGCTCTATGTTACCTCCTGCTCTTTGCTAATCATTTGCTAAAGGTACATAGACAGAAGAAGATAGTCTTTAGTGTATCTATGTTCGCATGTGCAAAAGGTCCCAAAATCTCTCACAGAGCTTGTCTTACTGCTGAAAGTAGAATTCTCTCCCTATCTCCTCAAAGATTTAGGATTTCTCTCCAGTCTCACCCAGGACAATATATCACAACTAATACAAGCTGAGATATGTATGTATTTGCAACTTCTGGTAGAGTAAAAGGTGATAGCTTATATAAAGTCTAGAAAGAGAACAAAATGGTAATATTATCATATGCCTAAGAAATGTCTTACCAGACCAAAGATCAAAAAATGCTGCCAATAAAATGTACCATGAATTCTGCATGATCTATCCAAAGTTGCTAAAGTGAGCAGGTAAAATTAACACCTGGTGATAAATATTGTCTCTTCCAACTGGAATTCTCTATGATTTAATTAAAAACATATCTGTGTTGCCAAATGATGGGATTACAAGGATGAGGCATACTTAGGTAAATTGTAGTCTTTGTCACTCAACTTAGACCTTGGCTATGTACCAGCGTGGACTATTCACTAGATATTTCATAATATTTGTGCAGTCTCCCACCTGCCATTTTGACCGGTGTCATCTTTCTAGATCCTCTTCATACCACCATTAATCTATGATGGGCGTTTCAGAAATATGAGTTCATTATAATCTTTTTATTAAAAGTAAATCCAACCAGTGACTAATTTGTGGTCTGCTCGAGAGCTCACAGCAAGCTGGAGAAGACACATAAGAAAAGATAATAACTATATAACGAGCTACATAATACAATGAATGATAAAATAAAGGGTGTGTAAAGTCATAGAAGTCAAGAAAGAAAGTGGTTCAAGAAAAACGACCTGGTCAGTGGCAGCGAATACTTCTGACAGGTGAAGTGAAATGAAGACATAGATGTGACCACTGGATTCTGAATTCTGGGGATCATTGGTGGTTTCCCAAGGTCAATGTCACCAACATCAATTGATCCAAGTACGATGTTGCCAAGAGATGGGAAAAGAAGACCTATGGGAATGGTTGGAGCAGGAATGAGATGTAAGTGTTAGGAGGCACTAACGATAAACTTCTAGAAGAAATGTGTTGCGAAGGGGAACTGAGGCTGGAGGTGTTATGAGGGACAAGGGAGGATTTTTTTTTAAAAATATGGGAAGATAGTTATAAACTGATGGACATAAGACAGTAGAGAAAAGGAAAACTGATTTGCTGTTAGATTTAAGTTAGTATGAAACCCCGTCTCTACTAAAAAATACAAAAATCTAGCCGGGCGAGGTGGCGGGCGCCTGTAGTCCCAGCTACTCAGGAGGCTGAGGCAGGAGAATGGCGTGAACCCGGGAGGCGGAGCTTGCAGTGAGCTGAGATCCGGCCACTGCACTCCAGCCTGGGCGACAGAGCGAGACTCTGTCTCAAAAAAAAAAAAAAAAAAAAAAAAGAATTACCTTAGTAATTCACATAAAACTATGAAACAAATACAAACGAGACAGGAGAGTGGAGGTAATGATTATTAATGTTTTTAAAATGTGCTATGTCTAATTATGAAAGAATTTCACAGTCACCAGATAAATCACTGAAAAATATGAAAGGGTCAAACCAAACTATCCATAAATTGATCATTCATAAATAACTTTTGTTTTCTTATTAGTTCTACTCTGCTTTTTCATTGCAGTTTTATATTCAGCATTAATATGCAGTAGGAAAATTTCCTTCATTAATCCTACAGTGTATTTTTAATCACCTATCTTTGTTCATTTTTCCAAAGGAATTTCAAGTCCATTCTGTGATGTTATAAAAATATACTATTAAGATTTTAATTTAATTTTGAAGAAATTTATAAATACCTTTACAGTGGTCAATCTTTCTATTATCACACTTTATATTTTTATGTTATTTTTATTTCTAGTTTTCTTCTTAAAGGCCCTACACATATCTTGTTAAACTAGTCCCTGAGTATTTTGTTATTTTTATTATCATAGAATGTTTTTATTTTACCAACTGTTACAACTGAGCAGTTGATCACTGGTCGTAGCTCAGAGATTTTAAAGGGAGTTTTCCTTTGACAAGATGGATCCAGACCACTATAATGGAAAGAATGAACTCGCTTTACTTTGTATAATTCTAACCTTTATCTAAAAATCAATGTCATTGTGCTGATTCTCAACTCAATGAATCATACTATATGTCCTGAGATTGCATTTAGCCTTATACAATATGTCAGCTTCTTTCACATGGTTTAAATGTCATTTGCTTACTCACTTTTAGCCAAAAGTATGATTCAAGCATCTTACATATTTCTCAAAGTTAATTATTCAAGCACATATTGTATAGGATTTGAACTTAATGGGGTTTGTACACCATGATCACTCACTTCTTTTGTTTAAGGAACACCTTGCTCTTTGCAAATACTCCTATTCACAATTTATTTTTCTAAGGAACATATTCTGATGCACGATGAAAAATAAACAAGACCAGATGTTTCTTTCTTTCTTTACTTTGAGACTAGGTATTTCAACATTGGAATGGTTAAAATATAATAAATAAAATACAATGCTTGTAAGAACGGGTTGTAAATAAATCTCTAATTGGCTGTCAAGGAGCAAGTAATTGACAAAGACACCTGCTTCTTGGCTATTTCTGCTTCTTGGCTGTTTCTGCTTCTTGGCTGTTGTTGGTAGCATCAGTCTCGCCATCTCTGTCCTGGTGTGTCTGTGTTTTACAAAGGCAAGCAGTGGTGCTGGGGCAGTTACATTTCTGTTACCCCATGATAGCCTGAAAATAATGGAGCCACTGATATATTTATTCTCAAAACACTAGGCGTGACACATAAACATTTATTTTTAATATTTATTATTTGCAAATGAATAAGGCCCCTTACAATTCAAAGCACTGTCAAATATTAAAATATAAAATTAGAAAGAATTCAGAATTCTGCTGTGGTAGAATTGCAATAACATCGTGTGCTCATGCCTGCTTCTAATGTTTATCAGAGTTCAAGCCCAGCTCATTGGACATTATTGTGTCTATTGGATTCTAGATGAAGTAGAGCAATGAAGAAGCCATGGGCTTGGAATCAGCAGAACTGATCCAGTAGTGTGGCTGTGAGAAAGCCACCTCCCTCTGGATCCTCAGCTGAGAGAAGAAGAGAGGAGAGAGTAGGCCGTGTGGCAGGGATGGGAACTATGGCCATTTGGGCCACTTATTTTGAACTGCAAATAATTGTGCCTTCAGGGCCTGCTTGAGCCCCATCCTGTATATTTCACTTCCATAAAGTGCATGCCAGCTTTATGGCCTACTGGGCCAGATACCAGTATGAGAAAAAGGGTATTGCTGAAGAATTGAGAAAGCCCCTTCTGACTATACTGTGCTTTGGGTATTCTGTCTTGATAATGAAATAGGAAAAGAAATTTTTTTTTTTTTTTGAGACAGAGTCTCACTCTGTTGCCCAGGCTGGAGTGCAGTGGCACAGTCTTGCTCACTGCAAGCTCCACCTGCCAGGTTCACACCATTCTCCTGCCTCAACCTCCCAAGTAGCTGGGACTACAGGCGCCTGCCACCACGCCCAGCTAATTTTTTTGTATTTTTAGTAGAGATGGGATTTCACCGTGTTAGCCAGGATAGTCTTGATCTCCTGACCTTGTGATCTGCCCACCTTGGCCTCCCAAAGTGCTGGGATTACAGGTGTGAGCCACCATGCCAGGCCTAGAAAATTTTTATAAAGCCAGATGGTTTTAAATATTGAGTCCTACATGTTAAATCAATGATTTTCTTTTGTCAAAGCATGAAGTGAAAAAGCTTCTTATATCAGTATTTTAACAATTTAATATTTACATTGGATAATTAGAACAACTTGATTATTAACTTTAAAAACATAGTAAATAGGACCTTAGTCAGTTTTTCAAAATCACAATGTAGATACTATTGGAATATATTTTAAAGTATGATATACTGGTAAAATCTTAGCCTATTAATATGAATACAAACACTATAGAAATAGCCCTAGAGGTTAAAGGCTGGGTGTGTGGATATCATATTGATCATTCCTAAAAACACCAGCCCTAAGTTTACAGCAACACTTTTTAATCCCTATTATCTTAGCAAAATTTACATTGATTAGGGAAGAAAGAAAATTTTATCAGTCCCTTTGCCATGCTCTCTGAAGAAGGGTAATGTTCCAAAGCAGCAAGATTTTACTTTTCAAAGCATTTTCCTTTATGAGACTTTCTTATTCTGCAGGTTTTGTTCTTTATATCCAGCAGAATTGAACCACTTACTATGTAATAAGCCCTTACATGCGATAAACCTGTCACCTCACTTACCATGTTTCCATGACTATCATTGTTATCATTTTAAAACAGTAGAAAGTGAAAATTGGTGAGGTTCAGAAACTAAGGCACAAAGAAAGTCAGTGGCAAAGGTGGAATTTGACTCCAAAGCCCAAGCCCCTCTCACTTGCTACCTCTCTCTCTTCTCCCCTCTCAACAGCCCTTAATGAAACAGCAGAGTAGAACTAGTAAAATATCAAAACAAGTTATTTATGAATTCATGCCATTTCTTAGACATATAATTATAAGAATATTATCATATGTCTAAGAAATGTCTTACCAGACCAAAGATCAAAAAGTACTGCCAATAAAATGTACCATGAATTCTGAATGATGCGTTCAAATTTGCTAAAGTGAGCAGGTAAGATTAACACCAGGTAATATATATTGTCTCTTCCAACTGAAATTCTCTATGATTTAATTAAAAACACATGCATGTTGCCAAGTGATGGGATTACAAGGATGAGACATACAAAGTAAATGCCAGAGGTCTCCATTTCACAGATAAGAAAGTTAAGGCCCTGTGTGGGTAGGTGACTTACCTAAGGCCATATAACTGACACAATAGTGAAAAACCCAGATCCCCATCTATTTTTCAGCTCTGCCAGGCTGCTTGCTTCTTGTCATGGGTGCAGAAGTCGGTGTGTTTTGCCTTGGCAGGCTGGGAAGAATGCTGCGCTAATCCTTATCACTGCTTCACAGTAGGTGCTGCTTCTACCCTTGCTGTAATTTAAGACCTAAGTATTTTATTATTAACTTAATTTTCATATCCTTTTGGATTTCATGTTTTGCAGTGTGGCCTATATTCTGAAAGGCAAAATGTTTTTAGGGATGCTTGGCTGATTAATATCTTTGTTCTGGTCCTTTGTTAAAATTCATCCTCCTTTCAAGTGACTAAAACAGTTAACTCAAAGCAGGGACATAGCTGGACTTTCTGGGGTGACCAGGGACTGCAATCGTGGAGGCAAGAGGAAATGTGGAGATACAGAGCTGGACTCAAGTCTGTGCTGTGACTCTTCTTTTCCTTACTGCTTCTGAGTTTTACCGGCACCTTTAAGTCAGGTGTTGCCCCAACTTACCGAAGAATAGAAGTTCAGAAAGCTTCTCAGATTATTTCATTTGTTAGTTTATTTACTTGATTGTATCCATCAATCTATCCATCCTTCAATAAGCATCTACTTAGCAGTTACTATGTGTTAAGCTGGTATCCAGTCCTTATTTTTCCTTGATAATGAGAAATACCTGGGACCCATGCTACAATCCCCACGCTTTGACTATTCTCAATATGGTCCCTGCAACAGTGTGGATGTCACTTGGGAGTTTGTTAGGGATGAAGGCTCCCAGGCTGCCCCCTGGACCTACCAAATAAGAACCCATGTTTTAACAAAAACCCCTCTTCCTCCTGGGAATTTGAATTACATCAGCATTGAGGAAGCACAGTCCTGGAGATCCTTGTCACCAGAGAAGCTTGGGACAGGCTTTTGGGCATTGTGTTGGAGGGTTTTGATGCCCGGAGAAGCGTAAAGTGTTTTCTTTGCCCACAAGATGCTCACCCTAAAGTCTCAAGGACTTTGCTTCTCAAAGTGACCTCCAAGGACTGTTAGTTGAAGACCACATAAGTTTAAATTCAATAGTGCCCCAATTCTGTCATTAAGCCCCTGACTCTACATTCAGGCATTCACCCTTCTTTTAGCCTCATCAACCTCTACTTTTGTTTCACATTCTCACCACCTCTTATGGGGCCTTTTGTGACACATGTTAAGTGCATTAGTCCATTCTCACATTGCTATAAAGAAATGTCTGAGACGGGTTAATTTATAAAAAGAGAAATTTAATTGGCTCACATTTCTGCAGGCTGTACAGGAAGGATGATCGTGCTGGCTTCTGCTCAGGTTCTGGGGAGCCTTCAGGAATCAAACAATCATGGTGGAAGGCAAAGGGGGAGCCAGACATCTCACATGTGTTGAAGCAGGAGTAAGAGAGGGAGGGAGGAGGTGCTACACACTTTTAAACAACCAGATCTCACGAGAATTCACTATCATGGTGACAGCTCCAAGAGAATGGTGTTTCTCCAGGGAACCATGAGAAACTACCCTCATGATCCAATCACCGCCCCCCCCCCACCAAGCCCCACCTCCAACATTGGTGATTATAATTCAACATGAGATTTGGGTGGGGAGACAGATCCAAACCATATCATTCTACCCCTCGCCCCTCCCAAATCTCATGTCTTTCTCACATTGAAAAATACAGTGATCCCCTCTCAACAATTGGCCAAAGTCTCAACTAATTCCAGAATTAACTCAAAAGCCCAAAGTCCAAAGTCTTATCTGAGACAAGGCAAGGTCCTTCCACATATGAACATGTAAAATCACTGGTTTTTGATTTCATGTGCTCATAGGTGGAAGTATCTTGTTACTTCCAAGATACAATGGGGGTATTGGCATTGGGTGAATACTCTCATTCCAAAAGGGAGAAATCGGCCAATATGAAGGGGCTACAGGCCCCATACAAGTCTGAAACCCAGTAGGGCAGTCATTACATCTTAAAGCTCCAAAGTAATCCAGATCCCAGAATGGTAGCTCTACTGGCAGCTTGCACCATGCACCTGGAAGAGCCACAGGGACTCAACAGCAGCTCATGAGGGCAGCTGTGGGGGCTGAACCCCACCAAGTCACAGGGGCCGAGCTGCCCAAGGCTTTGAGAGCCCACCCCTTGTACCAGCATGCCCTGGATGTGGGACATGGAGACAAAGGAGATTATTTTGGAGCTTTAAGATTTAATGACTTCCCTCCTAGGTTTCAGACTTATGTGGGGCCTGTAGCCCCTTTCTTTTGGCCAATTTCTCCCTTTTGGAATGGGAGTGTTTACCCAATGCCTCCATTGTATCTTGGAAGTAACTAACTTGTTTTTGATTTTACAGGCTCATAGGCAGAAGGGACTTGAGTTGTCTTAGATGAGGCTTTGGACTTTCGAGTTAATGCTGGAGTGAGTTAATACTTTGGGCGACTGTTGAGAAGGGCTGATTTTATTTTTCAATGTGAGAAGGATATGAGATTTGGAAGGGGCTGGGGTGGAATGGTATGGTTTGGATTTGTGTCCCCGCCCAAAGCTCATGTTGACTTCTAATCCCCAGTGTTGGAGGTGGAGCTTGGTGGGAAGTGATTGGATCAAGGGGGTAGTTTCTCAGGGTTTAGCAGCATCCCCTTGGAACTGTCATTGTGATAGTGAGTTCTCATGAGATCTGATTGTTTAAAAGTGTATAGCAGCTCCCTGCTCTCTCTCTTCCTCCTGCTCTAGCCATGTGAGACATTTCGCTTCCCCTTGCCTTCTACCATAATTGTTCATTTTCTGAGGCCTCCCCAGAAGCTGAAAAGATGCCAGCATCAGGCTTCCTGTACAGCCTGCAGAGCTGTGAGCCAATTAAACCTATTTTCTTTATAAATTATTCCATCTCAGGTATTTCTTTATAGCAGTGCAAGAATGGACTAATACGTTAAGAATATCGTAGAGTACATTGAATTAAGTGACAAATGCAGTTTTTGCAACAGCTATTTCTTCCAAAGTTTGGCAGTACGTTATCATAGTCTTTAGGGAGTACCAACAAGAGAAAATGAATAATGTATATGTAAATTACTATCTATCTCTTTATGAATCTGTCTATGTTAGTTGAGGAGATCCCTGAACTCTACAACAGGCTAAATCAGTTACATAAATAACGTTTGTAAGGTATACTCTGGATGTGAATTTGTGTGTGTGTGTGTGTTTTGGGAGAAAAAGGTAATATTTATTTAAATAATTTTGGAAAGAGGCATTTTGCTAATTTTATACAAAATACCAAAATACCAATTGCACTTCTCTGTGAAACTTCACGTAAGAAAGAAAACGAAATGCAAATATTGACAAATGTCTTTTGGGGAAGGCAGTAACTACAGTGAATTAAATATAACCTGTTAAACAAGTAATTCTGACATACTTTTCTTTGGATAGCTAAGTCTTGATTAATATTCACAGATCCATACTGCTAGGGTATACACATACTTTTTCCAGAGTCTGGCCTTTCTTCAACGACTAATACCTTCATTTTTATGATTTTTTTAGTCTAAAGCACAATGCCTCATATCTGAGAGGAAACCAAAGTCCAAACAGGGTAGGTGGCTCAGTCAAGGTCACAGACCTAGCACCTATCAGAGCTGGGATTTGCATTCAGATCTTCTGTGGCTTATCTAAATATTTATTTTTTATTGATCTTGTTAGAGATGCTGGCAATGAATTTGAGTTCAAAAGATGCCACTTAGTCATGCTTTCTGTTTTTAGAATATGGAGGTTGTTTTACTCACCTTGAGACACATTTTACCAAAAATGAACCCCGTGTAGAAATCAATTAGAAAAGCATTCTATTGATTGCAAGGTACTGAAACAAAAAGGCTGTGTCTCAGTGTGGGCTCTCTCTCCAGCCTCTGCATCCCCGCCTCCGTGGCTTCCTTAGATGTTAGAATTGGGTTATGCAGAAGTTGTTCAGTTTTGCTCAAATGAAACCCTGGGAATTCTTGAAAACGAGCTCATAGGCATGAAAGAATTATTCTTATTTGACATACCCTAATGAACCACATCTGTGATGTTCTAGAAATGAAAATAATCACTCATTATCTGCTTGTTCTAAATAAATGTTTGTTCGAAGCGGCTCTAAATTGAGAAGATTTCATTGTCAGATGCCCACTTCATGAGGCAGTGTGTGAAACCCAGCCCCCTCAGGGCTATGCATGAAATGTGGGGGCAGTTGGCCTGCAGGAGTGTTCCCTCTCACCTTTCCCGCTGGCATCATGTCTTCCCGGATGGAGCGTCTCCTCTTTTCTCTTTGAGAGTATTAGGGTGTGTGATTTTTTTGGTTATAGACATGGAGTCGTGTCAGTTCCTTTAGAGTTCCTGTTTGTTGTTGTTATTGTTGTTTCTCTCAAATTTTCTTTGTTGTGGTCTTGTTCTTACACGTTGGAGACTTTCTCCAGGTAACCAGTGATGCTTGGCTGTCTGCTTTTATGTGAAAGAAAGGGAGTTAGTGGATAGAAATCTGAGAAGCACTGTGCATGGGAGTGCCTTTCTGACCGGGGGCTGCCTGCAGTTGGTCTCAATGGGGACTTCACTGTTTTGCTGGAGAATCCACAGTATGTGTCTCTGAGTCTTTTGTCTCGAGCTGGTCTGTTGTCCCAGGAGAAATTTGGCATCTTCTCCTGCCTGGGGTATAACCTGACTGCTGCAGGCTCTGGGTCAGTATTGGGTGCAGAAATAACAACTTGCAGTCCCTCGACCTGCGCTGTCCAACGCAGCAGCCCCTGGCCATATGTAGTTACTTACAACGGAATTCATTAAAATAATTAAAATAAAAAATTAGTTCCTCAGTTGCATTAGCCATATTTTAAGAGCCACAGACCAGAGTTAGCTCTTGAATAGTTAGGCAGGTCAGATATAGAACATTTTCATAACTTTTGAAGGTTCATTTGAGGAGTGCTGTTTCAGACTTTTGCTTCACTTTCAGGAAGGCAACTTGCCCTTGGTTGAGCCTAGTGCCTTGAGATTAGAATCTCTCCCATTCAGCCACTCCAGAAAGCAAACTGCATTTTTAGGTTGGAGTGCAGGCGGAGGCTCTGTCTCTCCCACCTGTGCTATCAGATGCTT
Organism: Colobus angolensis palliatus; assembly: GCF_000951035.1. Lineage (NCBI taxonomy): Eukaryota > Metazoa > Chordata > Mammalia > Primates > Cercopithecidae > Colobus > Colobus angolensis. The sequence goes on from NW_012115110.1 coordinate 4,399,574, forward strand.
CTCTGTAGGTGGTGGCTGTGTTGCTGGATCTTCCTCACTGTGTGACATGACACCACTGTCCCCTGCTCTCCCCTCAGTATGCACTTAATTTACACTTTCTCCATTGTGCTAAATCAGTTACCTCCTGCCCACCTGCTCTCCAGCTCTCAATATTTTGTTGACAACTTTCACTCATGGCTTTCTTCCCTTCTGCTTGCTTTGTCTTTGTGGTTTTATGAGGCTTTTCTTTTCTTTTCTTTTCTTTCTTTTTTTTTTTTTTTAATCCCATTAATCTGCTACAGCAGGGCTTAGAAGGAACTAGAGCTTGTGGTATATATGTTCTACCCACTATGTTTGAACTGGAGGGATTGTCACTTCTTATTATCTCTATCAGAGGCCTTAGGCAAGGAAATAAACTCTAAGGAATCTTTTGCCTCCAGCAAAAGAGGGCATAATTATCACGACTTGCAGCTGAATCTGGTGATGGCCAGGGACGTGCAATAAGTACCACAACTGGTGAGCAGAAGTGAATGAGCCTAAGTCCCTCATTCCTGCCTCCTAGTTTAGGTGGCAACTGATTCATACAGTCATGTGGTTGAACCTGGTTCCAAATGCTCAGATGGAAGGAAGGTCCCCATGGTTGTATGATATCTTAGTCTTGTTAAACTTTCTCCTTTTATTAAAGATGTACTTCTTTAAGATACAGGCAGTTACTGCGAGTCAAATCCTGGTTCCAGTAGCATATCACAAGAACTAACACTACCCTAGTATTCATCCATTCATCCATCCATCCATCCATCCATCCATGCATCCATTCTTCTATTCAATAAACATTCATTTAGCAGGTTTAGGTGCCTGACCTTGGTTCACAAAATAACAAAAGCACTCATAACAGTATGTTTATTTTTAAATGACTAATAATATACAAATAAAAAAGTTTATTTTCTCATATATTTTCACCAATTCTCTGTATTTTTTAATGAAATTAATGAATACCATCAAGATAGGGCCTAGACATAAAAATTAGATTAACCAAAATTCTGAAGTCATGGGCAACTGGATGAATGTCCCTTTTTTTGGTCCTTTTCTGCTGTTTGTGAACCTCGCTCTCTCTGTATGTTCCTTCCTCCCACTGCTGACTGCATTCATTGTCTACCTTGCTGTTCTCCCAGGCTCATTCTCTCACTATCTTTCCAGGAAGTGTCTGGAAGGTGGTAGGTGACTCTTTCTTTGACCTGCACAGATTGAATAGTGACTCCAGAGGACTCACTCTACTAGTGTGTCCAGCTCTATTCAGAAGAGCCCTGAGTCTGTAGACAGGTTATATTCCAACAGGTATCAGAGGTAAATGGTCACTCCTTCCATTAACCCTCAATGCTAGGAACCATCTAATTTTCCAGGCTCTTCACTACATTAGCTCATCCTCCTTTACTTTTAATTGCCTCTTTTAGGTCTTGTATCTCCTCTGGTTGCATCCCAAGTCTTGCCTTCTTTTCATGGTCTACCTCACAGCACAATCAGATTATCTATTCTCCACTTCTTTCCCCTGGAAGCCTGCCCTTGCTCCCTCAACCTACTAAACCACCTGCATGCTTCAGAAGTTACCACCAAGTCTGATGGCCTTCTCAGAGCCTGCTTTCTGACCCCTTGCCAGTCTTCAACCTGACTGACCACTCTTTCTTTGGTGCTCATGTCCCCTTTACATTCTATAATTCTAGCTTCTTTCCTTAACTTTCTCTTGCTGCTCCTTTCCAAGGGCTGCTTCTATCTAAGATTTGGATTTTATCAATTTTTTTTCTTTCCATAGTCTTTACCTGGAGGACTCAACACTACACAGGTGACTCTCAAATCAATTTCCAGTCCTTACTTCCATCCCCAGTCTGGTCCATCCAGGGCATTTGCAGTGATTCGCCTATTATCTCAACATCAATGCCTTCGAGTTTGAGTTCAGGTTCTTTTCAGATGCTTCTCGTTCCGATTTCCTGAATCCCCTTATTGTTACCATTTTCTCCACCTGTCCAGTGAACGTTGTTATTTTTGACTCTCAGCTCACTCAGTGTGTCCCATCATGAAGCCCTCTTACCTTCTTCCATCTTCTCCTTCCTTCCCACTTTCTCTCAGTACAGGTCGTTTTAACCTCACACTGGTATGACGGCTTTCAAATTAAAAGCTTCTTACCCCACCCTGTGATATATGCTGACATAGCCTAACCTTCCTAAATTGATGCTTTATTAGGTCACTATTCAACTTGACAGTGTTTAAGATCTCCCTACTGTCTATTTAGATCAAGGTCAAGTTCCTGTGCTTGGTGCTCAAGGCTTTCCATGACCCAGGGTGGTCTGTCTTTATAGTCCTACATTTCTCTAGAGGACCCTTGCCTCTGCTACACCACCTTCTAAAGTTGTTCTGTGTTGTCCTAAGCCTCTGACTTTACTAACCCTCTTCACCCTTTCTAATGAGAATTTCCGCTCCAAACCTTATTCCATATGAACCCCACTTCTCCACAGCCAGTCCATTTCTCAAAGCTCAGCTCAGACAAGACCCGGTGTATTCAGGGTGGTATGACTGCAGATCTCAAGACTCAGTTCAGTTCTCCTTAAACCTGAAATTCTTCCCAGTGTTCTCCAGCCCACTGTAGCCACTTCCTCACCTAAATTCAGAATAAACAGTTCTTCATCCTCCTCTGTTTTACTTTTGTTCCTCTTCATTTCTCCTCTGCTCTCTTTGTTGGTATGCACTCTTTGATTCTGAATTTGTATTTGCCGAGGGAACACGTTCTAGATTTTAAATCCTAGGACTAGAAAGAAAAATGTATATATCTGTGCTTGTGCTCAGACAGGTATTTATTGGCAGCTTTGGGCAGTACCAAATGAATTAAGTATACCAAGCGATCAAACAACCAATAACTTTTTCACTTGATCTAAAACACAGCTAGAAAAACTTAGTGGGAACAAACGGTGAAGGTTTAGGGCTGCTAACTTTTAAATTTTACTCTTCTCTTTGGTATGTGACTAAATATAAAAATGATGGCAAGATTAAATCAAGTTTAAGACCAGTAAAGTAAACGTGAATCTTGCAGGTTGACCCAAATCTAACAACTGATTTGGCATTTTAATAAAATTTATCGAATTGAATTGCTTTCCCTAAGAAACCAATGTCTAAAAAATTTGTTTTGTCTGAATTTTTTTACACCGATTATGAACAAATGTTGTGGGTAAATGACTAATGTCCTTTTCTGTTATTCTGTTTGAAGCGCTTTGTTCTTTCTAGATACCAGCAAAATAGGTGCCTATGGAATTTGATACTAACTTCCGTTTTTAACCTTGTTAGGCTTTCCTGGTTAGGGTAGGAAATGAATCATTAGTAGTATTTGCATAAGCAATGTAAAAAACTTCTTTGGCTTCTTGGAAAACTGAAATATTTAGTTCTTTGGGATTCACACGCTCTTTCCTGCAGGAGAGTCACCCTGGGCCACCTGTAACCCTCCTTCACGCAATTTTCATGTTTCTCTAGTTTGATGCATTTCACTGGCAACTCCTGTGGACCGAAGAATGAAGGACATTCTGTTAAAAATCTTATGAATTTTTTTCCTCAAGACTTAAGTGTGAAAGGGGAAAAAAATAACGAAGAGGACTTAGGTGTATTTACAGCTTTTCAAGGACTTCCTTCCTTGCCTACAACCAACTGGCTCTGGGATGCATGATAAAAAAAGACATGACAAGTCAGCAATTTTAAGTCGGTCAAGATAGAGTTCCCTGAAAAGAAAACTAGAAGTGAGTTAGTATAAAGAGACAAAATGAAAACATGCTGGACTTCATGTAAAGGTCAGAAGATCCAGTGCAGCACAGCTGCCCTTGTCTCCTGTTGATAACCCTGTGACATTATTCTGCCTTGGGCCACATCTCTGTCCAGCCCCTTAGCCAAGAATTGCTTTTAGCAAAATGAAGCCCATCAGATTCAGCCTTGAATTGCATATTCCTTTTTGTGAGCATCTATGGGGCTGTGTTTTGTCATGTTTCTTTTGCCTAAAGTTGCCATGCTCTGTCTTGCAAAGAAGACTCTTATGGATTTTAGCTTACATTCAGGTAGTGTTGAGTGGTCATAATAAAAATAATAAGTTTGACAACAGGTAGGTTACATAACTCTACTTTTTTTCCTGCCACAATTAATAGCTCTAATACTGCCAGAGAGTGCTGTTCAAAATGAACATTCAAGTTGGAGTCCTTTACTTGCTTTAACTACCAGGATTCCCTGTGTTTGTGCACAGAGTGAAAAAAATCATCGTGAAGAGTCCTAGAGGGAGCATGAATGAGAAGAGGGTGTATTTAGTCTGCTAAATGAACAGGAAGCAGGTGGAGCAGGCACTGAGATTTCTAAAACTTCACCATGAGTGCCATTGGGTGGGGTCAGGTTCTTTCACTTAGCATGCAGTCAGTTTCATGAAGGCCTTTTTCCATTCTTCCTTATCAACTTGAACTTTACTTATTTTAGGATGTAGATCATCATTCACCAAGAAGCATCTTTTGGTCACCAGTTGAAGAACTTGTACAGATAGCTACTGGCGTACGTAGACTTTTCCCCCGACAGACTTGATCCTGATTTTATAGAGAAGCAATCATAGGAGACTTCATCATCATCTTCTGCCAAACATGTTGATGATCTGGGTCCATATCCATAAACTTCATCACCTTTCCAAGGAGAATGACTTTTCTTGTCCTACCAAAGTCCAGCCCCCGCTACCCAACATGCCTTGGTGTGCCGGATTTCCTTCTTTCTCTACTATTCTGGAAATTTGTGACTAAAATTACTTCCTTTAGCTGTTATATAATCAAATTTTAATTTTTAGTGGGTCATTTACATCAGCATATAAAAATGCTATATTTTCTTCCTTTAAAATATCCTTCCCATGACAGAATTATCCCTCCAGCTACTACCCCATTTCACTGCTGTCTTTAGAGCAAAATTCCTAAAAAGAGTTGCCTCTTTCTGTCTTTACTTTAGCACTTCTCATTCTGATTTGAACATATTTCAAGCAAGACTTTGACCCAGGAATCCTGCTGAAATCATTATTGTCAAGGTCACCAACTTCTTCCCTGTCCCCAGGTGTGACGGTCTATTCCATTCCTCAACAGCATTTGGTAGAGTGCTCAGACCTCACTCTCCACACCCTTGTTTCATGTGGCTTTGCTGGAGTTTCTCATTCTCAGTCTCCTTCCTTTATTCCTCTAAAGATCAGCATGGATTTGGAGCTGATCATGACCTTCTAGCTATGTTTGCCTGGTAGGTAATTTCACACATATGCAGGGCTTTAAGTTCCAACTACACAGAAAACTCTCCATACCTTTGCTCTGTTTCATGCACTTCTCACTACCTGACATACATGTGTTCAGGCTTCATTTGTTTATTTATTCCCACTAAAATATAACCTCCAGATATGCAAGGAGTACTGCTGGTTTGGTTATTGTGGTATCTTCAGTGCTTAAAATAATGACCAGTCCAGTCCATAAGAGGAGCTCATCATACATATGTTGAACAAGAAAATAAAGGCATCAATACATTAACAAATCGTGACTAGGCAGAATCCTCCTGACTTCTCGAGTCATGATTCATATAACTAAAGTGGACAGAGCAGGTAAGAACTACCCTTTAAAAACATTGCCTTCACTAAATTTAGTTACTGTAACTTATTTAGTTACTGTTATTGAAATAACATTTTACAAATACAAATGTAATACAAGACAATTGCAGAGAAATTTGCAGATATTTGATATGTACCCACCAGGCAGATTAAAAAAAATAACTTTGGGCTGGGCTCGGTGGCTCACCCCTGTAATCCCAGCACTTTGGGAGGCTGAGGCAGGTAGATCATGAGGTCAGGAGATCGAGACCATCCAGGCTAACACAGTAAAACCCCATCTCTACTAAAAATACAAAAAATTAGCCAGACGTGGTGGTGGGCTTCTGTAGTCTCAGCTGCTCGAGAGGCTGAGGCAGAATGGCGTGAACCCGGGAGGCGGAGCTTGCAGTGAGCTGAGATCGTGCCACTGCACTGGAGCCTGGATGAAAGTGCGAGACTCCTTCTCAAAATAAATAAATTAAAAAATAATAATAATAAATAAATAAGTAAATAAAACAAACTTTGTACCTCTAATTCAATGATCCCGGCTGTGGACTTAATTGTGTCTCTTAAAAATTTATTTGATGAAACCATAACAGCTCCCAATATGACTGTTTTTGGAGACAGGGCCTTCATAGGTCATTAAGATTAAATAAGGTCATAAAAGTAGGACCCTGATCAAATAGGGTGAATGTTCTTCTAAGAAGAGAGCCTGGATAACTCATTCTCTCTCTCTCGTTGCCATGTGAGGGCACATTGAGAAGTCGGCCACCTGCAAACCAGAAGGAGTGCCCTCAGCAGAACCTGACTGTGCTGGCCCCTTGATCTGACTTTCAGATTTCCAGCCTCCAGAACTGTAAAAAACCCCCTAATTTCTGATGTTAAGCCACGCAGTTGATGAAATTTTGCTATGGGAACCCAAGCTGAATAATACAGCTCTCCATGTTTCTTTCTCTGTTGCTTTTTTCTTTGCATCACTATTCATGAAAATCTTCTCATTGTGAACCTTCAATAAAATGTACCTATTTCTAAACTCTGTATATGTACTAATGTGCTAATATGTATTATATGTTTGTAGTTTATGTATTATATGTTGCACACAACATATCCCCCAAAAGAGATAAAGATAAAGTGAACATAATTTAAAAATCTCTTGTTAATTGCCACAGTGTCAAACTATCATTTGCCTAGCTCAATGCACAGTATCTTTGTCAATGTTGATGAATATAAATCTGTACTGCTAACAGTTTTCTGATAATTTTGAATGTTTTGGGCTGACTTCTTGCCAGATCTGATTAGACCATCATTCTTTTTTAAAAACTTTTATTTTAGGTTCAGGGTACATGTGCAGGCTTGTTATATAGGTAAACGTGTGTCATGGGGGTTTGTCATACAGATTATTTCATCACCCAGATAATAAGTCTAATACCCGATAGTTATTTTTCCTGACGCTCTCCCTTCTCCAACCATTTAGCCTCAAGTAGGCCCCAGTGTCTGTTTTTCCCCTCTTTATGTCCATGTGTTCTCATCATTTAGCTCCCACTTACAAGTGAGAACGTAGACCATCATTCTTTGCCTCCTATGGAAGGTTAATGGAGACTTTTCAGAAAACCTGCCCTTCCTCTGTTAGTCACTTGTGATTGCACTGTAAGTTTTGTGCTAAGTACTTTCTTTACTGGAATCTTTTAATGCCTGCTGTCCATTTTGTGGGGATTGACTTACACTTGACTGTATCCATAATTCTATTTACTATGATATGCAAGTTGGCTGCCTACATGACTGCAATGGCAGCATTTGCTGAGGGTGAGTGAAGGAGTGAGGATCACTTGTTAACCCATCCAGCCAGGAGTCTCATTCTGTTTGCACAATGTCCTATGTCTATCCACATGCGACCTGTGATCAGCTGATATTGGGCTGAAAAGGGGTACCAGTGGAATACACATATTAAATATAATTCAGGCCAAAATTCTCTTTTTAAAGATAGAACTCTATAATATAGAAATAAAAATTTTTCATGGTTTCTTCTTAGAAGCAACCACAGTCCCATTTCACAAACCCTCTGGGCTGTGCAGCTGCTTTCTAGACCACTTCCAAACAGAAAGTTCTGTGGGTGTACATGTCCTTGGACCCTACCCTGAGAATCCCCAGGGCCTAGAAACTGGACCTTTAAACGTTCCCCAGGCAAGTCGGATATACAGCCAAGACTGAAAAATTAATACTTTCCCAAATGTTGCCTTTAATAGGTTGTCTTTTCCTTGTTCTCTCTCTCTTTTTATAATAATGTCCTGTAGTGGTTACACTTTATTTGGCAGTTTGGCGAGGCAATGACACTCAGTTGTTGGGTTTGGTCAAACACTAATCTAGATGTTGCTAGGAAGGTATTTTGTAGACGTGATGAACAATTATAACAAGTTGACTTTCAGTAAAGGAGATAACCCTGCATAATGTGGGTGTGCTTCATCCAAACCATTGAAAGCCTTAAGAGCAAAAACTGAGGTTTCTTGGAGAAGAAGGAATTCTGCCTCAAGACTGACATAGAAATCCTGCCTGAGCTTGTATCCCATTGGCCTGCCCTACAGATTTTGGACTTGCCAGCCCCATGATTGCATGAGTCAATTCCTTAAAAAAGAAATACACATATATATATGTATGTGTGTGTGTGTGTGTGTGTGTATATGTGTGCACGTGCACATGCGTGTGTATTAGTTTCTTTGGACCTACCACTTATTTTAAGAATAACACAAGCCTGGTGCAATGGCTCATGCCTGTAATCCCAGTGCTTTTGGAGGCTGACTTGGGTGAATGGCTTGAGCCCAGGAGTTTGAGACCAGCTTGAGCACCGTGGTGAAACCCCATCTCAACACAAAATACAAAAATTAACCAGGCGTAGTAGTGCGTGCCTGTCATCCCAGCTACTTGGGAGGCTGATGTGGGAGGATTGTGTGAGCCTGGGAGGTGGAAGTTGCAGACTGCATCGTTACAATCCAGCCTGGGCAACAGGGCAAGACTCTGTCTAAAAAAACCTCAATTAATAAACTTTAGAATAAATATAAATAAGTACAAAGTGTAAGCTAAAACTCAACTGTAATTGAAGAAAGAAAGAGAAAAAGAAAGAAAGAAAAAGAAAGTAAAGAAAGAAAGACAGAAAACAAAGAAAGAGAAAGAAAGAAAGAAAGGCTGTTTCAAAGCTGTATTATTTATATGTTCAGGGTCCATTTCTAATGGTCAGAAAGATCATTAACATAATAAGCTCTGAAACACGGAGTGCAATTTTTGACATATTTATCTCCTTTGCCGATATTTGTCTCCTTTGCTGAACCATGAGCTTCCTGAAAATAAGCACTTCATGTTATGTATTTTTATGCTATTTTCCAATACAGTATACTATCCAGCACATTGTAGATTCTTAATAAACACTTCTGCATAAATGGCTGAGTAAACGGGAGAATAGGTGGAAGAAAAAATTTAAAAAACCTTAACTGCAAATAGATATATGAACTGATGAATGTGGAGAAAACTCAAGGTTATGAGTCAGCAAAGGAAATGGTGGAGGTAGTTGTCCCCAGGAAGCAGAGGGACTGATCTGACAGGAAGTATTGGAGGAAGCGTGAATTTGTATCGGCTCCGATACAAATTTATATAGGACTCTGCCACTTTTTTCATCAGGAATCAGCTCCATGTGCAGGGGAGGACTGCTGGATTGGTCCAGCTGCAGCATTTGTTAGGCAGATTCAGCAAAAGGCAAGAAAGAACGAGCTGAGGGCATTCCCCCAGTGAGGTCCTGGTGAGACCTTCAATTAGTGAGAGCAAATTAAATAATTAGCTATCATTGTAAAATTAAAATACGTAGATGGTGGGAAAAAGAGAGTGAGAGGACAAGAGGAAGAAGTTGTATTTACTGTGATAATTTCAGGTTCTTTTTTCGCATGTGAAGAATTTCCAGGTGATAACAAGACCCAGGATGTGACCAAGGGAACAAATCCCTGAGAAAAAATGGAAAAGGAGGTCATGGAAACCAAACAAGTGGAAAAACTTTTAGGCAAGCATCTTGGATGGGCTTCTCATATGGGCAGTGAAGTTCCTCAGGAAGAGAATTGGACTTACAGAGAAACAAATGACTCTGAGCCAAACCCTCACGGAATCCTCCCAGTGAGTCAGAAAGACAGAGGGGTGATTGGGAAGGTGTGATTGTGAGTAACGGAGACTGATGATGTCTAGGACATTTTCAATGTAGTTAAAGAGAAACAGTCATGAGAATGAGGTCTCCTGGTCCCAAGGAATTTTAGGTCAGGAGCCTCAAGCACTGTACAGAGTGAGATTCTTTATGTAGAATTGCTTTAATATAAAGTAGTTTGATGATTTGTTGGAATTTGCTCCTGTTATTAAATGCTATGCTGAAAGATTGGATTATTAGGAATTTTAGAGTTTTTTTATGCTCTCTTTTGAATGGGTCAAAGGATTCAGATTTGATGTGGACAAGGCTAGCCTAGATAAGCAGGCATCACATTGACTAAAAGGATGGAAATTAGATAACAGTGTTAACAGTATAGGGTTTTGGGCACTCAGAATGTGCTAAAACTTAGAATAAAGGAACCAAGGAGAATGAAGGGAAATTGAAAAGAATCATTACTTCTTTTTCTATTGCCTGGGGTTAACAGGTGAGATTTATCATTGAGTATAAAATGCTACATTACTAATCTATATTTTCAGTTTTTCCTGGGCACTTACAGGGAATAAATGCTGTGATAACTTTGGTCAAACAATGAACCAAGTATTCTTCAAACAAAGAGGCTAATTTTATCATTTGTAAAATCTTTCTTTTTCAAAATATTTTATATTGAAATAAATGGCTCATAGCTCTATTTAGGAAAGGGATTTGAATTTTAGTTTTTGTTTCAGTAACTATTAAAACACCAATTTTTAAGTATATATATTTTTATAGGAGAATAAGACTTCTTATATTCAACCAACCTCTTTGTTGTATGCTTGATGCTTTTGACAGTAATTTTCTGGGATTATAACTTTGCCAATTACAAAATGTTCCAACTGGAAATCTCTAAGTTGGGTGTTGGGTTTATTGCTTAGCTCACCAGGGCTGGGACTGAGCACTAGGAAAAAGTAATTCTCATATTAATTGCTTATTAGAGTACACTGAGTTATTTGTATCAGTATTTATGAAGCTATGGATTAATTTGGAAAATGTATTGGGTTCATTGGATTCACAAGGTGTTTTAAAAGGCAATTCTTGTTTTTTACCGATTTTGAATTCTTTGGGAAAGAACTGTTTAAATAACCTATAAGTTAGAATGCTGTGTGTTAATGATACTTTCTTACCCTTCCAGCCTACAAGAGTTGATCTTTTCTTAAGAGTTCAGTGTCTTTCTATAAATAATGTGTTAGAAAGTAAAAGAGCAGCAGATTTTACTCTCCCTATTTGAGACTGTAGGGCAAGTTGACATTCAAGGAACTTAAATGTCAGTCTGAAGCTCAGGTGTCCTGGTTCTACTTCCATGCTCTAGCTATGAATCCAGATGGTCTCTCTGAAGCAAAACCTTACAGATGATCATGGAATTTTATACGCATAAGATCTTATGGCAAGGAACTCACTTGGGGAGATCACTCAATTAAGTCTTCAGTTATTCAGTTACTCTGTGTGTGTGTGTGTGTGTGTGTGTGTGTGTGTGCATGTGTGACTTATGATTATCTTGTAGAGCTAGTTTATTCTTTCTTTTAAGATGCTCAATAAAGGAAAACATTTATATGCAATGTTTTCAGTAATTTATCACCATTAAGGTGCTTATGTTAAAAATGCAATACCATAAAAAGCCTGAAGGCAAAGACAGAGCATAGCATTAGATAATTGCATGTAGGGCAGTAACCATGAATCTGAAGTAAATAAAATAAGCCATTCTCTGGAACATGCAAAAAGCTTCTCTTACCTTGCTCACTAGGCACAATTATGAGAACATTATTTGAAAAAGAACATGGGAGAACTTTAACAACTATATTAAAGTTAACCTACATGTGTGGAATATATGTTCATTGATTTTACAACTTTTTAGATAATGCTAGGATCATAGATTTTAGTTATATATATAACAAATATATATGTGTGTATTTTATATACTAAATGTATATAACTATATATGTTATATAAATATTTACTGTCTGGTCCTTTACAACAAAAGATTGCCAATCCCTGCTTTATACTATTAGTTTAACTTAGATCATATATATATTTAGTGTATATAGCATATATAGCATATATACACTAAATATATATAACTATATATATTTTATGATCTTGTAGAGATAGTTTATTCTTTCAAGATACTCAAGGAAAACATTTATATGCAGTGTTTTTAGTAATTTGTCACAATTAAAGTGCTTATGTTAAAAGGTAATACCTTGTGTGTGTATATATATGTATGTGTGTGTATACATGCATATATACATATGTGTGCGTATGTGTAATTTCACATGTTTAAATCTTTTTGGGGCGTGTGCATGTATATATACACATGTATATATATACACACACACACAGCTCAGAAAGATTTAAACAACACAAGACATTATTTTCATTATTTTGTAGCAGGGTTGGTAGACAGTAGTTCTTGAGTGAAAATCCTGACTTGACGTTTCCTGCTTCAATCCTGACTTTACCTCTCCCACTTTACGTTTTCCCACTTCATGTTTTTGTAAATAAAGCCTTATTAGAACACAGCCACGCCTAAAAAAGCAGCCATGGCTGGTTTTGCACTACAGTGGCAAAGCTAAAGTGTCATGACACGGACTATGTGGCCCATATGCCTAAAATATTTACTACATGGCCCACACATTTGCACCTTCCATTGCTGTCTTTCCCTTGTTGGTTTTCTGTGCATGTGTCTAGGATCATTTTCCTTGTGAAAAAACTCTCTTGGTAAAAAAGTTTCTCATTTTCTTGCTTTTGAGAGCATCAATTTGCCTTCATTTTAAAAGGATATTTTTGCTAGGTATAGAATCCTAGTTTGGCAAGCATTTTTTGGCACTTTTAAAGTGTCATTCCATTATCCTCTGCCTTCCATTGTGTTTACTTAGAAGTTATTTATTGTTGCCAGTTTGAAGATAACATGTCTCTTCCCTCTATTCCAGCCATGCTGCCTTAAGAGTATTCTGTTGGTCTTCTCCCGTCTCCGTCTTCTCCTCCTCCTATTTCTCCTTCTTCTTCTCCTCCTCCTCCTCCTCCTCCTCTTCCTCTTCCTCCAGCCCTCCTCCTTCCCTCCCCTCCGCCGTCCTTCCCCCCACCCCGCTTCCTTTCTTCTTCTTCTTTCTCACTTGCAGTGGCCCAATCTTGGCTCACTGCAACCTCTGCCTCTCTTGCCTCAGTCTTGGAGTAGCTGGGACTATGTACCTACACGTTTGGATGATTTTGTTTTGTATTTTTAGTAGAGATGGGGTTTCGCCATGTTGGTCAGGCTGGTTTTCTTCTTCTTTTTTTTTTTAAATCGACTTTGCTGTGATTTGTCAAGGTGTGGTTTTATTTGTATTTATTTTGCTTGATGTTCGCAGAGCTCTTTGAATCTGTCTGTGGGTTGGCATTTTTTGTATGTTTTGAAAAAAATCTTCAACCATTTATTTCTAGATATTTCCTCTGCCTCATTATCTCTCCCTTCTGTTTCTGGTACTACAATTGCTCTTATGTTAGATATTTTTATTGTGTTTCACATGTTTCTTGAACTTTTTTTTTTTTTTTGCGTTTCCCTCCCTTTTCTTCTCTGTTTCAGTCTAACTAGTATATAGTATATATTATTGACTTATTATTTTCTAATTCACAAATCCTCTTTTCTGTTGTGTCTAGTCTACTATTTATTCTATCTTTCTAGTCCTTAATTTTATTGTATTTTCAGTTCTAAAATGTAAATTTGATTCTTCTTATAAAAGTCAATTATTTTGCTAAGTTTTTTTTTGTTTTTTTTTTTCTTTTTTCATCATTATAATTATGGGTATTTTATTTTATTTACTTTTAAAATTGTAATAGCTTGAGGGGTACAAGTGGTATTTGGATACATGGATGAATTGTATAATGGTGAATTCTGGGCTTTTAGTGAGCCATTACCTGAATAGTATATATAGTATCCAATGGATACGTTTTTATCCACTACTTTCTCTCCCACCTTGCCCACTTCTAAGTCTCCAGTGACTGCTATACTACTCTGTATGCCTTTGCATGCCCATAGCTTAGCTCCCACTTATAACTGAGAATATGCAATATTTGGTTTTTCATTCCGGAGTTACTTCACTCAAGATAATGGCCTCCAGTTGCATTAAAGTTGCTGAAAAAGACATGATTTCATTCTTTTTATGTCTGAATAGTACTCTAATCATGGCTATTTTAAAGTTGATTCTAATAACTACAGTCTGTCATAATGCTTGAGTCTGTTTCCAGTGTTTTGGAATTGGGCATTAACCATGTCTCTTGGCATGCTGGTATTGCTGCACATTGTACATGAAAAGTTACAGAGCCTCTGGACAATGTCATGTTCCACTAGAGAGGGCTTAATTCCTACAGCAGGGAGCTAGAGTGGGGACTGATGACTAACAGCCAAAGTCAGGAAATGAGCTGCCCTGAATGAGAGCTGTTGTTTTCCAGTCTTTGTTGACTTGCGCTTCACCTTTGATTCTGGGTGTCACTCTCCAGCAGTCCTATTTGAGAGCCTGGGGTGTTCAGTGAGGTTCTGTCCCCCAGCTGGTTCTGGACTCTGCTGGCTATCTCCTTAACATCACAAGACTTCCAAACGCAGCTCTCTTTGAATTCTTGGACTCATTCTCAAAGCAATTTAAGATATCTGAAAATGTCTTAAGGGTGAAACTAGTGTAGGATCGGATTCAGTTTCCTGCCCCTCCCTGCCCACAGCCACCCTGTCCTCTCTTGTTTCTACTCTCCATCTCTCCAGCCTCATGAGGTTATGAACATTTCTGCTGCCTTGCTGTCTTGCAGTAGTGGCTTCTGCACAGACCCTAGGACTGCATCTTCTACCACTTGTCCTGTGTCCAGGGTTGGAAAGTATTCCAGGAAAAGCGTTGTCTGAACTTTCTGTGTGGTTTTTCTATTGTCTGTTGCTTCGTTAGCTCGCAGATCCCTTCCAAGAGATGTACTTTTAATTTTACCTAGGCTTTTAGTAGTCCTTGTCTGGAATAATGTTCTCTCATAAGCTTCTTTGTCATCTTTGCAAGTGGAAGCTCAGTTGCTCCTTGAAATACATATGGGTTTAGTACTTAAAATATATTTGAGGACATTTTCTTCTCAATAAATGTTAAGCATGACCAACTATTTTAATTGATTTCAAAACTCTTTTTTTCCCCAAGTGGTGATACATTGGCTTCATTGATGTCTCTACCATAAGTGGTTTCAAACCATTTTATTTCTTCATATTATAGTAACTGTGCAAGAACATTCAGAAAAAAATCACACTATACTTGATCGATGCATATTACATTATTTTGCTTAATGTATAAAATGCACATTGTAAAGTATTTATTCTGTAAGAAAAAAAGGTAGATATTGAGAAGAACCTGAAATATTCTAGGTAACTTGGTGATTTACATTTTTAACAATCATTTTGAAGTTCAGACAAGTGGAAGGTAATGATTAAACTTTAGAATGGCTTAAACTAGGAAACTCTGTTTATAAATTATGAGCGAGATATCCTTTTTTTTTTCTAGAGTTAACTGAAGCTGCAATTATTACTATTCAGGTGTGTCAATCTTTCCTGTCAGCCTGAATGTGGTTGTGAAGGTTGCTGAGGAGGGAAGGGCAAATGGCTTGATGGGATGATTGGCAGCTCAAAGGCAATGCTGGCTGAGTTTCCTCTGAATGCAGCATTGCCGATATGTCCTCCTAATGTGACTTATCCATCACCACCTCCTTTGAGCATATTTTGCTTCTATCTGTCTGTGATCAAGAGTGAGTCTCTGATTTAAAATCTTATACCCTTGCTCACCCTTATCCCGTTAAAAATAAAGAGTATACACTCTTGCTCAGTTTCCTAAAGCACATTTGGCTTCCAAGTATCTTATTTTAAAATAAATTTTAATAATTTAATATCTATTTTTAATAGATTTTTAAAATCTTAGTTTTAAGATCAAAGTGTTTTTTAAGGTCAAAGTGAATATATGTAGCACATTTTCACTAATTAGTATCAACTTATATCGAATTTTGTGCACTTGTAGAAAATTTTATATTGATGTTTGTGCTATTAAGAATGAGAAAGTTAGCTAAATAACACAACAGTTTAAACAGTACTTCAGAAGGCATGTTTAATCTATTTAATTGGATGAACTGTCCTCACGTTCTGGAGAGGGATTCATTTACACACCCTAAATCAGAGCCACACATCTTCAAAACAAAAATAAAAATTGATTCAGACAGTTTTTCCATCCTTTTTGGAAACTGAATAAATCTCTCAGGTTAATCCAAAAAGGAAATGTCATCCACTGCATCCACTACTGCTTTCCTGGTAGTTTGGTTCTACTTTAAGTCATTAAATCAAGTATAGAAAGGTTGTAATCTTTTAAAAATGATTCTGTTTCAAAGGGCTGGCAGAAATCTGAGAATTTGAAAATACATTATTGTAGAGCTAAACTTTCAAAAAGATTAAATGTGAGGAAACTTTTAAATTTGGAAGCCCCAGTATGGCTTCTTAGCATGCAGTTAGGAGAAATACCTTAATAGTCTTACATCTTTTAAATCTAATTTTACTATTACACTGTTATACCGAGAGAAAAGTAAGTATAAAAAACAAA
This sequence comes from Colobus angolensis palliatus, assembly GCF_000951035.1. NCBI lineage: Eukaryota > Metazoa > Chordata > Mammalia > Primates > Cercopithecidae > Colobus > Colobus angolensis. The sequence goes on from NW_012115110.1 coordinate 4,415,958, forward strand.
ATAAGACTTTTTTCTAACAATAATTAGTATTTTCTTACCAGTAGTTGTCTATAAAGACTGTGTTCTAATTTTCCTTGCTATTTCTTTTTTGTTTGTTTAATTAGGTTTTTTATTTCCATAGGTTATTCAGGAACAGGTGGTATTCGGTTGGTGGTGATTTGTGAGATTTTGGTGCATCCATTACCTGTGCAGTATACACTGCACTCAATTTGTGGTCTTTTATCCCTCACCCCCTTCCTACCATTCCCCCTGAGTCCCAAAAGTCTTTCTTATGCCTTTGCATCCTCATAGCTTAGCTCCCACATATGAGTGAGAACATATGATGCTTGGTTTTCCATTCCTGAGTTACTTTACTTAGAATAATAGTCTCCAGTCTCATCCAGGTTGCTGCAAATGTTATTAACTCATTCCTTTTTATGGTTGAGTAGCATTTCATTATATATATATATATGTTTCTTTATCCACTCATTTATTGAAGGGCATTTGGGTTGGTTCCAGGTTTTGCAGTTGCAAATTGTGCTGCTATAAACATGTGTGTGCAAGTATCTTTTCCAGGTAGTAATGACTTCTTTTCTTCCTGGTAGATACTCAGTAGGGAAATTGCTGGATCAAATGGTAGTTCTACTTTTAGTACTTTAAGGAATCACCACACTGTTTTCCATAGTGGTTGTACTAGTTTGCATTCCCACCAGCAGTGTAAAGTGTTCACTGTTCACTGCATCCATGCCAACATTTATTATTTTTTGATTTTTTTTTATTATGAGCATTCTTGCAGGAGTAAGGTGGTATTGCATTGTAGTTTTGATTTGCATTTCCCTGATCATTAGTGATGTTGAGCATTTTTTCATGTTTGTGGCCATTTGTGTATCCTCTTTTGAGAATTGTCTACTCATGTCCTTAGCCCACATTTTGATGGGAGTATTTGTTTTTATCTTGCTAATTTGTGCATTGTAGATTCTCAATATTAGTCCTTTGTTACATGGATAGTTTATGAAGATTTTCTTCTACTTTGTGGGTTGTCTGTTTACTCTGCTGGCTGTTCCATTTGCTGTGCAAAAGCTCTTTAGTTTAATTCAGTCATATCTATTTATCTTTGTTTTTGTTGCATTTGCTTTGGGGTGCTTGGTCATGAAAT
>NW_012115110.1:4417362-4473778 GCF_000951035.1 Colobus angolensis palliatus
AGGATGGTCTCGATCTCCTGACCTCGTGATCCGCCCGTCTTGGCCTCCCAAAGTGCTGGGATTACAGGCTTGAGCCACCGCGCCCGGCCAAGCCAATGTTTAGAAGGGTTTTTCCAATGCTATCTTCTAGAATTTTTATAGTTTCAGGTCTTAGATTTAAGTCCTTAATCCATCTTGAGCTGATTTTTGAGGATCCAGTTTCATTCCCCTACATGTGGCTTGCCAATTATCCCAGCACCATTTGTTGAATAGGGTGTCCTTTCCCCACTTTATGTTTTTTTTGCTTTGTCAGTGATCAGTTGGCTGCATTTAGCTTTATTTCTGGGTTCTCTATTCTATTCCATTGGTCTATGTGCCTAGTTTTATTCCAATACCATGCTGTTTTAGTGACTATGGCCTTATAGTATAGTTTGAAGTTGGATAATGTGATGCCTCCAGGTTTGTTCTTTTTGCTTAGTCTTGCTTTGGCTATGTGGGCTCTTTTTTGGTTCCATATGAATTTTAGGATTTTCTTTTCTAAATCTGTGAATAATGATGGTGGTATTTTAATGAGAATTGCATTGGATTTGTAGATTGCTTTTGACAGTATGGTTATTTTTGCAATATTGATTCTACCTATCTGTGAGCATGGCATGTGTTTCCATTTGTTTGTGTCATCTATAATTTCTTTCAGCAGTGTTTTGTAGTGTTCCTTGTAGAGGTCTTTCATGTCCTTGGTTAGGTATATTCCTATGTTTTTTTTTTTTTTTTTTTTTAGCTATTGTAAAAGGGGTTGAGTTCTTGATTTGATTCTCAACTTGGTCACTGTTGGTGTATAGAAGAGCTACTCAATTGTGTATATTGACTTTGAATCTGGAAACTTTGCTGAATTCATTTATCAGGTCTAGGGGCTTTCTGGAGGAGTCTTTAGGGTTTTCTGGGTAAAAATTATATTATCAGTAAACAAGGACAGTTTGGCTCCCTCCTGACCAGTTGGGATGCCTTTTATTTCTTTTTCTTGTCTGACTGCTCTTGCTAGGACTTCTAGTACTGAGAGGTGAAGCCAGCTGGGCTTCTGGGTCAGTTGGCGACTTGGAGAACTTTTCTGTCTAGCTAGAGGATTGTAAACACGCTAATCAGTGCTCTCTGTCTAGCTAAAGGTTTGTAAATACACCAATCAGCACTCTGTAAACATGCACCAATCAGCCCTCTGTGTCTAGCTAAAGGTTTGTAAATGTACCAATCAGCACTCTGTAAAAATACACCAGTCAGCGCTCTGTGTCTAGCTAAAGGTTTGTAAATGCACCAATCAACACTGTGTAAAAACGGACCAATCAGCACTCTGTAAAATGGACCAATCAGCAGGATATGGGCGAGGCCAAATAAGGGAATAAAAGCTGGCCACAGGAGCCAGTAAGGGCAACCTGCTCCAGGTCCCCTTCCCCGTTGTGGAGGTTTTGTTCTTTCACGCTTCACAATAAACCTTGCTGCTGCTCACTCTTTGGGTCTGGGCTACTTTTATGAGCTGTAGCACTCACTGCCAGGGTGTGCAGCTTCATTCCTGAAGTCAGCAAGACCATGAACCCACCTGAAGGAAGAAACAACTGCAGATGCCAGCTCTAAGAGCTGTAACACTCACCGAGGGTCTGCTGCTTCATTCCTGAAGTCAACCAGACCATGAACCCACCAGAAGAAAGAAATTCTGGACACATCTGAACATCTGAAGGAACAAACTCCCGACACACCCTCTTTAAGAACTGTAACACTCACTGCCAGGGTCCGTGGCTTCATTCTTGAAGTCAGCCAGACCAACAACTCACTGGAAAAAATAAATTCCGGACACAGTACTATGTTGAAGAGGAGTGGTGAGAGTGGGCATCCTTGTCTTGTTCCAGTTTTCGGAGGGAATGCTTTCAACTTTTCCCTATTCAATATAATGTTGGCTGTGGGTTTGTTATAGATGGCTCTTATTACATTGAGGTATGTCCCTTGTATGCCAATTTTGCTGAGAGTTTTAATCATAAAGCGATGTTAGATTTTGTCAAATGCTTTTTATGCATCTGTTGAGATGATCATGTGATTTTTGTTTTTGACTGTGTTTATGTGCTGTGATCACATTTATTGACTTGTCTATGTTAAATGATCCCTGCATCCCTGGCATGAAACCTGCTTGATCACAGTGGATTATCTTTTTGATATGCTGTTAGATTTGGCAAGCTAGTATTTTGTCAAGGATTTTAGCATCTGTGTTCATCAAGGATATTGATCTGTAGTTTTCTTATGTCCTTTTTTAGTTTTGGTATTAGGGCGATACTAGCTTCATAGAATAATTTAGGGAGGGTTCCTTCTTTCTCTATCTTGTGGAATAGTGTCAATAGGGGCAAACAATCTTTGTGATCACCTCATTGATAAGACTAGAGTTTCCAGATAAAAAGTAAATTTGAGAGAAGACATGTTTTGAATTATCAGTATTTTTTGAGCCTAGCCAAACAGTCATGGTATGTGAAGAATGTGAGTCTTCAGTCCTATATACAGCCACCATATTCTGTTTCTTAATTTTTGGTGTTTCTGTTGAGATTAATATCATCACAATTCTCTCCTTTTTTTATCCACACAGGATGTTTTTGCCCAATATATTTCCAAACCCTGAGCTCATTTGCTAGAGGTGTTTATGACATTCTGTCATTCCAGGTCCATGGAGAACAGCAGATACAGATGAAGAACTTCTAATCTCAGGGAGAGGCCTCTCCAGTGGCTAAGAAAGCAGACAAGAATGAATTAGGAGCTGTCTCAGACGGATATCTTTAAAAAGGCAGGAAGCAATCGGGAAGTAATGAAAGGCTTCCAAAAAGAACATCTGGTAATGATGCTTTATGACTTTCTCTCCCTAAGAGTACTACTTGTAAGCTACAGACAATATAAGAAACCCGAATTTATGTTAATTTCCCAGTGCTTGCCTTGAGCTCCTGATAAGTAATACATTCATGAATAGCAGAATACAGTAAATGATAATTCTCATTTTCCAAGAGGATAATCAGCTTTATCCTGTTCTAAAGTGCATATACAACTCGTTTCCATCTCTCCTGGTGTTTCATTGTTGAGTAATGATGTACTACATATCATATACAATACCTTATGTGGGGTTACACAGAAACAGGAAACGACAATAACACTACTTCAGAGATGACAGGTAACTCCCCAGACAAGACAGGTACAGTGGGTGTGGAATGAATATGTATAGAAATTGGGGTGTATTTGCTGCAGGTAAGAGAAGAAAAACAATAGTTAACGTGGGAAGAAAAGGCTAAAGCAAGAATAAAGAAATGCAGGCTGACTCATAATTGAGTGTGCATGGGATGAAAGCAGGCAGGAGCTTAGAAAAGATTTTGTGGGGGAATAGGACTGCCTGTTTAAATGGTCTTCAAAATTCTCTCTGAAGACTACCACAGATTCCAAAAAAATCTCATGTGTACCTAGTCTTATGTGTGTCTGTTCTCATCAAATCTTGAAGAACTTTTGCTCATTTTGTAACCACTTAGGACTTCATATTTTCAATGTTTACTTTTGCCTTTTCTAAAACATGTTCATGAGTCCAAAGAGTAAAAACCCATATCCTACAATTTTTACAGTCATCTGGGGCTTGTGCCTTCCTCTTGCTTCCAGAAGGTAATTCCTCTGACAGGTTGCTGAGACATGGTAGTGGCATTGAATGTTGTCTTTGTCCTCCTTTGTGCTTGACTCTTAGACAGATGTGGACCAGTGATGGTCATGGTCAGCAATACCAGGAGGTGTGAGCGGCCAGGGAGTTTATGGGATGCTAGCCATAGCATTTGTTAGGCTCTTTATTAAGTCTAATTTGCACATTCATTGAAACCATCTCATGTGGTTACAACTACCAGACAGAGTGCTTCCCAGGTCTGTATCATTTCCCAGCTATCTAAACTGAATCCATGATGTATAAATTTATTTCTTAGTCTCATTGTAGAACACAGAGAGAACACCGTGCCAGCCACTCTTTTACTTTGGAAATTGTTGTTGATTTGCTTTCTCAGGCTTTTCTTCTCCCATCAAGACTGTTATCAGTCACTGTTGACTGCCCACTGGGTACAGACTGCTGAACTGGGCATCACAGGGGAATGCAGGGAGAAGAGTTGTAGGCGCCCAAATAACAGACACTGGACACCAGTTAGTGCTAAGAATGATAATAAACAACACAGTGGTTTTGTGCAAGATGAATGCATAAATGTCAGCACAGAATGAAGGAGCTGCTAGAGTCTGACTGGAGATTTCAGTTTTAGAGTCGTGGAGGCCAGGTCTGCTTCGTCCTAGAGAAACAAAAAGCGATAACATTTCTTCCCTTGAATCTCCCTGTATGGTGTGTGGGGAGATGAGAATATCTACAAATGCTTACAATACTGTGGGAAGAGGGCTGAATTAAAAGCACCCCAAGGAGCCTGTGTTAGTTTGCTCAGGCTGCCATGACAAAGTGCCACAGGCTGGGTGGCTTGGAAAAGAAAAAAGTTATTATCTCACAGTTCTGGAGGTTGGGAATCCAAGAGCAATGGCTCTGGGAGCAGAATTGGTTCTTCCTGAGGCCTTTTCCTGTGGCTTATAGATGACTGTCTTCTCCCTGGGTCTTCATATTGCATTTCTCTGTGTTTGTCTGCATCCTAATCTCCTTTTTGTTAAGGACAGCATCCTATCTGGTAGGTTGAAAGAATGACATGTCATTATTACTTTTGATTTGAATTACTTTAATTTTGAATGTTAAATTTTTTTGATGGCTATGGGTTATCAGTCATCTCTTTTTCTATAAATGTCAATCAGAGTTCTTTGCTGTTGTTTGATTAGCCTTTTCTTATCTTTGTCTTATTGATTTGTATAAGCTTTTAGCAATTTGAGAGCATTAAACTTAGTGTACTAAAAGATATTCCTGATTCTTATTTATTTTGGGCATGCGAATATTTAAAATTATGAAATACTAAATTACAGAAAAGACTAATGAGTGACTGGCAAACAGTTTTCTACATATTTGTAATAGAGAAGTTTTAAACTCTTACAACGTCAAATTTATTAATGTAACTTGCACATATTTCCTGCTATTTTTCAAAACCTCTTTAACTCTAATATCATAATTTATCTGTAATTTTTTTCTAGAATTTTTGTAATGTCAGTTTTTAATGTTACTTTTTTATCTGAAATTTACTTTGGTGGAGTGAGGTGAGGTTATATTTTCCTATTACTCAAACAGTAAACTACTTGCACTAATACCATTTATCGAATACATCTTTTTAAATAACTCTTTAAAAACTCCTTTATTGGCCGGGTGCAGTGGCTCATGCCTGTAATCCCAGCATTTTGGGAGGCCGAGGCAGGTAGATCACAAGGCCAGGAGTTCAAGACCAGCCTTTCCAAGATGGTGAACTCCTGTCTGTACTAAAAATACAAAAATTAGCCAGGTGTGGTGGCGAGTGCCTGTGATTCCAGGTACGCGGGAGGCTAAGGCAGAGAACTGCTTGAACCTGGGAGGCGGAGGTTGCAGTGAGCCAAGATCACGCCACTGTACTCCTGCCTGGGTGACAGAGTGAGACTCGCCTCAAAAAAAAAGAAAAACAAAAACCCAAAACTCCTTTACCATGAACTGAATTTTCATGCATTCTGGGTCAAGTCTGTACTCAATTTATTTGTAATGATTTGAATACTTTTCATCCTTCAGCATCAAATTATTTTTTATTTTTTTAGTTCAAACAAGGCCCTCTGGCTCAGGGGAAGTCTATGTGCTTGTGGGGAGAAGGGCATGGAGAATCTGAGATGAGTTGGTGAGATGAATAGAATCTGGTAAAAATTAGATAAAATGCAAAATGAAATACAAACTTTGCAGTTTTAGACTTCCAAAGATTCTCAAGAAAGTTGTATTTGTAAATATTCTTATAAAACTTTGCTTCTCAGAAGAGAAGTTTACATTCTAACAGGCTCGGACACACACACACACACACACACACACACACAAAGAGTGAGACATACAATTTGCTGTTACTTTAGCAAAAATGAACCATGTGCATAGTAGCAGGGGAAACTTGAAATTACAGCATGCGTATTGGGGAAATCATTCATGTATTTGCTTTCCATGAAGTTTACAGACAGTTTTCTATAATGTCACATTGACAGGTGAGGTTAAGCTCAGCAGTGTTCCCTGGGTATCACTTGACAATAAACTGTGACACAGAGAGCCAAAAGAAGGTCAGGGAAGTCCTACATCATGCCTTTCTCTTGGCACACAGGAAGACTGCATTTCCTAGCTTCCCTTGCAGCTTGGTCCCACCACTGGGATGAGGATGGTAGTGATGTAGACCACTTCCAAGCCCAGACTTGAGGTTGCCCACATAACTCTCCATGAATTCTCTTCCCCTCAGGTTCATGTTTTAAAAACAATTTTTTAGAGATGGAATCTTGCGGTGTTTCCCAGGCTAGTCTTGATAGGGCTCGTGTTGAAGGTGATAACATCACAAGACAGAAAGAACATGGGCTGTTGAGCTCATTCCTGAGAGAACGTCTCCCAAATGTCATTGGACTGTGCACGTGGGAGAGAAATAAACATGTGATTGTTCTCTTCTCCTGATCTGGAGGAAGTTAGTTTTAGTATTCAGCATCAAGCACTCTGACTAATACAACCCATTGGTATCTTTGAAAAAGTCACAATTTAAAATAGACATCCGGGGCAGGGGGATATCCTCAAAATTCATGCATAAGCTATGATAACTGAGAGGTATGAAACTGCCCATGGTCATGTATCATAGTTTACTACAATTTCAGGTATGTAGTGGAAATTCATGATCTGGGGCTGCCACTGTCTGAGGTGAAGATTTGGACCAGGAATCAAAGACAGAGAATTTCAGCATCTCATTACATTAGAAACAGTGAAACAGTAATTATTAGACCAGGTGTGGTGGCTTATGCCTGTAATCTCAGCACTTTGGGAGGCCACAGTGAATGAATCACTTGAACCCAGGAGTTCAAGACCAGCCTGGGTAACATAGTGAGACCTCATCTCTACAAAAATTACAAAAAATTCACTGGGTGTGGTGGTGCCTGTCTTTAGTCCCAGGTACACTTGGGAGACTGAGGGAGGATTGCTTGTGCATGGGAGGTTGCAGAGCTGAGATTGTACCACTGCACTCAAACCTGGGCAACAGAGTGAGACCCTGTCTCAAAAAAAAAGAAAAGAAAGAATAAAGAAAAAGAAAGAAGAAAGGAAGGAAGAAGTAAAGAAAGAAAGAGAGAAAGCAAAAAGAAAGAAAGAGTAAGAAAGAAAGAAAAAAAAGAAAAATTAAAGTCAGAACACACTCTGACCCATGTCTCTTCTCTCCTCACCTTCTCCAGGCTACTGTACAAAAAATAGTACTAATTTTCAGCCGTGTTTATATCCTCCACTCAATTTTGAATCTTTCTACATGCGTTAAGCATTTCTATCCAGTATTTGAAAATGTGATTGAATGTGTCTGAACATGTGCATGTGTGTGTGTACATGTGTATGTAAGGGATTTGGGGGTGGTGCTGGACAGGGTGTGAGGATTGCACTTAAAATGATTTGGAGAAGGCTCCTTCTGTTTTAAGTGGGAAGGTGAGGCTTTTGTACCTACGCTGATGGTATGTCCTGGAAGGGGGTGCTCATGGTATCTCCTTTTCAAGAACGAGAGATGAAACAGAGGGAAGGAAGACAGAGGCAATAGCCTGTTGACCAGGGGAATTCAAGACATGAAGTCATGGAACTTACCTATTTAAATCTATGAAACAAAAAGTGAGTAGCAAAAAAAAAGGAGTTATGTAGCCATATTCTAAGGATATAGTAGAGGCAAGTCAATTATCAACTGGCCAGTAATGTAGTAGAAGAAAACTCTCCTAACCCTGGATAAGTGGAAAAAGTCCCTCTGCAACACAGAGCTCTGTAATTCGAACTAAAAATAATAAAGAATTGGTCACCTTCTAAAGTGGATGCTTGCCATGGTCTGAGTGTTTGTGTCTCCTCAAATTCATATGTTGACACCTAGTCCCCAATGTAGTATTATTAAGAGGTAGGGCCTTTGAGAGATAATTCAGTCTAATAATAAGTGGATTAGTACCCTTACAAAAGAGGCTTGAGGGAGTTTGTTCACCCCTCCTGCCTTGTGATGACACACGGCAAAGACACAGTCTGTGGAGAATGAGACTCATCAGACACCCAATCTGCTGGCACCTTGATTTTGAACTTCTCAGGCCCCAGAACTGTGAGTAATAAGTTTCTGTTGTTTATAAACTACCCAGTCTAAGGTATTTTGTTATGGCAACTCATGGACTAAGATGACACTCAAATACAAAATTCACATTCAAAATAAATCTCATTAAGAAATATCCTAGGAATAAACCAAGTGACTATAAGGACACAATATCATGATCAGTTTCAGAAAAGGAGTATAGAAAAATGAATTCTGATTTTATATTCCTTCTTAGTTATTCAACAGTTTTGAACATTCTTACCAAAATATCTGCTTCATCAGATTCGGGGAGACATTAGATAATTATTTACTGTTGAATTGGTTTTAATTGTCTGTAGTACACATTGCACTTTAATGTCATATTGTATGATATTTAAAGTTCAAAGAAAGAGTAACCCAGATCAAGCAGAATAGAATGTTATCTATTATTTTTAAAAGTTGGTAACCAACTTGGAAATGTACTGGACTGTCCTCTTCCATGCTTTCTTTTAGACTGTAGAAGGGAGAAGGAGAACAGCTGAAATTTAGAGGTCACAACAACGTTTCTGAAATTGTATATGCTGTCTTCTTTTTACCTCATTTTGTCCTCTCTCCTCTCTAACTTTCAGCCCTGACAACAAATATTGCCATCCTTCAACGGTGACACAGAAGTCCAGGTGGAAAATGTTTGACACCTGTGTTCTGTTGCATAAATTTGCATCAAGAAATATCATTATTTTTATCATGAGACTTAGAATATGTTCCCTTCCCAAAAGCCACAGGACATAGATTAATACAGCTCTCTAATTAAAATAAGCACAAGAGACAGATGTACATTTCAGCTGCTCAAGGAGCAGAGAAGTGTCTCCCTTACTGTGCATTGTAACGAGATTGATTTGTCAGTAGTGGCCACATTCAGAGAAGGTCAGGCTCTTTGGGGTCATTTCGTACCAAAGAAATGAAATAAATATAGATTTTAATTTGGTATGTGAAGTTTGCAAATGATACGATGGACTCATATTGTCAGTACATATGGAAATGTTTTGAGAGAGCACCATTTTTAATTGTGATTTATTATTTGAAGTTCAAAGGACAGTAGAAGGAGTTATTTTGGTAACTTGAATGTTGCTCCTCTTACTTGAGAGTCAGAGAGATTTCAATAAGGAAGGATGCTCAGTGTGGATATTTATAAGGTAAAGATGGAAAGAAGGGGCAGTGGAGCCCAGGTGAGGAGGGGAAAGTGGGTGAAGAATCTCACTCGCTCTTGCCTTATTGGCAGACAATCATTGGGACAGTCTCTTCTCCTAGTCTTTTCTCATTTCACAGTTCCTTCTGGAGAGACCCCAGAGTGGGAACTGCTTAACTACCATCCTTGTTTGTAGTAGACAGAACAGGATTTGAATAACTTACTGTGCCTATTACTATGTGTAGAAATTAATTGTTATTGTATAATTTGTTGTCCAGTGTCTTTCAAACTTCAATGTGAATATGATCACATCATATGTGAAAATCCACATGCTAGTGCAGTAGGTCTGGGGTGGAGCCTGAAATTCTGCATAACTAACAAGCTCTTAGGTGATGCTGCTGATCTGAAGACCAGACTTTGAGTAGTAAGGCTGCAGATCACGAATTCTTAGACTGGTAGCTTTGTCTCAGGTGAATTATAACCTCCCCAACCTCTCAAACCATATGTAATTTGTTGACATGCATATATGTACATGTGTAAGAGAAGTTTATCTGTTGGCTTTCATCATATTCTCTAAGATGGTCCACTACCCAAAAAAGTCAAGAATTCCTATTATAGAAGGAACTTAGGAGAGGGAAGAATGAGCTATTGAACTGAAAAAACTGGTCATGCACAATTTTATAACTTATGCTTTACTATGAGCAGACATTAGTAATGTCTGGATAAGATAGAAAATCCAAGTAACTGAAGTTTGAAAGGGGAAAACACAGAAGCCTTCAGCTGGCTGTTGGAAAGTCTGAAGATGAAGCAGAAGTTTAGGAAAAAGGTATTAAAAACACATGGTATTAAAAACACATGGCCACTAGTGAAACAGGGCTTAAGTGCTGGCTAAGCTAGTGTCCGTATGTCTGGCTGCAGAGTAGACACATTCTACACTATCCTTAGGCTGCTCTCTGGAGATCCTGGTTGGCCATGTCCAGAGTGGGGCATTTGCCTTTTGAAGATCCATGGCTCATATTCCTGCATGGGCTGTGTTGAGAACCATTCATCTAGACCAGGAGTGTCCAGTCTTTTTGTACTCTACTCCATACACTCTTCCCTTTTTCTCTTGAATTTTTAACCTCTTTCTTGCTACTGGTTATTTTCTATAAATACTTAAATATATTAATATTTAAGGTCCAAATATAATTTAAGAATCCTTCTTTGTGCCAAGGTCTTTTTTTGAGGATGAAATGATCTCTTTCTTCCACAGTCAAGCCTCTGAGAAGGGCTGTCTACACTTGGCATCTCTGTTTTACTCATGTTCTGTCACTTCTCACCACATCTTACTGGATATTGTCCCTATTACTTCATGACACAATTCAAGGTTCCCATGGATTTCTTGTGCCTAAATCCCAGGCCCCTGTATAGCCCTCATCTTTCTTGATCCCTCAGTAGATTTGGATGTGCCTAGTCAGTCTTATCTTGAAACCCCTCCCTTGACATCTAGCCTATTACTACTAACTTTCCTCCCACTTCTTGGGAGTGTCTCCATTACTCTGCTTGCTCTCAAGGCATTTTCTCTTGTCAATCTCAAGCATTTCTACTGTTTCAGTTACCACTGGTTGCTTTGTATCGAGAAATCTGTATCTTTATTGTGTTCTCCCTTCTAAGCTCCTGAGCTGATAGCTTTTTATTGCTCATTTCTACTTAAATGTTCTGGTGACCTTTCATTATGAATCTGCCCAACATCAAAGGTGTCTCAGCCTTCATTCTCACCGTTTCCCCCCATGAAACTACTACTATTCCAATGTTCCTTGAGTGATCAAAACAAAAAGCTAGGATTTCTCCTTGATTTCTCTTACACTCTATAAGCAATAACCAAATTCTACTGAATCAAGCTCCTATGTGTTCCTCTGGCAAACTGTATGACCATTGTCATGGCACACATCAGTCTGTGTGTATTTTCTATGTAGTGGTATTAATTTCACAGTTGACTTTAAGTAAGCTCCATGTTGAACATTTCTGGTTCTTTATTGTCTACCTCAGTGTCTGGTACATAGTGAGCATCCAGGAAATATGTTTTTATAATCAGTTAATGCTTTTATGTTGTTTCTTATAAACTCTGATATCACTATCTCCAAAGAAAATAGGTAAAATAAAGATGAAGTTAGGAGAATCTCCAAGGACCTGGGTAGATATAAAATTAACAGTCAACATATGTTCCAGGAAGACTGTTTAGTCTTCCTTTCCATTCTGTTGTGAATTAGGCCTTGTTGCAAATAGGTTGCTCATTAAAGGTGTTGCTTACTTTATTGGATCACTTCTCTTTGCAGATACTGAACCAACCTAACAGGCTCCCTGGGGGAAAGCAGACTGGGCTCACCTGAACATTACAAGATTGTGGTCAAATGACTAATTAGAGCATTTGTTCTTAGTACTTTTATGGAACTGTAGTCAGTAACCCATTGGATGTAGTCATCTTTTCACTGATATCATTGTGACAGTAGATGGATGATTTCTAACTGCCCTGTGCCAGGCTATTCTTAAGGAAACTTGAGTTATTGTTGGTTCAAGAAACATTTAATAAATAGAAAAGCACTGTGCTAGGGACTTTGGGGGATGGGAAGAGGGAGATGTTAAGTGATGGGAAGAGTATTTGAACTCAAGAAACCTACAGCCTGACAGGGGAAGTGGGAGTGTTAACATACATGCAGACATTATTATACAGCATATGACAACTGCCATGAAATACTCACACAGTGTTCTGGCCACTCAGGGTAGGGAAATTATCCATAATGGCAGACTTGAGAAAGTTCCATAACAAGTGAAATGTTTTGTGGTTCTTGAAGTGGGGCTGGATTTCCATGGACATCCACACTGTGGGGGAAGTGGCCATCACAGGCAACGGTGACAAAATTATAGGTATAGGAAAGTATGGATGGTGTCAGAAAACTGAAAGTCGAATTGGAATGCAGATTCTTGTAGGGGAGGCATGAAAGATATAATGGACAAAAATGAGTGTCTTGCAGTGTAGCCTGAGGAGCCAGCTGTGGGAAATAAATCTCTTGAAAGCTCATATTTTATCTTAAAATGTCTACTCTATAATGTATCTTTCTTTATTTAAAAATAAAAATGATATCTTTTATTACCTATCGTGGACTAAAGTTGACACATCAGCAAGATGTCTGGTGTGCATGCTGTGGTGCTGAGCTCCCCAAGACACATAGCTGACCACACAGGGTAAAATTCTTAATTTGAGAAATGTGACATTTTATTTAGTTAACAAATTTATCTTTTATGCTTATAATGTGCTACAAACCTCTGAATTTACAAATATATTAACTTATTTTGAATCTCAAAACATATTAGGTAGACACTACTGTATCCCCACTTTAAAGAAAAGGAAACTGAGGCTCAGAAATGCTCAAGTGATTGTCCAAGATCACATATGCAGAAGAGAGAGACCTGGGATTCAAGTCTAGGCAGTAGTGCTCCAGGGACTGTACTCTGACCCCTAACTAAAATGTCTCCATCAAAATTATGGGGAGCTTTAAAATATGTTTTGGAAACCAAAATAAGCTGTATGGTTAGACTAGTTCACATTTAATGAGCTTAAAATTGTCACTGGTATACAAAAATATTTTCCTAATACTGTTTGTACATATTTGTGTGTGTATGTCCATATGTGGTATGTGCATATGCATAAATAAATTGAGGTTTTACTTGATTTGAATTTGTCAGTAATATTTGCACTCCACATATGTAATAATAATTTTGAAGGTAAATTTCTTCTGACCAGAATGGTTTGGAGCAAGCAGTTGGCTACAAATGCAGGAAGTGTACCATGTAATCTCTCACCAAAAGTGCAGAAGGGATGCTCTCTATACTCAGATTCATGGCATGGAATGTTTTCTGTTGAGGTTAATACCTTTTGTTATACACCTACTTGAGATGACCCACAGGTCACAGTCCCTAAAGGAGAGACAAAGTGTGCTCCAATTCTGATTTTCATGGAGAAAATGGAGTGAGTGGAATGTGCTCTTTATAGTCCTGTCTTATTTTGGGCAAAAATCTTGAGAAGTTCAGAAATTCCAGCCCTCAAATTTCTTTAGATATAAAGCCAGAAAAAGAAGCTGCTGACAGCATATTAAAGTTCAATATGATTTCTGACCAGGAAGGTGGACTTCAGATTTGAGATTGTAAGCCCTCTGAAGCTCCATGTGACCCAACCAGCTTACTCTTCTTGAGGGGAACTTGGACATTGAAGAACTCTAGCTCCTACATGCAGTTCAGAAACAAGCAGGAAGTGTATATGCGAAGAACTAACACCTTCAACATACTCTGCTTAAATATTATATCATGTGAATGGCACCAGACATGCCGTCATGTTTGCCTGTAAGTACACTTGAATTTCTGATTCCAAAAATAAGTAGGCAGTGAACATAGAATTCATTTAGTTATTCGTTTATTTCTTCATTCTACTTGTATTTATTAAGCACTACCTTGACACAGGCACTGTTCTAGGTGCTGAAGTGAGGGAGTGGGGAATAAGCAGACCTAATAAAACTTTGCCTCCAGGACAAGGAGAGGCAATACATAAGCATAACTACAGAATTAAAAGTAAAATATAAGGTATTAATCTTCTGTGGTTAAAGATGTGAAGAAAATATCAAAATTGAGATGATAAGGAGTAACGGGTTGGCTGAGAACCACGAGTAGGAGTAACGAGAGTAGACAGGAAAAGCTCTGCAGAAGTGAGATTAAAGTCAAGATTGACAGGATAAGAAGATTTGAAGGTATGGAAGAAGAATGCCAAGCAGAGGGCACAGCATATATAGGGTTCTGAGATGGGAAGGTGCTGGGCTTCTTTGAATAATAGAAAGGAGGCAGAGGGACATCCCAAGGGAAGAAGGTAAAAGAGGAGGCTGGCAGAATGTCACGGAATTGATTCTTGGATTCTTTTTTACATACCCTACATACCCCTCTTGATGACTTTGTAAATGTCATTGATCCCGTGGATTTTTGCTATTATCTTTACACATTGGAAGATGGCTTCCTTAAAAGGCCATGAGGAAAAAAACCTTGGTCACTTTCCAATTAATTTTTACCTATACTTAGATTCTAGCAGGACTTCACTTTTGCCTATATTGTAGAACTTGTAACATCCATTTTCTCTCTTCTTTGAAAACTAAGAATTATTGCTTTTAAATAAGTGACAAATATTATTAATGTAACCCCAGACAGTGTCAGAAGTTTGAGAGGTGTGACAAGAACAATCCAATTTCTTTTAACTGATATGGAGGAAAATATAGGGTGCAGTTCAATATTAATTATTACCATAAGAAGATAAAAGGCTTGACAAGTAAACCTTGGTATGATGATCATATCGCATAAGAGGATAAGTCCCAGGGATCATCCATGCTCAGACTTGAGCTCCAAGGACATGGGAGATGTTCATCTTGGGGGACAGACCTCAGCTGTGAGGTCACAAAAATAGCCGTCTGTGCTAGTCTGTTCTCACACAGCTATTAAGAGAAGAGATACCTGAGACTGGTAATTTATAAAGGAAAGAGGTTTAATTGACTCACAGTTCAGCATAGCTGGGGAGGCCTCATAAAACTTACAATCATGGCAGAAGGGGAAGCAAACATGTCCTTCACATAACAGCAGGAAGGAGAAGTACATAGTGAAGGGGGAGGGGGAAAGCCTTTTATAAAACCACCAGATCTTGTGAGAACTCACTATCATGAGAACAGCATGGAGGGACTGCCCGCATGATCTAATAGCCCCTCCGTGAGGTCCCTACTCAACATGTGGGGATTATAATTTGGATTACAATTCAACATGATACTTGGGTTGGGACACACAGCCAGACCATATCAGCCCTCTTACTGTAGAGTTCATAAGCCTAAGTGCCTTCGTGGTATTTTATGATCAAAATATTTTGTTTGATTGATAGCATTACATTTTAGAGTAGGTTAAGCTTGTAAACAAATGGTTTTGGTTCAGAACCATGAAAAGAGAAAAAGGGACTTAAAAATTTGTTATTTATTTGTGGCAAGAACACTTAAATTCTACTCTTCCTTAAAATGTTTAATTGTAAAAGATACTGTTGTTAATTATAGGCACAATGTTGTACAGTAGATCTCTAGAACTTATTCATCTTGCTGAACTGAAACATTATATCCCCTGAAGAGCAACTTTCCATTTCCTCCTCCCCCTGCCAGCCCATGGCAATTGCCATTTTACTGTCTCTTTCCATGAGTTTGACTACTTTAGATACCTCACATAAGTGGAACCATACAGTATTTGTTCCTCTGTGACGAGCTTACTGCACTTGGCATAATGTCCTCTGGGTTAATCCATGTTGCTTGGTTATAATAGAATTTCTCTTTTTAAAGGTTAATATTCCATTGCATGTATATGCCATGTTTTCCATATCCACTTATTTGTCAATAGCTATTTAAGTTGTTTTCATGAACTGGCTATTATGAATAATGCTGCAGTGAACAGGGGAGTGCAGATATCTCTTTTATATTGTAGTCTCTCTTTTTTAAAGAATATATACCCATAAGTGGGATTGCTGGATGACATGGTGATTTTATTTTTAGTTTTTGGAGGAACCTACATACCATTTCCCATAGTAGCTCTGGTCATTTTATATTCCCACCAACAGTCTACAAGAATTCCAGTTTCCTCTATCCTCACCAACGCTTGTTATATTTTATTTACTTCTTGAAAGTGGCCATTCTAACAATTGTAAGCTGGTAATTGTGGTTCTGATTTGTATTTCCTTGATGATTTGTCATGTTGAGCATCTTTTTATATACCTGTTGGCCATTTGCTTGTCTTCTTTGGAGAAATGTCTCTTTAAATTTTTTGCCCATTTTTGAATAGGATTATTTGTTTTATTCTATTGAGCTGTAGGAGGTCCACATATATTGGATATTAGTCACTTATCAGATATATGGTTTGCAATCTGCAGGCTACAATCTGTCTGATATATGGTTCCCAATCTGCAGGTTGCTTTTATTCTGTTGATTGTTTCCTTTGCTGTGCAGAGCTTTTTAGTTTAATCTCACTTACCTAATTTTGTTTTGTTTTTCATGTTTTTGCTATCATATTCAAGGAATCATTGGTCAGACAATGCCATGAAGTGTTTACCCTATGTTTTCTTCTAGGAATTTTATAGTTTTAGATCTCACATTTAAAACTTCAATTTATTTTAAATTGGTTTCTGTGCATGGTGTAAGATAAGGGTACAATTTGCATGCTATATCCAGTCACTTAGCACCATTTGTTGAAGAGGCTATCCTTTCTGACTTGGATATTCTTGATACTATTGTCAAAGAGCAGTTTACCATGTGTACATGCTTTTGTTCTTGGCTCTCTATTCTCTTTCTTTAGCCTATAGATCTGTTTTTAATTAGAAACTTTTAATACTAAGAACAACAATCATGATTCTCTCTTGTGTTTGTATGTGCGTTTCAAAATATTAAAAGTATGTCAACCTTTTATGATTATAAAAGTAATATGTATCAAATGTTAAAAAGTCATAAAGAAAATTAAAATTACCAATAACAACAACCTGGGTTCAATCAATGATATCTGTCTCTGCTAAGACATGCCTACCATAAAATGTCAGGAACTGAAAATACCATATTTTCTGTACTATCTCATTCTGTTAGCCAACAACCATGTGAAGAGATTATTACCCCTACATTTATGGATGGGAAAACTGAAGCTCATGGATTTAAATGTCCTATATTAATCTTAGCATGTTAGAATAGAGGTAACTTTAATTAGTCTTTATATTTTTCACTTCCCATTTTCATAGTTATGTATGCTTTATTCATCTAAAACAATAATACTTTCCACAAGGGAAAAAAAACCAATTTCTGTCATTGTTGGAGGAAATTGGGGAAGATGTACTAATTCATAAATATAATTATTTAAATTTTAATAGGCCAAGGCTTTAAAGACTTAGTTTGCAAAGTTATTCTATCAAGTGCTAATTATACCTTAATATTCCATAGTGAAGAATTCATTCTATTTCCTTGTATATCTCTTACTATTTTCATTATTATTGTCATTATTATTGTTAATACTCTTATGAATAATATCTTAGTGACAACATGATTAGAGAAAATCATGGCTAGGGTATACACTCAACATGACTTATGTTAAAATAATTCTAAATTTAAATGTAACAATTTTACAATAAGAAAAATTAGGCTGACAGAAGCAAATGGTTTCGCCAATCCACTTGGTATCGTCATAAAGGATTTCCCTTCAATGACTTTATATATTTTTATGGCTTTGAGCAACTAGTTTTTTGTCACAGCGTCAAATTGAGGGATATGTACTACTATAAATTGAGTGTATATAAATAGTGTAATTTAGATTTGGGGAACAGTACACTGAATACATTATATCAAGCATTATGTGGTTAAGAAGCTTGGAAGCAAATGAGTCAACTCACAAGAAATGAACTTTTTAAACACTATTTGGTATATCGAAGATATCTATGTGAGTTGAGGGAATTGCTAAATATAGCAATCTGTTTACTGACTGTGAATTAACTATTGGTTAACGATAGAGAGATATGGGACTGATCCAACTACCACATAAAATGAAGTCTCATGAACCACAAAATATGTTTTTTAGAAAGGAGAAAGCAGTTTTCTGTTCTTTAAAGTGTCAGCTGGTATATGTGTACATCTCAGAAGAGAAGACACACTGCACTTGATGATTTATAATTTTGAGTTGTTCTTTCTTTAAGAACATATTTCTGGAGGAAAAAAACTGTATAGGAGCATTTGTTTATTTATTTATATTTTTCAGTTTTTCTGATTTGTTGAAGAAATGGATGGAACTAAAAATTACCACATGTCCTTTTTCTGGTTCAGTAACTTTTCCTTTGCTGATGAAGACAATGCTATCCTTAGGTTTGTAATTCCGAGCCATTCAATAAGTTCTGCTATTTTATGATACAGCTTTTGATATTTGATACTACCTTAACTAAGAGGAGAATTTATAAATATATTTAGTAACAAAGTAACAGTTTAAAAGTCAAAAGGTTAAAAAATTTATATTTTAAAATAAGTAAACTAATTTGGGTAATTTCTCTATTTTTCTAATGATTTAATTTTGCATGTTCTTAGTTTTCTTATTACAAAATAAATTTTTATAGCGACAGTTGGTAAACTGCATAATCATGGGAATTGGCATACTATTGCTTTCACAAAAATATAGATTGATAATTATAGGCAGCTTTTTATAATTTGCTATTTTGCAAATTGACTCTCAGACTCCTCTTCTGTACCTAAAAGACAGACACTCCAAAATGTGCAAACGAATTGTACTCCAAGAGTTCAAATGTGAGTTTCTTATTTGTACAATGACTTGCTTGTCAAGTCAACATAAACCAGCTCAGCTAGCGTACAGTTTGCCAGGAATCTGGAATTCCAGAGTCCTTGGGTAAGGTGGGAGGAATGAGGATGAGCCAGGGAAGTGGGTAAAGCAGAGGAGGTTGTAGCACCGGTTCCCTGCCTGTCCTTCTTGTCAGTAGCACCTAATTTTGCTTGGACCAGCACTGTGCCTACCCCGGATGAGATAGTTGCTTTCCAGCCTCCTTGGTACCTAGGAGGGACCATAGGCCCCAGGATTTGCCCGTGAGCTATGGGAGGGAAACAGAAGGGAGAGGTCTGAAAAGGAGACCCCATGGCTGAGGCTGTCTTCCTGCCATGTTTTTATGCCTTGACTGTGGCAGCTCTGGCAACTGTGAGTGGAGTTGGGCAGCATTTCCAGCCAGCATGATCTCAGCTCACTGCAACCTCCACCTCCCAGGTTCAAGCGATTCTCCTGCCTCAGCCTCCCGGGTAACTGGGACTACAGGTGTGCACCACCATGCCAGCAAAGTTTTTTGTATTTTTAGTAGAGATCAGGTTTCGCCATGTTGGGCAGGCTGGTCTCGAACTCCTGACCTCAGGTGATCCACCCACCTCGGCCTCCTAAAGTGCTGGGATTACAGGCGTGAACCACTGTGCCCAGCCATGATACATTTTTTTATATCAGGCAGCCTGATCATGCCATTGCACTCCAGCCTGGGCAACAAGAGTGAAAAACTCTCTCAAAAAAAAAAAAAAAAAAAAAAGTATATTATTTTGGGATAGTATTTTCCAAGAAATTTTAGAGGCTTGAGTAGCAGAAGAAAGGAGCCAGGCCTTTTGCCATTCACTACAAGGGAGAGTTGCATTTCTCCTCCCAGGTTGGAAAAGTTAGCATTCACAAGCAATGGAAATTCGGGAGAACTCAGCATGTTCCTAGACAAGACCTAAGGGACCACCTTGTGCAGCGAGCTGCCAGCCGTGTGGCTGTATTGTCACATTGGACCTGAGCCACTGGAGGGTTTCCATGGTGTGATGGCCAGATGGCCAACACTTCTCTGAGACCAGGCCATTTGAATCACTAGAAGGTGATTAGTTTTCTGGTCTTTGTAGGTTAGTTCTTCATATAACCTAGGAACAGTCAGAAAAACTCTGGGGAAGAAAAAGGCATTCAGAATCACATCCCTCCACAGCCACCTTTTAAAGGACATGATTAAAAAATAGTCATTAAATACTCTCATTGGAAAAAAAAGTAAGAAACATGAATTATTTTCTTGAATTGGACTTAAATGTTTCATGGCTAAGTGAATTCTAATTGGCCCCTGAACACCTTAGATCTGCCGTTTCCCAGAAACAGCTTAGTAAACAATGGGAAAATGCAAGACAGTTGTCTTAAAATATCACAGACAAGAAAGCCTGTTTATATTTACATTTCCCAATGTCTGATAGTATGAGTTAGGGAAACTCTAATCCTTCAACTCTGTTTGAAATGTGAGGGCAGCAAACAGTGTTGTTTAAATGGAAAAGGACCCATGTGGAGAGTTGAACATTTTCCCTGAAAAGTAGAGGCCATGACCTCTACTTTTGTGAAGAATAGGATCTTAGAATTATTATTTTTATACCCCTCTAACTCTTGTTAAAAAATGTACAGTATGTCTTCATAAATGCTATCTAAAATCCAAGGACACTAAACTAAGTTGTTTTTCACATGCAAATTTGTTGCTTCATTGTAGCTAGGTGAAGAACATGTCAAAAGGGGAATGAGTAATACATGACTGAGAATTTATTTGAAAAATGAAATGCACCAAACCTGATGATCTATTTTGGATCTATTAAGGGAGTAGTACTAAATGTATCCTACCAGTCAGTCTTCCTTGGATTTAGTCCTGCAGAATTTGCCATCAGCCTTCACCTAACTTTAATTTCCCCTACCTCTTTTTTTCCACACCCATAATTTCCCAGATCTCTTTGACTATTTCTAGTGTTGTCATTGCCAACTCCTGACTCCCTACAACTTCTCAACGTGGCATTCCATGCACTACTCCCCCTTGTCTCTTTTGAAACACATTAGCCTTGTATTCAATTCTGGTAAAGCTGGTTGTAGTGATTCAAATGTTTGTTGATTGACGTACTAGTCTAAATATTAATTGAGATGCCATATTTATGACTGACCCCTCCCTGCACTGGTCACACCAAATAACACACATGCATTTTAACAAGGGCTTTTAACACTCTGATACCACAAAGGCAAATGTGGAACATCAACCATCTGGCAGTGTGGGTTGTGATTATCTGTAAGGCTCACAGCGTCATTCAGCTCATTATATATGCATGGTGCATATATTCACTGAGGGGGAACCTAATAAGGCCTTATAGAGCCAATATGAGAGAGCCGACTGCCACAAGAATGGTGAAATATCTCATAATGATAACAGCTTGAAGAACTTGCTTTGCCAAAACTATTTTCAGTTAGAAGTAAATGACAGGAATATTTTAATAAGCTACTTGAGATGGGGGCTGGCCCACCATGGAACATGCCAGAGCGACATTGCCTGCAGGTTCCGGCCCTTAGCTTTGTGTGCCGTGAGGTTAAGAGGGCATTAGGGGGCAAGTGAACACTGCCCCTGGTGTTGGCTTTCTCTTTCTCCACAAAGTGCATGGCCCCAAATCAACATTCACAATGCTGCTTACCCCTAGCTTTATTAAGGTATACTTCACAAATGAAAATTTTACCTATTTAAAGCATAGACATGGGAAGAGTTCCCTTATCCCCCTCTCAGGGCATGTGATGGGATTGCTTTGTCAGTGCCCTGCTGCTCAGACCTCTAGGGGATCATACAGAAGGGCAGGCTGCGGGCTCTGACCCCATTGCAGTGTCTAAGGGTGAATGTTTGCAGCTGAAACCCCAGTGGGCATGTGCTCTTTTAGTTTAGACATCCATATGCAGCTCGTGTTAGTCAGCTCAGTTAGACTCCCTGCCTTAACACAAAGGGGGCTTTCTGTTTCCTGGGGTTCTTGCCTTATTGTACCAGAAGAATCAGATCACACGTGGGCTTGGAGAACGAGTGTGAAGTTTTATCGAGTGGAAGTAGCTCTCAGCAGATGGGAGCACCAGAAGGGAGACGGTTGTCCCCGCTCGGCAGCCCGACTCTTCTCCAACCGCCCGGCCAAACTCCATGTTGTTCTGCCAGTTGATGGCCTGCTGCACGCTGGTGTGCTCCTAACGCTGGTGTGTTCCTCTCGGTATCCAGCTGCCTGTGTGCTCCTCTCAACGTCCAGCCACCTGTGTGTCTGCCTGCTAGGGTCTTGGGATTTTTATAGGCACAGGATCAGGCATGGCGGGTCAGAGTGATCTTGGAAAATGCAACATTTGAGTGAAAAGGCAGGAGTGCCTGTTCTCACCTAGGTCCATGGGCACAGGCCTGAGGGTGGAGCCCTAGCCAGGGACCCACCTTTCTCTACCCAGCACTTCCCTGTCCCCCTTCCATATCATTTCCCCACTCTGAAGAGGTACATCTGACTGCCATTAGAATATGAATGATGACCCTTCTGCTGACCGTGGATGTTGTTTTGGGGAAAACGGCAGTCAGAGTCCTCCCAGAGGCTTGGCTAAGGATTTCTAGCAAAGGGGAGCCATTGTCCAAGGCTGTGATTGCCTGACCGTTTGGAGTTTGATGGCTTCTAGGCGTGAGAGAAAAAAAACAAGTTATATAAAGTTAAGTATGCGTGGGTTAAACAGGTGTATTGTACAAGAAAATAATGTAGTTCAAAAGATTACAGAGATAAGTGAAATATACTAACAACAATACCGTATCTTGAACTGTTTCACCCTGGTGAAAGAAATTAAACCTTGCGTGGGAGCGGTCAACTTTAGAAGAGCGATAACTGTTTTTGCCATAGCTTTAGCAGTTAACAGGTGCACCCTGGGAATTCTGTGGTTTGTGGGCTTGCACAGTGGCCATTAAAGCTTCTGTCTCTTTCTTGTGTCTCCCTTTATCTCTTGTAGAAGACCGAGGTGACCACTTTAAGGAGGTCCTCTAAGGTACTATCTGGTCCCTGGGCCTGTTTCTGCAGCTTCCTCCTGATGTCAGGAGCTGCCTGAGTAATAAATTTATCCTTTAGGATTAGCTGTCCCTTGACTGAATCAGGAGATAGAGAGATGTGCTTTACCAAAGCCTCTCTTAGCCTCTCCAGGAAGGCAGTGGGATTTTCATCAAATCCCTGGTAGATCATGGACAGCTTAGCATAATTGAGAGGCTTGGTCTTAGTCCTATATAAGACCTCCGTTATGGACAACTGAAAGTGTCTCCTCTTCCAATCTTCCATCTTGTCATTGGGATCCTATTTAGGATCATTCACTGGTACTGCTTCTCTCCCAGTTGGATAAAGTTCACCCCCTTTTCCTGATGCTATCTGTGATACAAAGCTCATCCCCAAATGTGTCTGCTGCTTGCAGTGGCCTGTTTCTCAAGTGCCCTATTCAAAAGTAACATAACGTCTCTCCAGGAGAGTTCAAATGTTTGAGTGAAATTTTGAAAAGCCTCTATATATCTATCAGGGTCATCTGAAAATGTGCCAAGATCCCCCTTAAACTGCTTTAAGTTCTGTAGGGAAAGGAGAACTTGGACTTTACTGGGCCCAAATTCACTGGGCATTTGTTGGAGGGGCAAGAGTGAGACTGGGGCTTGTTTAGGGTGAGGATTTCTAGGAGGCAGCAAGTGAGAGACTGAAGCTGAATGGGGAGGTTAGGGTGGGCCCAGAGGAACAGAGCTTGAAGGAACTGGCTCCTCTGCTGGGAGTTCCTCTGGGACTTGTATCTTTAATTCCCCGGGCTTGCCCCTTGCAGCCTTCCTGAGACTGCAAACAGGAGGGCTGGATCAATCCTACATTTGTCAGCAAAGGTCTGGATTGTCTTGCAAGGTATAGAAAGCCTGCACGTATGGGGCCTCAGACCATCTGTCCTCCCGTCTACAGAAAAGTTCCAACTGCTGATGCTATCGAGATGAATGGTCTCTTCCTGAGGCCAAGCCAGTCCTTCCCATAAATCATAATTTGGCCAAGCCTTTGTGCAGAGGACTAGGAGATGCTTTTTACTCCAGATTCTGAGGGTCAAAGCAGTCCCAATGGTTCAGGATACACTTCAGAGGAGTATAAGCTGGGGGCGGTGAAGAGAACTGCTTGCCTATTCTGAAAGAGGAAATAGGGGCATCCCTTATTCCCTTCTTTCAGTGAAAATTCAGGGTGTGATGGAGAGAGAAAATGAGCATCCTCCCTTCACTCTCCACTTCTTATCCCTGAGCCCCAGTGACCTTTGCAGGTGCTGGCCATAGGTACCAATGCAGCATGTATCCATGAAGCAGGGAAAACCTGGAAATAGGAATTAACTGCCCTCACCTATGCCTCCCTTTCTCCTTGCTGTTGACAACCTTTGAGTTCCCTGGGCCTGTTCATGCCATGAAGCATGGCTTCCTTCCATGGGGTGGGGTTCAGTCGGCAGGAATTGGTCCTGCCCATTTACATTGTGCCTGTTGCCTGGCTTTGGATCCCTCAGACCTGGTTTTTTTCTTTCTAGGGAATCAGCCTTAAGCTTGTAATCAAGTTTGGGACTGAAAATGTATTTCAGAGGCTGTTTGTATCCATTTAGTGTCTCAAATAAGCCCTGCCAAATTTGCAGTTCTCAGCCAGCAGGGGCTGCTCCTCTGTTAACTTCTCTATCAGAAACAGAGTGGGGGTGGGGGTCTTCTCACTTAGAAAAGGAAAAAAGAGAAAAATCATTTAAGTGGCAAAAAGGGAGATATTCA
This sequence comes from Colobus angolensis palliatus, assembly GCF_000951035.1. Taxonomy (NCBI): domain Eukaryota; kingdom Metazoa; phylum Chordata; class Mammalia; order Primates; family Cercopithecidae; genus Colobus; species Colobus angolensis. The sequence goes on from NW_012115110.1 coordinate 4,441,931, forward strand.
GAGGGAGGAACCCCTTGCTTAGTGCAACTTGGCATTTCTAACCTTTATGACTTTCCCCCAGTTCAGACCAGGTTGAATTCCTTGGCCAGGGGAGGAAAGATTCCACTGGCACAGCAGGTGAGAAGCAACCGTCTGTTAGACCTGTGGAGTCACAGTTACCACCGCAGCTTTCTCCTTCCTACATCATGGCTGTTGGGCCCTGCCTTTGCCTGCTGCAGGCATGCCCAGGCACCTGAGCTGGGAGGGGAAAGGGTAATGGGAGGTGCCCTGAGCCATGCATGCCTGCAGCTATGGTGGTGGAGTCATAGACCATACCTCTAAGAACAGTTCATCTGATTTGCACCTTTGGCAGCTGATCCAAATGCTTATTTTAGTTAGTAACATTGCCATAGCCTGTAGCAAAACTCTTAACATTATAAAGGAAGAGATAAGAGCCATTTCAAACCATGTGAGGGAGAAAAGAGACAACGTCTGTGGATTTTGACCATCCTGGTTAGGGTGGTTTAAAACTCCATGAAGGGAAACAGAACCTCTTACTCACAGGAAAGAGAGAAGGTGGCAGCGTATTCAAAAAGAGGCAGACCTGACAGTTTCACATTTTCTCACACTCAGCTTCTGAGATCCTGGACGAGCCCCCAGTAAAAATGATAAAAATGTCCTTGTCCCCCTCACAGGGTGTGTGACGGGGGTGTGGCTTGCTTTCTCAGTGCCATGCTGTTCAAACCTCGAGGAGAGCATGCAGACGGGCAGGCTGTGGGGCTCTGACCCCACAGCAGTGTCTAGGGGTGAACGTTTGCAGCTGAAACCCCGGTGGGTGTGTGTTACAGGGTGCTCTTTTAGTTTAGCCATCCGTAGGCAGCTTGTGATAATCAGCTCAATTAGACCCCTGCCTTATCACAAGGTTAGAGGGCTTTCTGTATCCTGCAGTTATTGCCTTGGTGTACCAGAAGAATCGGATGAAATGTGGGCCAGGAGAATGAGTGTAAAGTTTTATTGAGTGGAAGTAGCTCTCAGCAGACAGCAGAGCCAGAAGGGAGGTTTTCTCCAGGAGTAAGGCTGCTTGGTGGCCTGACTCTTCTCCTACCACCCAAGCCAAACTCTGCGTCTTTCCACTGCTTGATGGCCTACCAGCATGCTGGTGTGCTCCTACACCAGTATGTTCCTCTCGATGTCCAGCTGCCTGTGTGTTCCTCTGCTAATTTGCTCCTCTCAATGTGCAGCCACCTGTGTGTCTGCCTGTTAGGGTCTTGGGATTTTTATAGACACAGAATGGGAGTATGTGGGACAGGGTGATCTTGGGAAATGCAACATTTGGGCATGAAGTCAGGAGTGCCTCTCTTCACCTGGGTCTATAGGCACAGGCCTGTGGGTGGAGCCCTAGCCTGGGACCCGGATTTCTCTAACCAGCACTTCCCTGTCCCCCTTCCATGTCAGCATGAAACATGATGTTCTGATGTATATTGTGAAAGGATCACCACAATCAAACTAATTAACTTATCTATTACTTAACATAGTTACAAGTTTTTTGTGTGTTGAGATTGCCCAAGAGCAATTATTTTAGCAAATTTCATGACTGCAATACAGTATTGTTACCTATAGTTACAATGCTGTATGGTAGATTTCCAGAGCTTATTCATTTCTTGTACCTAAACCTTTGTACTCTTTGGCCAATATCTGCTCATTTCCTCAATGCCCCTGTCCCCTGGAAAACACCATTCTGCTCTTTGCTTTTGTGAGTTGGACTTTTTTAGATTACACATGTAAATGAGATCATGTGGTACTTGCCTTTCTGTACCTGGCTTATTTCATTTAGAGTAATGTCCTCCAGTTTCATCCATGTTGTTGCAAATGGCAGGATTTTCATTTTTGAGGCTGAATAGTATTCCATTATATGTATATACCATATTTTCTTAATTCATTCATTCATTGATGGACCCTTAGGTTGTTTCTATAACTTGGCTATTGTGAATGGTGCTATAATGAACATGGGAGTGCAGACATCTCTTTGACATATTGATTTCATTTCTCTTGGATGCATACCAGAAGTGGGATTACTGGATCATATGTTAGCTCTATTTTTAATTTTTTGAGGAAGCTCCATAATATTTCCCATAATGTTATACCAATTTACATTCCCACCAACAGTGTACAAGTGTCCTCTTTCTTTATATCTTTGCCAATGCTTGTTACGTTTTGTCATTTTGATAATAGCCATTTTGGCAAGTGTCAGCTGATGTCTCAGTATGGTTTTAATTTGCGTTTTCCTGATGATTAGCACCTTTTCATATACTCATTGGCCATTTGTATATCTTTGGGAAAATGTTGGGAAAATGTTTATGCAGATCTTTAGCCCATTTTTAAAATCAGGTTATTTATTTATTTGCTATTTATTTTGGCTGTTGAGTTCCTTACATATTTTGAATATTAACAATTTATGAGATATATGGTTTGTTAATATTTTCTCCCACTTCATAGGTTGCCTTTTCGTTCTCTTGATTGTTTCCTTTGCTGTGCAGAAGTTTTTCAGTTTGATGCAGTCTAACTTGTATATTTTTGCTTTTGTTGCCTGTACTTTTGCTGTAATATCCAAAAAAGTCCATTGCCCTAGTAAATGTCAAAACCTTTTCCCTATGTTTTATGGTTTCATTCACAACACTTTTGTTTGTCTTTAAAATATTAGCTTGAAGAGGATAAAATTACTCATTTATGTAGCGCACTTAGTTCTCAGCGTAGCTCTGCCAATAAGAAAAGGTGAGAAAAACTGAATATGTGACATGAGGGATTTTGGAATACAGGTGATATTTCATATTTCCTGCCAACTTGAAATCCAAATGTGAGATAAAGAACATGGAGCTATTGAATTTTACTTCATGCCTAATTTAAACCAACAGTACATGATAATAATAAGTGGAGAACATTTTTCTGACTCTAATGAAATCGTTTATTTAGTCATTAGGCCAATTTAGATTTTGACCTTTGAGAAGATAGGTTATGTTATATAGCAAAATCTCAAATTTCAAAGTGATAAATAATATATTCACTTGTTCTCTTTCTTCTCCATATTTTTCTTCTTGTTTGAAATAACAAATTGAAATATTTATTTCTTGGGAGAATTTAGGCTATTTAGGAACAAGAATTTGGGAGTGTATATGAAGCATTTTGTTTTAATTCAAAGATTTGCATCTAAGATAGTGTATACCTATCTCTGGCTATGTATACCATTTCGTTCTGCTTATTGCTAGTATAAAGAAATAATCAATAATCTGAATAGGCCTATAAAAGTAATGAGATTAAATTTAAATTTAATTTAAATTTCCCCACAAAGAAATGTTCAGGCTTACGTGGCTTTACTGGTGAATTCAACATATAATATCAAAATATATTTAAACAATGCCACCAATTCTTCATAAAATCTTCCAAAAAGTTGAAGTGGCTGAAAAATTTCCCGGCTTGTTTCATGAAGCGAAAATTACCTTGACATCAGAACCAAAGTTATCATATGAATAGAAAACCACAGACCAATATTTCTTACAAATGTAGATATTAAAATCTTCAACAAAATGAAATTCAACAAGCTGAATACAGCAAAACATTTAAAAAAATGCATTATGGCCAAATAAAATTAATGCCAGGAATGTAAGGTCGGTTTAGTATCTGAAAATCAATTAATATAATACATCATATCAATAGAATTAAAAATAAAACATGGTGATCTCAGTAGACACAGAAAAAGTGTTAGAAACATCAACACTTCTCCATAATAAAACCACTCAACTAGCTAGAAACAGAAGAAAATTTCTTCAATATGATAAAGAGCATCTATGAAATTTCACAGCTAACGTCATACTTAATGGTGAAAGACTGAAAAATATCAACTATAATCATGAACAAGGTAAGGATCTCTGCTCTCAGTACTTCTAGTCAACATTATAGTGGAAGTTCAAGCCACAGCAATTAGGCAAAAAGTAAAAAAGAAAGAAAAATAAATAAAAGGTACTTGGAATTAAAGGAAGAACTAAAACTATCTACTTAGAGATTACGTGGTCTTGCATATAAAAAATCCTAAGGAATCCACTAAATGTTATTATAACTAATGAATGAGTCTTGCAAGACTGCAGGACACAAGATAAATATGTGAAATCAATCACATTTTTATTCACTAACAATAAAAAATTCAAAAATTAAGAAAATCTCACAATAGCAACAACAATAATAAAATACTTTAAAACAAGCATGAAAAAAGGGAGTATAAGACTTGTACTCTGAAAACTACAAAGCATTGTTGAATGAAAATTTTAAAATCCTATGTAAATAAAAATATAGCTCATATATATGGATTAGGTAATGATACATCTCAAACTGATCTACAGATTCAACACAATTCCTAGCTGAATTTCAGCTTTCTTCTTTGCAAAAATTAGAAGATTGATGTAAAATTTATTTGAAAATTCAAGAAACCCAGAATAGCCTAAACAATCTTGAAGTTTGAGAACAAATGAGAAAGCCTCATGCTTCTTGATTTCAAAACTTACTACAAAGCTACAGTAATCAGGACAGTGTGCTACTTGTATAAAATTGACATACTGACATATAGGACAGTTGAATAGAATTGAGAGTCCATAAACAAATCTGTGATTTAATTTTCTGTTTTTACAAGTGTACCAATACCTTTGAATGTGGAAAGAACAGTCTTTTCAACAAATGCTACTGGAACAACTGAATATTCATATGCAAAATAATGAGGTTGGACAGCAACTTTATATTACATAGAAAGATGAACTGAAATTGGGTCATAAACCTAAATATAAGAGCTAGAACCAGAAACAGAAAACTCTAAAACATAGGAGTAAATCTTCTTGTATCTAGGAGAGATAAATAACTATTATTACTGTTCAATAATAAAAGACAAATAATTTAAAAATGGGCAAAGCACCTGAACAGACATTTCTCCAAATTAGATATTACAAATGACCCTTAAAAGCATAAAAATAAACTCAATATTATTAGCAACCTGGGAAATGCAAATCAACTCTATGTGATATCACTACATACCTACCAGAATCTCTATAATTAATGGAAAGCTATAATAGCAAGAGTGGGATGTTTCTATCAAAAGCTGCTGATAGAAAGGTAAAATAGTGCAGCTGCATTAGAAAACAGTCTGACATTTCCTCAAGAGACTAAATATGGAGTTGCCTATGTGGTAACTAGTGTGGTGATATACCCAGCAATTTCATTACTAGATACATATCCAAGAAAAATAAAAACATATGGCCATGTAAAAATGTATACACAAATGTTCATAGACAAATTATTCATAAAAGACTTAAAAGTAGAAACAAATACCCACCAACTGGTGTATGGATAAACAAAATGTAGTATATTTATACTATGAAATATTCAGCAAGAAAAAAGATTGAGGTACTGATGTTTGCTACAACGTGGATGAACCTTGAACTCATTATGCTCGATAAAAGAAGCCAGTCATAAAAGCCCATATATTGTATTATTACATTTCTATAAAATGTCCATAATAGGCAATACATAAAGACATAAAATAGATTAGTGGTTGCCTAAGGCTGAAGGGTGTTGAGGAGAAATGGGGAGTGACTGCTAATGGGTACAGGATTGTTTGGAGGGGTGACAAAAGTGTTATAAAATTGATTATAGTGATGGTCATACAATATTGCGAATGTATTAAGAATCACTGAATTGAACACTTTAAGTGGTAGATTGTATGGTATGCAAATTATATCTCAATAAATCTGTTAAATATAATCAATTGGCAGAACTTAAGACAGGTGTGCATGTGATCTTTTTGAAAGGCAAATCACTTGTCAAAAATGTCATATATCTGTTGTGTAGCTGGCCATGAGAGAGGTCATATTACTAAATTAAAAGCAACTGCTGTTTACAATAGTAATTGTCCAGTCATAGAAGAGGTGCAGTTTATGTCTATCTGCTATACTGTGTCATATGCACGCTTTTGTGAATTGGTCAAAGATTTTGGTTAAGGTATAGTGCATCATAATTTTTCTATTAAAGCAATTGGAAGTTCATGATTAGCACTTTTGTACAGAGCTTCTTATTATCAGGTACACATTATTGCCACTAACAGGTGATGCTTGTAAATTGTTCTTATTTCCTCCCAATGGTTAGTTCCATGTTGTCAGTCACCTCTGCAGACCTTACTGATTACTTCTACATATCTCTCAGATGTATCAATTTCTTCCTATCCCTATTACTCTTGTCTTTGGCTAAGCCACCAGCATGTCTAACCAAGACTATTGTAATGGCTTCGTAACCCTTCATTTATTCTTGCTGCTTTGAACACATTTCTCTCTCTCTTTCTCTGTTTTTTTTTTTTTTTTTTTTTTAGGCAGAGTCTTGCTCTGTCACCTAGGCTGGAGTGCAGTCACGCTCTCCACTGCAGTCTCCACCTGCTGAGTTTAAGCGATTCTCCTGTCTCAGCCTCCCGAGTAGCTGGGGTTACAGGTGCCCACCACCACGCCTGGCTAATTTTTGTATTTTTTGTAGACATGGGGTTTCACCATGTTGGCCAGGCTAGTCTCAACCTCCTGACCTCAGGTGATCTGCCTGCCTTGGCCTCCCAAAGTGCTGGGATTACAGATGTGAGCCACCATGCTCAGCCCATAGACATTTCTCATTTGTATTCATTATGGTCAGCAACAGTATTCTTTGTATCAGACACTCAGGTACTCAGATTGACAGTTTCCATCTGAACATGTGCTTGTGTGATCACAGAAACAAGGAAAGAAGAGCATATTACACTTTGCACTGGCTCCAGAAATTTCTATCCAACAGTAAATTATGTTATTTTCATTCACATTCCATTTGTTAAATCAAATAATATTATCAACTTTAATAGATTGAGGCATATAATCACCTCAAGGACTACATTAGCAGATACTACTGTGTATCATATTTTCTCTCTTTGTCTCCCTGTTTCTTGATCCCACCTTTCCCCCAAACACTGAAATAACTGCTTCTTCACCTGGCTGATCAAATATGGCTTTCTCAGGAAAGTGTTTCTTTCCTTCACAGGTTGGGGTAGTTTTGCAGCTGTTCAAAGTCCACTCATCACTCTAATCATTACTTGGTTTGTGCCTGTTGCTGCTTCAGTGTTGTAAGATTCATGAGGGCAGAGTCTGTGTCTGTGGGTTGTCTGTGTCTGATGGGTTGACAGGTGCAGCAAACCACCATGGCACATGTTTACTTATGTAGCAAACCTGCACATCCTGCACATGTGTCCCAGAATTAAAAACATTTTTTCTTAAATTTCATTATATTTTTAATTTTAGGTTAAGAAGATACATGGGTATATTGTGTGATGCCAAGGTTTGGGCTTCTAATGAAATGATTCCTTCCCAATGGGAAAATTTTTGTTGCTGATGACAATGTAACAAAGTCTGCATTTTAATACCACTATGAGTATACACCAGTTAATTAACTTCTTTGAAAATCTACATTTATCCATAAAATGGAAACACCATCTATGTTAGTTAGCTTCGGGTTGTTTTGAGGATCAAGGACATGTGGCTAAATTTAATTTTAAGAAGAGCAACTCGAAATCATATGACTTCAGTTTCTTGATTATCAATTTTCCCTTTTCTCTTCATGTATGCTTCTCTGGATCTATTTTTCTGTCTTCCCTTCCTCTTCCTCTCCATAATCTTTATAGCTAATAGTTAAGGTGCTTGCTCTGTTTAAAGCACTGTGCTAACCACAGTCCTTTATCTAGTTTAGTCCCATGAGCTAACTACTATTACTACTCCCATTTTTAACCTCCGATAAATAAACGGTGGTTTGACTTGATAATCCTTTATTTTTCTGGAGTTTAGCTGTCATTGTAAATTATTAATGAGAATGCACTTATGTCATTTTTTTCCTCTGTGTAGCAACGATAAATTTTTTTTAATACTCTGAGATTATAGTTCTACACATGTGAGTTCTATTTGTCATCACTGTAACCATTTATAGAGACAGTACTGGCTGGATTGTTACCTTGTCACATAATAGCTGTCTTGGTTTAGTTGGGTCTTGGAAAATTTAAGTTACTTTCTAAGTATCATTTTCTATTTTTTAAAAATAGAAGTCAATACAGCTGCCTTTCAATTTGTTTTGTGAAGATTAAATCACACTGAAAATGCCCAGCATTGGGCATGCACATAGTAGGGCTTGCACCAATTATATTTACTTTCCTATTTATTATGTCAGTACATGCTAAGGAGATGGCTGTTTTCATTAAACCAATATCAATGTCTTATTTGCTGAAAATCACACAAGCAAAAAGATCATTATGTTTTGGGCTGGGTTTATAGTTTCGTAACCCCTATGCCAGATTTTGACACCTTATAGTGTTTGGCAGGGATAAGTATGAAGTTGCTTGATTAATAAATGCAAACAAAATATATGCTGACAATTCTTATGACATTTCTAATATTAATTTACCAATCATTTTATTAAAGAGCATTTATTAAAGATTTTACTTAAGTCAGATAAACTTGAAAAAGCATTTGACTAGTTCTTTTTTCTGATCAAGTATTTTATTTAGACACTTTAATTTTTCTTTAAGCCCATTCATTAGAGCTCTTTTATATATTTTTAATAGTAAAACATTATGTACACAACATCTAAACACATAGACATATTAGGCATATTGATAGAAGAACATCTTACAGATTCCTAAGAACTCCTCTTTCATTTTTTCCTTTCTTAGACTTGCAAATTCTTGATAACCTATTTCATTACCCTGGCAGTTGTCAGCTAAATAGCCTTAAATCTGCATATAAGGAAATAACTCTTAGATGAAAAATCAGATTGGAAAATTTACATCTCAAGGTAGAGAGAGAAAAAGTCTCCTTGTACTAAAAGGAGATTTAAAGATGGATGCCAAATTAAACATAAAACTATAGAAATCAGTGGATTGTATAAGGAAACCAGTTTTATTTAGATAAGGACTACCTGTCTTTTACCTGGAACTCTGAGCTCTGGGCAGAACCCACACTGAATCCTGGGTCTCCAAAAAGGGAGAATTATTATGAGACTAGACCATGTGATGCTTTTATACTGCACTTAAAAATTTTTTTTAAAACAAAGACACTTCTAAGTGTCTATATTATTCCTTAAAAACATAAGAGTAGCTTCTGCTGCAATCATTATTCTAGTAAAAATATCAGGTAATACGATACAAAAGCAATCAATTTAAGAGTTGAGAGGAACTTGTCTGTTTATGTTCTTGGGGTTCCATAAAAAAAAAAAACCTAGAAGTTTCTCCCCCAAAGAGAGACTGCAATCTTCTCCAGAACCCCAGGCTATCAAGTAACCCCAGGGAGGAATCCCAGGCTATTATAAACTATTTTAGTTTCCTCATGCTGCAGAGGGTGCAACAGAAAGAAGAGACAGCAGAAGTAAATGAAGAAAACAGAATTCAGTCAACTTAGATGAAAAAAAACTTTTGCTCAAAAAAAAAAAAATACAGAACAAGGTCTTAGGAGAGAAAAAACAAAAACATGAAAGCCTTTAAAATACACACACATCTTGGATGTTAGCTTTTAATGAAGCTGACTTTTAACCATAGAGCTCCTTAAAAAAATTGTTTTAAATTTCATTACCATATTTCAGCTGGGACAAATTGCTGCTATTTTAGAAGTAGCATGTATCAAACTAGAAAGGGCTTGATTTAGGAACCAAACCCCGGCTGTCGTGGTGAAAAAAGAAGGCAGAACGTTAGCTATGGAATGGCAGCATGGGGTGACAGCCATTGCTCTTTCAGTTTGTCCCGGCTCACAAAAAGGTTGCCTTGTTATGTAAATAAAATCCTTTAGTAGTAAAAATAAAAAATCTTTCCTTGTTTCTTTTTGTTTGTTTTTTTCGTTTGTTAGCCGTGTTTCTTCCCCCACCACACTGCCTTTTTTGTATGTGGGTATTTGGGAATTTAGCCACTTCAGAGGCCTTGTTCTCCATAATTTGGAACTTTCCTTTGGATTTGATCAAGTCGGATAGAGTTGGTTAAACCCAATGGAAAAAGACTGAAGCAACAACAAAAACAAACAAATAAACAACAACCAAAAAACAGTTAAGCAAAACAAACAAATGATCACACAACTTATGTGATTATTGAGCACTCTAATAGTAAGGAGAAATTAAGACCAGCTGGTTGTTAATCTTAACTTTAGCCAAGACAGACCCTAATTCAGTTACTTACCTAGGATTGGGCCTCAGGCTGAAGACTGCTTGCTACATCCTAGAAGCAGGAAAAAACTCAAACTCTTCTTCCCTGTTGGAAGCAAGCTCAAACTCCAGAAAGGAGCTAACTGTCTTCCATCATCAGAGAAGCAGGAAAACTTGCCTTCTTTGTGTTGGAAGCAAGTAAACTCCAAGAAAAAGTAGTTGTACAGCAAAGTAAACTTTAGATTTAACCACATTTTAGGAGATCAGGGAATCTTTGGAGGGGGTGCTTCCAGGCCACAACAAATTTTCCTGTTGATTTGAGCCATAAAGATACCTCAAGCTGGTGCCAAGCTATAAGAGATTTGTCAAAGGTCAGGGGCATCTCCACTCAGAATCCCTCTGTGGTTATCGAAATGTGAACCCCAAATATCTGAGACTGGTCTCAGTTAGCTTAGAAAGCTTATTTTGCCAAGGATACACACCTGTAACACAGCCTCATGAGGTCCTGGCAACATGTGCCCAAGGTGGTTGGGGCACAGTTTAATTTTATATGTTTTAGGGAGACATGAGACATCAATCAGTATATGCAATATGTATCTTGGTTCTGTCCAGAAAGGCAGGACAACTCAAAGCAGAAAGGGGGCTTCCGGGTTACAGGTGAGAGACAAACAGTTGCATTCTTTTGAGTTTCTGATTAGCTTTTCCAAAGGAGACAATCAGATATGCATTTATCTCAGTGAGCAGAGGGATGACTGAATAGAATGGGAGATGGGTCTTTTTTATGCAGTTCCCAGCTTGACTTTTTCCTTTAGCTGAGTGATTTTGGGGCCCCAAGATTTATTTTCATTTCACAAATCCCACTGGTAAAATTAAGTGCATGGACAAGCCCAGAATACTGTATTGCTGTAATTGTAGTGTACAATCTACCCATAAGTCTAGCATTAAATCCAAAAGACAAATTTATCAAAAACAATAATAGCTACAGCAATCTGGGGAGAGATAGATTATATAAAAACATGTAAATTGAGACAATTAAAAGTCAAAATATGGGGGGATGGAGTTAAAGTGTAGAACGTTTTCCATTTTCCTTTGTTTCTATTCTTTGTAATTTAAGATAAGTTGTCTTCTCTTTAAAATAACTTGTTATATTTATAAGATTTTTTGTAAGCCTCTTGGTAACCACAACACAAAAACCTATAATAGATTCACTAAAAATAAAAAGCAAAAAATTAAAACATAGTGCCAGAGAAAACCACTTAACCACAAAAGAAGACAGTCAGAATGAAAGGAAGAGAGGAGTTACAAAAAAAATGAGAAAGCTAGTGACAAAATGGCAGTAGTAAGTCCTTATTTATCAATAATAATACTGAATACAAATAGATTCAATTCTCTAATTATAAAGCATAGAGTGGCTGAATGGATGAAGAAACAGGACTCAACTATTTGCTGCCTAAAAGAAATGCACTTCATCTACAAAGACGCATATAGACTGAAAGTGAAGGGGTAAAAAAAGATATTCCCTGCAACTGGAAACCAAAAAAGAGCAGGCATAGTTATATTTATATCAGATCAAAGAGACTACCAACCTAAGACTGTAAAAGGAGACAAAGCAGGTCACTATATAATGAAAAATGGATCAATTCAGCAAGAGGATATAACAATTATAAATATTTAGGCACCCAACACTGGAGCTCCCACTATATAAAGAAAACATTACTATATCTAAAGGGAGAGATACACTACAATAAATAACTTATTCAATAATTTGCATTTTTGCTTAGTGAAAGGCAACTGAGGCATTGAATTTTTCATCTTTGTTCAATACAAGAGTTTAAGACTTTATGTTTTTCTCTGAAAAGTGAAATCCAAAAGAAATAGTATAATACAAACAATCCATTTCATTGCATCAAAAAGAAAGAGTTGGAGTGAAATACAGCATAGGCAGAATCAACAGCAAGTGTCAGACCAGGAGAGTGTTTATGATGTGTAACAAATGGAATTAAACTGAACACTATGAAGATCCAACAAGGAGGAGGAGAACAAAGACCAAACAGAAAAATGGATAATGGTTATAAACAAGAAAGATAAAGATGACAGATGTTAAACATATCATGAAGTGTCCAATCAACATATCACGAGATGTCTAACTTTACTACTAATAAGAAAATAAGCATTTCTAAGTAAATAGGACAACAGGAAGTCCTGAGTTTGGCCTCCAGGAAGAAGTGTTCAAGGATGAAGACTGTAACTGCCACACCACTGGCCACTTCCAGGGGCCATGGTGGGGTTTGCTCCTCTCCCATTCTCTTCTTAGAAATCAGACAGCTTAGTGTTAGAATTGTGTCTCCGGAGCATGTGAGAGTGTAGTCTCAAGAATTACGCAGGTGATAGCTTGAATTTCCACTCTGCTATTTACCAGCCTTGTGACTTTGGGAGTCAGGGCCATTTCACTGGCTTAACCTCTGTCTTCCCATCTTGCAGCAATTTTCAGAATAATGATACCCTAGCTCAAAAAGCAACCCTTGGAAAATCATGTGTCTATGTGATGTGGAACATCATTGCAATACGCTATGTAGATGAAAATGTGGCTGATGAACTTGTCATCTGTTCTCAATAACTTTGATTTTCTTTTTATTTTATTTTATGATTTTATTTTATTTTATTATCTATTTTATTTTAAGTTCTGGGATACATGTGCTGAACATGCAGGTTTGTTACATAGGTATACCTGTGCCATGGTGGTTTGCTGCACCTGTCAACCCATCATCTAGGTTTTAAGTCCTGCATGCATTAGGTATTTGTCCTAATGCTCACCCTCCTATTGCCCCCCCCACCCCCTGACAGGCCCCTGTGTGTGATGTTCTCCTCCCTGTGTCCATGTGTTCTCATTGTTCACCTCCCACACATGAGTGAGAACATGCGGTGTTTGGTTCTCTGTTCCTTTGTTAGTTTGCTGAGAATGATGGCTTCCAGCTTCATCCATGTGCCTACAGAGAACATGAACTCATTCTTTTTTATGGCTGCATAGTATTCCATGGCATATATATGCCACATTTTCTTTATCTAGTCTATCATTGATGAGTATTTGGGTTGGTTCCAAGTCTTTGCTATTGTAAACAGTGCTGCAATAAACATACGTGCGCATGTGTCTTTATAGTAGAATGGTTTTTTTTTTTTTTTTTTTTTTTTTTTTTTTTTTTTTTTTGGAGACGGAGTCTCTCTCTGTCACCCAGGCTGGAGTGCAGTGGTGTGATCTTGGCTCACTGCAAGCTCTGCCTCTTGGGTTCACGCCATTCTCCTGCCTCAGCCTCCCGATTAGCTGGGACTACAGGCACCTGCCACCACGCCCAGCTAATTTGTTTTGTATTTTTAGTAGAGACGGGGTTTCACCATGTTAGCCAGGATGGTCTCGATCTCCTGACCTTGTGATCCGCCCACCTCAGCCTCCCAAAGTGCTGGGATTACAGACGTGAGCCACTGTGCCCGGCCAGTAGAATGATTTCCTAAATTAAAATTGGTTTCTAAAAAACTCAAGAAGGCTGTAGATTCAGTTCTCTCGACTTACATAAAAATTGGAATGTTGCAAATGGCCTTTAGAATCCATTTGTTCATGGAACAAGTGTTGTTGACTGCTTAGGGCAGTGGGCTGAATACTGTGGGGAATTCATAGTTGAGTCTGGGCTGTATGTGGCCAACTCTAGACAGAAAATGTAACATGGACACACAAGACAAGGCATTCATTGCAAGTGCCAATTGAGAGCTGCTCAAAATCTGCACATCGTCCAAACTCCTGATACCTGAAGCCTCCTGTTTTCCAAACCACAAAAACATGTAGGAACAGCTAATTTTATTATCCATGCTACTACCATATATTATGATTAAATTTTTTTGTCTCTTGAATTAAAATGTAAACTAAATTTCAAATGTATTTTTATACAATTTTTCAAGGTAAAATTAACAACATTTGGGCTGAAAGGATTTACCTTTTTATTTTTAATGAAGGAGTGGGTTTATAGAGTTGAAAAAATTCAAGTTTTTTTCTTTTTTATCAAGATGCTCTTATTGTCCTCACAGATGGAAGACAACTATAAATTTACAGTATGTGTGGGCTTACTGAGTCTAAAAATGTTGTGCCATTATTTATATCTTACTGTAAGAAAGACCTTGTCTGGGAAAGAGAAAAACAGCCTTAGGCTGTCAAACTTGGTTGATGTAATTATTACCTAAAAAAAAAGAGTAAGGTTTTCTTCTAACTAAAACATAAATATGAGTTTATTATTCCACATTTTCAGTATCTTGGAGTCCCTGAGCATGGTTTATGGTGTGTGGAAAAATTTGGCATTTAGTTATCTTATCGTCACCAAGCATGCCAGGTACTCATTTCTCTGAACTCAAGGTCTAGGCACGGAAGTAATAAAAAGCACAACCAAGCTTGTCTTGTTATACTTTCTGGGAGACAAATCTCCCTTGTCCTTGGATGTGAAAATGATTTGTACACTGCACAGTTATTTTCAATGCATTAGTTTTTTTTTTTCTCTTGTTTCCAAGCAGAGGGCAGAAGAAAATGGAAAACAAAGACAAACAAACCAAAGGAGGAGGATGAAGTAGAAGCCATTCATTCTTTCTATGAACATTGGTGAGTGCCTACATGTGCCAGAGCTGATGGAAAGCACCTGGCATGCAAAGACCAATCAATATGACACAGTCCTTAACCTTAAGAGGCTCAGAGTCTGAAGGAATCTGTTATGATTTTGGCCAAAGACAAAGAATGGTTGATGTTAGCTGAGTCATTTTGTCTATGTGGCTGCTTAGTGCCTCTCCCATGATGGATGCTGTCGTGGGATATGAAGATGATCATACTTTGTGTCTACCCACTTATATGTCTTTCTACATGCCTCTACCCAGACTTCCTTGTGCCTACCATCCAATCTTCTACGTTCTGTGTTTCTGATCAGTTGGTCAGGCCATCCATCACTACCCATACGTCTATACCCTCTGGTCACTTGTTTCTCTACACACAGTGGATGGCTAGGTGTATTGCTCAAAGCCCTGCCCATTAGAAAGCTTTTCCTTTCCACTGTCTTTCAAGGCCACACTTGAAAGAGGCCACAGCAAGCTGCCACCTACTCTTGGTTTACACCTTCATACAGAGCCCATCCGCTCATACTGAGCTGATCCGCCCATGATACCAGCTAGGGTTGTCATCCTCTTTCTGCTGCTTCTATGGCATCCTTAGCAAATCCACATGCATGAGATAAAAAATGGTCTTCTGGGGAAAATATTAGTGTGTTTTGGGCTGTGCATGAGATAGTTTTATCACGTTAGTCTAAAGCATGATGCTGTTATTTTCTTTATTTGAAAATTAGTTATGGTTTAGAGAGATCTGTATGAGTGATAATTTGGCAAGGGGTAGACTATGGTGGATTTGAAGGTGTTGCTGTGACTTGGCTAAAAATATTTCCCAGAATTCTCCTCCCAGTACATTTCCAGTTATCATGGGCCACAAGAGGCCTTGTTGTTTGAGATTTGGAGGTTAGGAGTGAAGCAGGAGTCATTTTGTTATATATGTTGAGAAAGTGCAGTGCCTTGTGTAACACAGACATGTTTTGTAGCACACACGTGTGCATGAATACATCCATGTGTATACGTGCACACATGTGTGCGCACACACACACACACACACATGCAGATGTTGCTGCTTATCTGCCAGCTCAGCTCATTGCTGTGAGAAAAGCAGCCAGGGCTGCTGCTGCTTTTTGTGTTCATCCTTGCTGGGCTCATCTGCTTTTTGACTGATACATTCGTTTCCTCTTGCTGCCATTACAAATTACTACAAATAACATAATTTGTTAATTTACAGTTCTGGATATCAGAAGTCCAACACAGGCCTCCTGGGCTCAAATCAAGACTCCAGCCTGGCTGCATTCCCTTATGGAGGCTCTCAGGCTGAATCAATTTCCTTCTTTCTGGCTTCTCAAAGCTGCCTGCATCTCTTGGTGTGTGGTGCCTGCCTCCACTCTCAAAGACGTCAGTGATATCACATCTCTCCCTGGTCAGGACTGGGAAAGCTTCTCCATTTATAAGGACCCTGTGATTTCACTGAGCCCATGATAAAGTGACTGGTTTACTCTCATTACTTGCTTTCCAGGCTCACCAGGACTATTTTATAGTTTAGACTAATCTATTCCATCTTCATGAGAGATGAAATATCTCAATTTCTATGAAGGTTATTAATGAAAGTACACCTCCAAAATTCTGAGAGATGGTTTTTTCTCATAGTGGGCTAGAGCTAGGAAAATTGGTGCTAAAGCTTATGAAGGTGAAATCCAGTACCATAATGGTCCCATTTTTATGTCTGCCTGAACGAGAATAGCTGTTTTGAGTGAAAAGTTATGATAAAAGAAAAGCTATTGGTTCAAATCTCGGAGTACTTCAGGATTTTTGCAATACATTAAAAATAATTACCTAATGTAGCAAAATACGAAAAAAAATTTGTATTTAGTAAAGCATTCAATCTCATAAGAAACACATTAAAATGTAAGGAGAATAAAAAATTTAGTTTGAATAGTTTTGAAATTTCTGGCTGTCTCCTTTTCCTGACGGGTTCTTCATGGCAGACAACAAAACAATTTTGACTGGAAAGACTTGAATAAGATGATTTCCTTATCAACCCTTTCAACTTTCCATTATTTTAAAGTTTATTACCTTAAAATACCAATAATTCTTCCACAATTGCCCAGATGAAAGCCAACCCTACTGATATGTTCAATCTGAAATGTTCTGTGGCAAGGAGGAAGCTCTACAAAGTTTTGCCAGCACACTTACTGCTACATGATCATAGGAGGGTGTGAAATCAGGAAAGGAGAATAGATGCATTATAATATTTTTGTTTCTGTGAACTTCAAAAAAAAGCCCCTCTTTTTGAATTTGGCTTGTACCTGGTCTTAATGGGTCCCCATATTTTGGGGTACATCAGGTTGCTAATAAGTCTCTTCTTCCAGCAGAAATTTTGCACCCTTCCATAATCTACCACCTGTCACACAGTGCTTCTCATGTACCAAGAAGGGGTAGGAGTGTTTTATGTGGAATAAGTCATTTAAATAATCCCCAAGCACTAACACCATTTTATACATGAAGCACATGTCTTAACAATTTGTTGATCAAAACTGCTCCAAAGAAGACACATAGAGTTCTCATGTTAATGGGTTTGATTTCCCTTCTTTGTGGAAAGCAGGCAGAGGAGTCTTCCATATTTGTTTTGCGGACATTTCTTACACATTCAGTGAGTTAGCTGCCTCAGGAGAGATGTCCCATGTTGGTCTAAGTGTTGTTTACAGTATATGAAAAAAATGGCCCAGAAATGTAAATAGTTTTGCTTAGGCAGGCCATTTCAGAAATTGTGTTGCTTATTTATTGGCTTGCCAATATTAATCTTTAAGTAAGAGATTCTGCTCTTCAATGAAGGAGCCATTTCAAAAGTTGAGTTAGTGATTGTGGTAGTAATATTAGACTGATGAAGGTAACCATTACATTTCCAGGCAAAAAGAAAAAAAGGATTATCAGGAAATAAAAACCAAGAGGAGAATATTGATCTTCTAGTGACTCCACTGAAACGGAGTCATAGGCAGGTTGTCATGTCTGGTTTTCTGCCCAATGCTTTCCTTCCTTCTAATTCTAACTGAGGAGGAAGAACAATTCTGACTGCCTGTAAATGCACTCAAGATACACTGTGGTGAGGGTTGGGGGAGAAGAGGGTGCTTATGTGTTAAGGCAAAACTTGGGGAGTAAATCTATATCCTGTGCTTGTCCCAGGCCCAATTTCTTTAAAGATTATGAGAACAAACTGCTGGTTCTTAGAAGGAAATGGAAGAAGGTAGTGGGGAAAGTCTTGGTTCCCAGTTAATGGGATGAGTAAGACATTGCAAATCAGAACTCAATTAAGAAGTGAGAGTTGAAACAAGGAAACCAAACTCTTCGATTTTTAAAACTGGCCCTCATTAAACATGGAGTCAACGTTGAGTCTAAAAAGTGTAGTATAAAGAAGTTTGAATGCATAATCATGCTTCCTGAGCCATTGTCAACCATTCTCTCTCTAGAGTGGGCTGGGGCACACTTTTTGCAGGTGATGCAGGCATCTCTACGCCAGTTCTCCAGTGAAGTCAAGAAATAGCACACATTTTATTCATTTTAATCAATGCATATCTGGCACAATAAAGAGGAGAATTGGGCCCTTTTTAATTAGAGGAAAAGCAGGAAGATTTTAATTGAGAATACAGGAGCCAAGAATATATCACCTTTTCTACTTAAGAGCTGTAATTGCTCATTTCTTAGACCACCTGCTGCTTGTAGAGTACCAGTCTACTTAATTTAACACAAAGTAATTTAGGATGCTGTTTCTGTTGCTAACTAGAGACAGAAGCTACCTTCATAATTAACCTTGCTTTACTTCCTAAGAATCCCTTTTTAATAAATCCAGTTTGGGGGGAATACACTTCCCTCTTCTTGCCTCCGTGCTTCTCACATGATATTCTTTACCTTGATATCTTTTTTAACTTGGTGTATTCCTTCATATTCCCTGAATATAAGTAGGACATGGACTGATTAGGTTTCCCTGTGATACATGTAATTATATGAACCATCTATACACTTGTTTATTCCACAGAACTTGAATGCCCATTATGGGCCAGGAATGAGGATATATTGGGACAGAAAAGTCCTGAAGCAGGTCTTAGTGGTGGAAAGAGAAAGAAACTACCCATCAGAGCTCAGGCTCTGGATGCTGCAATGAAGGTCATGGCCAGTGCATTGAAGCTCCCCCAGTATGGGGAGGTGGGAAAGGGCTTCCTCAAGAGGCTGCTTTAGTGTAGCCTTGGGGGAAATTGGGATTCACTGGGCAGAGTAGCTGGGGAAGAGTCCTTCAGTCGAAGGAAGTAGGAGTGTCCTGAGCTAAGACAGGAGGGCAGGAGAGGGCACACCTCATCCAGGAGACTCTAGATAGTTTTGTGTCATAGGGTAACCTGTAACTGTCAAGGATGGGAACTACGGTAATTGGGGACAGGTCAGGAGAGATCCTCATCAGTAGCTGCATGGATGCACTAATTGTATGGAAACAATGAAACCTCATTGAAGGAATTTATATAGGTTTTGTTTTGATAAAATCGCATTGGCACCAACGTGGAAGATGAACTAAATGAAAGGTGGGGTCGAGGCTACAGGAAGTTAGGGGACCAGCAAAGACCTCCCGGCAAGGTCTTAGTTGCTCAAAGAGAGGAGCCATGCAGAAAATAAGCCAGTCCTGACCCTGGTGAATCCTCAGGGCAGCAGAGAGACAATGGCTTGGAGAGGGAGAGTTAGCAGTTGGGAGAGAATTGGCTGAGGGGTGACGAGAGAGAAGGGAGTGGTCCCAGGACTCTCAGGTATTGGCCTGAGTTGTGCCAAGATAATTCCTGATAGGAGGAGGGTTAGGAGAGGTGTACATTCTGTTTGGTTAAAAAGATTTGGGATGAGTAGAAAGTTTCAAAGGCCCAGGCCTTTAAGCAAAGTTCCAGGCGGCAAACAAAAGCCCGGGGCCTGGCGAGCTTCATGGGTGAGGCTATTCCGTGATGGGGAAGAGGGGAAGCTGCTGAGGCGGGCTGCGCGCTGAGCTGGGCAATGGGAGAGGTTACTTCTGAAGAGTTCCGAAGCAGTGTTTCCAGATCAAAGATTTTTTAAATTGGGGTTAAATAAAATAAAGCATTCAAAAATAACGTGTTCCAAACAACAGAGGCGTGCTCGTACACTGAGTGCCATTGCGGACGAGCTTCTGAGAAAAACTTGAACAGAGAATGTGCCAGTACTGTGACGAGCAGGGCGCCCGAGAATGTGCCAGTACAGTGACGAGGCAGGGCACCTCCACAGCCAAGTTCATGCGAGTAGAGCCCACTGAGGACAGCAAACTCTGCTGCAGACATGCTGGAATCGTACGTTTTTGCTCTCTTTGCTTTGCTTTGCTTTGCTTAACTACAGTTGACCCTTGAACAACACAGGTTTGAACTATGTGGATTCACTTATGTGGCTTTTTTAACCAAATGCAGATTGAAAATACAGTGTTCCTGGGACGTGAAACCCATATATACAGAGAACTGACCTTTCTTATATCGGGTTCTGCAGGGCCGGTGGCAGGACTCGAGTATTTACAGTTTTGGGTATAGGCAGTGGTCCTTTAACGAAGCCCCATGTTTGCCGAAGGACAACTGTAATTATAATTTCAGAAAATGAGTATCTATGAAGTGTCTGTGCTGCTCTTTGTTATATTTTAGTGTAGCAATCCTATTTTGCTGTTATAACTCGTGCACTAAACAAGCAATTGTAACTGATGCCAATGCTGGGAGGCAGGTGGAGTATGGAAGGCTGAGCTTCTAAAACAAAGAGAAAAGCACTGGTTTTGGGGTCAGACCGAGCTTAGATTTCTACTGTAGTATAGGGCTACTGTGTGATCTTGGTTTCATTACTCAGCCTCTTTGAGACTGTTTCCCTGTGTACAAAATAGGGATAATAGTAGTACTGTATAGGATACTGTATGAAAAATAGTCTGTGGAGTGCCTGCATTTTGTTGATGCTTTTCTACAGCAAGGAGCAACCCGCACTATTGCTCCCGGTCTGTTCCCTTCCTAGTTTTTCTGCAGCCAACAGCCAGAATCATTTCACTCCACCCGTGCGGCCCTCAGTGACTTCCATTTGCCTGTGATAGTGAGATCCCACACTAGGGTTTAAAAAGACCTGCTGCATCAGTATTTCCTTGTGTGTTTTATTTCTGAGGATAAGGAACTCGACTGGGATGGAGTTCTAGGTGATGTTGCTGCTTCTCACCTGGTCCAGATATCCCACTGAGATCTTATTTAAAAACTTGTAAAAATGTGTGCCTTTATAATATTGACAATATAATTAGCAGATTATTGAACTCACACTGAAGCAGGCAATTACAACTAACTCAAAATGTTAAGAAACGCAATTGCAAAGATGACTTTGTTTCCTGTGGCTGCTGTCACAAAGCACCACAAACTTGGTGGCTTAAAATGACAGAGATTTCTTCTCTTACCGTTCTGGAGGCAAGAAGTCTGAAATTAGCATCAGTGGTTCAAAACCAAGGTGTTGGCCAGGCTGCGCTTGCTCTGCAATCTCTAGGAAAGAATCCCCTGCTGGCCTCCATTAGCTTTCAGTGGCTGCCAGCATTCCTTCACTTATGGTCACGTCACTCCAGTCTCTCTTCTGTGGTCACATGGCTTCTTCCTCTTCTACATGGGTATAAATTTTCCCTCTGCCTCCCTCTTACAAGGATATATAGGATTGCATTGGAAGTCCCTTGGATAATTCAGTACAGTCTCCCCATCCCAAGATCCTTAATTATACCTGCAGAATCCCTTATCGCTGTATGAGGTGACATTCACAGGGTTCTGGGATAAGGAGGTTTATATCTTTTGGGAGAATTTTCTGGTCTACCATGTGACATCTGATCACATCTGTTGTGAGCACTCATGACCTCTTCACATGCAGCTCTGGGTCATCTGCTCAGACCTCCCTCTTCTCTCCCTTGCCTGGTTGTTTGTTTGTGTTTCTAACAATTTTCCCTGTATGTTTCCTCATTCTGTGGGTCAGAGTTGTGTTGTAACTATACTTACAGAGAACAGGTCACAGATGCAGTCGCCGAATTCAGGCTTTACATGAAGCTCCACCAGCAGTTTCTCTTGCTCTGCTTGTTTCTCTTTGTAATTCTATAGACCCTACAATTGCTCTTTCCCTTGTGCACTTCTGAGAGCCTTCTTCCCGGGTCCGTGCCTGTTCCTGGGGGTCCCTATAGACACCACCAAGTCCTTATAGACTTTGGCAACAGGTGACTGATTCAGTGATGGACTCGCTACAGTTTCTGGATGGATGTGACTATCTGAAGAACAAGTTTGGAAGGTCATTTTGTTCTCACCATTCATCCTTAGCAGATCAGGGATATGAAAGGATGTGGATCCACACATTGTGAAAATCAAGCAAAAATTTGACAGGCACTCCCGTCTCTTTGTTCCTGAGCTAAAATCATACATTCTTTCATAGCCAAATTTGTCTCCTCAAACCTTATGCTTCAAAAGAATTGGTTTCCCAGCATAGTAAACTCTGTTCGTAGTAAACTTGTTCATATTTCTACACTTGTAAGAATATTGATGTAATATTTCTGTTTCCGCTTTCTTTCACCACACGACAAGGATTGCTGAGTGGCTACAAATCTCCATTCTACTGTGAGCATTTTACAGTAATTTGCAAATGAGCATGTGAGTTTTACTCATTACAACACTATCAGTTTGCAAATGTTTTTTTAATATTTAAGGGAAAGCCTCCTTGCTGAGGTCCAATATCTCCTAATCCTAAATCGAGAAACAGTCATGAACCCAGCTCTGTGTTTCCTTCCTTCCTTCCTTCCTTCCTTCCTTCCTTCCTTCCTTCCTTCTTCCCTTTCCTTCCCTTCCCTTTCTTCCCTCCCTCCCTTCCTTTCCTTTCCTTTCCTTTCCTTTCCCTTCTTTCTTTCTTTCCTTCCTTCCTTCCTTCCTTCCTTCCTTCCTTCCTTCCTTTTTTTTTTCGACAGAGACTCGCTTTGTCACCCAGGCTGGAGTACAGTGGAATGATCTCGGCTCACTGCAACCTCCACCTCCTGGGTTCAAGCAATGCTCCTGCCTCAGCCTCCTGAATAGCTGAGATTACAGGCACACACCATCATGCCTGGCTGATTTTTGTATTTTTAGTAGAGATGGGGTTTCACTATCTTGGTGAGGCTAGTCTCAAACTCCTGACCTCAAGTGATCCACCCTGCTTGGCCTCCCAAAGTGCTGGGATTACAGGCATGAGCCATCATGTCCGGCCAACATGCACCTTTTCTATTGCTTGTCTTGCTCCATTCCTGCTACCCTCTACCGCCCTCTCTTGGGACCCTCTACTGCCCTCTCTTGTTTCAGGCCAACATGTTTCTGGGGAAGGGGCATCGAGTTCTTTCACGCTTCACGGTGGTTGACAGCAAAACTGGGGACCTCTGACAAAAGAGTTGCTTTCATTTGCACCCATGAGGTGGGTCTGGAACACTCAAGAAAACCTGTGACTCCAACGCTGCCAGCCGGAGCTGGGGGACTCCCAGAGAGCACTGATGGCTCTGAAGGACCATGGGTAGACCAGTGAGAGAGACTTACCAGAGATTTTTTGCTTTTGGAAATGAACCTGATCTTAATGAAAAGGCAACTGCCCCCAAATGAAAAATATGAAACAGGATACCAAGTGAACAGAAGCAAGTTAATAGATTCCTGGCTCAATGCTATGGTGCCGTATGTGTACAGCTTCATCTTTTCAAAAAGAAGCTGTTTCTGATTTAACCTACTACATGGAGTTCTAGGTAGAGCTAATAAATTGCTCCAGAAATTAGGTATGGTTTCCATGATTTGCTCAAATGTCTCAAAAATTAGGACATTACCACCGATTTTTGGATTTCATTGGGTCCACAGTTTGGTCCATAAATTCTATATACTTTTCCAGGCTTCAGTAGTTATATACATTTTTGAATTATTTTTACAATGAAAGAAGTGAATAACACTTTGAAGAATTTGTTTTTGTTCAGTACAGATTTCTTAGATATTGACAAGAAGAAAAAACTGTCAGAGAAAAATCCAAATTCTTACCAAGAGTTCCCTCCCTTTAGAGAGAGGCAGAGCATGATAGAGAAGGACAGTCAGTCAGTGTTTGAAGGACAGTATCAGTGCAAATAAATCAACCTCCCATCTAGACTCTGACTTTTCTGAAATATGGAGATGGAGCTAAAATCAAATAGTGTTTTTGTATGGCATGCATACATTAAGTATTGGGACACTTATGACTATTTTGTAGAGTTTTCTCATTATATTTTGATAATCTTTAAATTATAAAAATCATATTCACTGTAGAAAAAGTGAAAACGTTAGATGACTATTTTAAAAACCCTCAAATCACTCATAATTTTGCCACTTAATGCCAACCACAGTGTATATATAGATTGTTAAACCTTCAGCTCTGACTGTGTTTAGAGTTTTGTGTCCTGTTTTCTCTTCCCCTTGGTATATACCACATTTTCAATAAACTGGACAGTGTGACACAATCACCTGATCTATGTGTGTAATGATATATTTGACCTGGCAAATGGTCAAACCTTTCTCCTGTGGCCATCAACATTGTGGCTGATTTTCATAGCTATTTTGCCCTGTTATTTTTCTGAGATTTCTTTCGCTAGCACTTAGGGAGGTCTTTGATTTTCAAGAACATGCACTGACATGTCATTATTTATCCCCAAGAGAGTTTCATGTCCTAAGGGGAAAACAAATGTCCTGAGAATTTCAAACTTACAATAAGTAAAGAAAAAGAAAAAAAATTGCAGCTATCGTACCTTCTTAAAAATAAAATTTTATGTAGTCCCAGCTGCTTGGGAGGCTGAGGCAGGGGAATGGGGTGAACCCAGGGGGCAGAGCTTGCAGTGAGTTGAGATTGCACCACTGCACTCCAGCCTGGGCAACAGAGCTAGACTCTGTCTCAAAATAAATAAATAAATAAAAATAAATAAATAAATAAATAAAATAAAATATTGGATCAAAAGGTATTATTAATAACACTCAAAAGCATTCTGGGCACACATTTTTAAATAAAATTTTACAATTATTTCCTTAGATGCTATTAATGTGAATTAAAAAAAAAACTCTGAAATTTCAATTTAATCATAGACTCCAAAAGAGTTGTGAGTTAATTTTACTTCCAGCCACATGGGAAAGGAAGAACATGCCCTTAAGTATCTTTTGGAGCTTCACAGAGATAACTCAGAAAGTATTTGACCGTTTTGCAAAACAGAGGTGTCAATTTACAGTTTATAATCAGGACACGTATTATGTAAGACAGAGTTTCAGGTTTTAGAGTTATTGGTCATGCTTCACAGGATGCAACAAAAATGTTTGAGGTCTTCGTGTCCCTGATTCACAAGACACTCACGGACAATTGTCACATGTGCAACAGAACAACATTCCACATTTTATCATCAGCCTTCACATTGGGCAGGAGAATGAGAACTCAAATTTTCAGACGTGTTTTCAATTTTTCTTAGTTTATTGAACCACAATATGTCAGAGAACAATATTAGCTTTTTTTGAGCTGTAGGAAAAAGGGAATTTTTTTTTGCCTTCTTATTTTTCTGAGATTTTTTTCACTAACACTTAGGGAGGCCTTCAATTTTTTAAGGAGATGCACTGATATGTCATTATTTATCCCCAAGAGAGTTTCATGTCCTGAGGGGAATAAAAGTCCTAAGATATTCAACCTGACAGTATGTAAAGAAAAAGAAAATAATTTGCAGTTGTCATACCTTCTTAAAAATAAAATTTTTGGTCTACTGACATATCACTTTGAATGTGCTTGATCTTGGAAGCTAAGCAGGGTCAGACCTGGTTAGGACTTGGTATGGGAGACCACATGGGAATACCAGGTGCTATAGGGTTGATATAAAATCTAAAATTTTAAAATAAAAAAATAAAAATAATATTTCTGATCAAAGAGTATGGAATCTGTTTAAAGCCTTTGCTTAAAAGGCCAAATTATCTTCTAGAATAATTACATCAACTTACATTTCCTTCAACAGTGTGTGTGTTTCCATTTCATTACATCTTGGTTTTTAGAAAAATCTTTTAAACATCTGGATTTGTTTTTAGCACGTTAGTGCTGCATATTTCTGCAAATGCATCAGTTCTATCTGGGCTGATATAAAGAAGCAGAGAAACACATTTTAGTTGAAATCCTAAGTTCTTTTTGACTTTGAAAGACATTGGATAGTGGCTTCCAGATTCTCTTTGGTTTTGGTTTAGGTCACTGTGAGGGTTGGTTTCTATTGAGCAAAAACAAGACGTGAAAGTTGGTAGAATTATTGTAGAAAAAAATAATCTAATATGACAACTTCATGTTATAAATTGGGCAGGAAAAAAGCCCCAAGGACATTACTCTTGCAGTTGATGCCCTTGGTAACAGGAGCCCTGCAGAACTCTCTGGAGCTGCCCTCCCTGAGCCCCCTTGGCCATCGTCACCAAGCGTATATTGGCCAGAATGTGCCACATCGTTCATGTCTGGCACAATTGTGAAAGTCGGTTTGATTGATTTGCTGATCTGCTCCCCCCTAGTGATGAGGGCAGGTTCGACACCTCTGCCATCACTGGACAAGGTACCCGGGATAGCCATCAAGTTGTCCAGCTGTTCCTGATAGCTCCTGCCATCCTGCCAAGACTAATATTTGACAATATCCAAACGGGGTGTGGAAAAGTAAACTAGGCTTCCAGCAGGGCATTGTAAATCTCCAACTCTTTGGCCCCTGAAAGCAACTTTACTGCTCATAGAAGTCAACAGGAGAAATACATGTTTTGAAGGAGAGCCAAGCAATTCATTTAAATAAATTTAAATGAAAAATAACAACATAATTCAGGAGAATTGAATGCCACTCTCTCCCTATTGTATGGCACCTTTGCCCTAGCTATTCTGTCTTCAAGAGAAAATTACACAATCTGCACTAAGACTTCATCTTTGTAAAAAGAGGGAGCATTTTTGCAGGAAATGTGCTCATTGGAAAAGTTACATACATGTCTGCTTGTGTTAGATTATTGTTCCCAAGTCTATCAGAAATAAAAGAGGTATTACAATAATAAGGGAAAAAGTCCCCTTTTACAAAAAGAATATTTGCATGTTAGCAGACACAGCACTATAATGGTTATTTATGTGAAGTAATTTTAAGGAGTGAACACTTGAAGTATTGTTTGTACTCAATTTTAGTGCCTTGAGACACATACCCAAAAACGATAAAACGGATACTTAACAGTTATAATAATGATGTCAACAATGAATCTGGCTCCCGTTGATATCTGCAAAGCCAAAGGTAATGAAGAAAACAAATGAAAGGTTACATTATTATTGTTGTTAGTTTCATCAACTTTGGAATTTCAGTTGCTAGAAACTCCTTTAGAAATAGCATAGGTTAGAACTTTGCTGCCGTGTTTTCTCTGTTCTGGACAATGAGGAAGGCCTATTTCACCTCACAGATGCATGTGGAGACTGCAGTTGTGTCCACCCTTAAGCTCCTTGAGGCCAGTGGGTGCGACCTTACAGCCAAAATAGTCCCCAAGGTTTTCCTCCAATGAATAAAATTCCTTTCCTTAAGTATGTCAGAAGGGACACAGAAATGTGAAGGCCCCAGTATGTTCACTTCCTCCAGACCACAATACTGTATGCCTCAAGTGGAAATTAATGTGCACCTTTCTCAAGACTTCCAACTTTTTTCCTTTGGACATTCCACTACTTTTGTTTGCCTAAAAAAAAAAAAAAAAAGTCACTGAGCTTCCATGACTATTTAATAAGAACCAATTTATTTTTTTTTTTATTTTTTTTTTTGAGGCGGAGTCTCGCTCTGTCGCCCGGACTGGAGTGCAGTGGCCGGATCTCAGCTCACTGCAAGCTCCGCCTCCTGGGTTTCGGCCATTCTCCTGCCTCAGCCTCCCGAGTAGCTGGGACTACAGGCGCCCGCCACCTCGCCCGGCTAGTTTTTGTATTTTTAGTAGAGACGGGGTTTCACCGTGATAGCCAGGATGGTCTCGATCTCCTGACCTCGTGATCCGCCCGTCTCGGCCTCCCAAAGTGCTGGGATTACAGGCTTGAGCCACCGCGCCCGGCCAGAACCAATTTATTTTTAACCTGATCTTTTTTCTGCCTGGAAAACAGGTTTGTATACTGTTCAGGTTTCCATCTCGCCTTCCTAAGTACACATATTCATGCAGGTGTCCAAAGCCACTATGTCAATCTTTCAACTACATATGTTCTCTGACACTGACAGGTCAAGTAATTATCTTTAGAAAAATAATGTTTAAGGCTAATGCTGATGTTATCAAAACTTTCCCTGGAATGTCTTTTGGTTATTTCTTTAGACATTGCACTGTACATTTAATGAAGAATACTTCAAGAAATAATCTCATGTGCATTTTAATTCTCAAAAAGTGTCCATATCCAATTAGAATATTCCATAATCCCACTAGAACTTACAAAATCAGAATAAAAATTTTTAAAATAAAAACCAATGTAACTTGTACTATCTTTGTGGTATGCAGACTAGCCTACTGGCATTGACAATTTATGAGTCTCAACATAATCCTTAAATGAGGCCAGGTTTACAAAGTTCTATTCTATTTTTAAGCCAAAGAGGAAAATAAGATTTTAAAGGGAAGAACAAATCTCCTTTAAGCATTAATAGTAACTTTTAATGTCTTGCTAATCAAAATTTGTGGCTGAGTCCCAACTGCCTTAAGGTAGAAAAAAAATTCAAACAATGAAGGAGAGAAGATTCAAAGTTGGCCCTTGTTTCTGAGTCTGAAAATTGCAGAAGTCAGTATCCCTGGATATTAATGTTTCAGGTTTTGCTGACTGAGGATGCAGATGATCCCCTTGGAAAAGGAAGCTTGAGGATTTCTGGAGTCCTCCTCGAAGGTTTTACTAACATTCTCCAAGTAGCAACTTTCACAGAGCAGATTTATAGCAGAGTGTGAGAAGACTACTTCAAAACATGAATGACTCTTGAGTTTCATCACAAAATGTTTTGGAATTGATTAGAGAGAATTTCCATGCCTCATTCAAAACTCAAGAGGTAGAAAAATTAGAAATATATTAGTATTGTATTAGGTAGCATTTAAAACAACACAAAACAAGGATGAGCTGATCTCATTGAGACAATTCTTCGCTACTGCGAATGTCAGAAAGAAATGGCAGGTCATTTATGATGGCCAGGAAGCAGTCTTAGAACTTCTAAAATGCCCCCTACATGTGGGAAAGTTGATCTAGTCATATATAAGATACATTACATGATTTCCTTCTAGCTAACATCTTCGATGAAACTTTGCTGAGACATCTGTGTTACATGATGGATATAGCCATGTGGTCCATACACAGTGGGATACCATTCAGCCTTAAAAACAGGAAATTCTGTCATTTGTGACAACATGGATGAACCTGCAGGACTTTATGCTAAGTGGAATAACTCAGGCACAGAAAGACAAATAACGCATGATCCCACTCATATGTGGAATCTAAAAAAGTTTAACTCACATAAGTAGAGGGTAGAATGGTGGTAGCAAGAGGCTAAGGGAAGGAGTGGATGAAATAAGGGGATATGTTGATCAAAGGGTACAAAATTTCAGTTAGACCAGAGGAATAAGCTTTAGCATTCTATTGCACAGAATGGTGACTAAAATAAATAATAATGGATTGTATATTTCAAAGTTGCTGAAAGAATGAATTTTTGTTTCATCACAGAAAATAAGATGTGAGATGATATATTTGCTAATTAGTTTGACTTAATCATTCTATAATGTAAACACATGTCAAAACCTCTCTTTGTACCCCATAAGTAAGTAATATATACACTAATTACTTGTGAATTAATAAAAAATGAAATGGCAAGTCATTTGTGGTGGTTAGAGGAGAAGTGTAGCATCCTCCTTATTAAGGCACAAGAGTTATTGTGGAGCCCAGTGACGATGGATGGCTCCGAAAGGGCCTGGGCGACAGGTTATTTTTTCTCCATAAAAGCTTTTATGTTTAAATAACACTTGTGAGTAGACTAAGTAGCACACACTTTCCCCACATTCTAGGTCTTTACTGTAGCTGAATGAAGAGTGGAGAGTGTGAGTGACAGCTGAGGAAGACAGAATTGTGTCCTGAAATAGCATTGTGATAGTGATTACTTGTCAGCTAGACTAGGTTTCAGTGCCCAATTGTTTGGTTAAACACTATATCAGTGTCTTTTAATTTACAAATCTTGTAATTTTTTATGATTATGAATAATATGTACCCGTTGTTGAAAACTGGGAAAACACAGAGAAATATATCAAAAATTACTCAGTGAAACCCAGTTTGGTTAGGATCAAGTTTTAGTTTATCCTATGCGTTTTTAAATTTTGGAGATCACAACAAATGTACTGATTGTAAAAAGAGTTAGCAAAGTATACAGAGTGCTGATGAGTGGAACCATGAAGGGTAGTTAGTGCTAGATGATAACTCCTTCCAACCTCTGTAAAAACTTATTTGTTCAACTTGGTAAAATGTTTTTGATTATGTCTGTGCTTTTTGTCTTCATTGTAATTTTTTCAGTTTCTTCTGTGGAAATGACTTACAATTCTTAGCTAGAATAAGCCTTCTGTGTCTCCCATCTCTGCTGCTTGCTCCATCATTTTACAAATTTTCTTCTTCTCTTTCTTTTCTTTTTTGTTTTTTTAGAGGGAATTTCACTCTTATTGGCCAGGCTGGAGTGGAATAGCACAATCTCGGCTCACTGCAGACAACTGCTGAGTTTGAGTGATTCTCTCACCTCAGCCTCCTGAATAGCTGGGATTACAGGTGCCTGCCACCACACCCAGCTAATTTTTGTATTTTTTACTAGAGACAGGATTTCATCATGTTGTCCAGGCTGGTCTTGAATTCCTGGCCTCAGGTGATCCACCCACCTCGGCCTCCTAATATGCTGGGATTACAGGCATGAGCCTTCTTCTTCTCTTTCTATGCACATAGAATATATCAATTGACTCCACTGTCACTGATTTAATATTCTGTGCTAAATTTTTCTTCTCATTGCTTCTGAATCAAATATTGAGCATTCTACTGTTCCTCTGAATCAACTACTGACTATTCAATTTATCTGCAGTCTTTTCTTCTATCACTTTTTGGTTGCCTTGTCATCTCAGCCTGTTTTCCCCTAATGGCTTTTGCCTCCTTTTGGCAGAGGACATATCACCTTGGATTTTAGCAACTATACCTAACACATTTCTAAATTATCTTCTGTTTATAGTGCTATTATTTTTTCAGAGACATGCTTTTCTTCGACTTTTCATGATGCCTTCATTTTTTTTCTTTTCTTTTTTTGTAGTATCTATCTCTTTTTCACATCTTGTGCAATTTTCTAGGCTTCATTTTTTTTTCTTGATTCTGCCTGACTTTCTTACATTCCAAAACTGAAACAGCTGAATCTCATTATAATCTCCAGCATTTAGTGCCACCATTGTTCTTTCTGCTCTTGTTCCTACCTACATTGTAGAATGAAATTCCTAAGATGCAATGTGCTTCTTCCTGTCTGTCTTGCTCCACTTTCTCCCTGACTATTTCTAGAGTGCTGCTGCCTCCAGATGTATGTAGGCAATGATGGAGATCAGAAGTAAGGCTGCTTCTAGAAGTAGCAGCCAAGATGAAAAGGGACAACTGAACATTTTTCTGAGTGGTAAAAAGCTTGTATTTCTAAACTCCAAAGCACAGATGGCCCGAAGTGCTTTTTATTATCAGATTAAAAATGATAAATACACATTTTAAAATTCATCTATAATTTCAGTGAAAAGCTAAATGAATTTTTAACAAAAAAGAACACACATTCTAGTAAAAATTTTCTTGAAATATGGAGAAACTCAGAATTATTGACGTAAGACATGGATAGTAAAATGCTCCAAGGTATTCATTGCTTTGCTTTTATAGATAAGAGTGATTAGTTTTTATGTTGTGCTGTAACGAATTATCACACTTTTAAATAATCCAAATTTATTATTATTATTATTATTTTTTTTTTTT